>NC_045595.1:80826749-81138723 GCF_009762305.2 Zalophus californianus
TTTTTCTACATATAGCTGAATTGTAATTCTTGATGTACAGCTTTTGCGTATATTTACCCATCCATCAGTAATGGTTAAGCAACCATAATTCTCTTAAAAAATTTCTCACTACTGTATATTGACCAAGTCATTAAACACTTTATGGAAAAGAGTTTTTAGTTTATTAATGTTGTCTATTGTTTTGTTATCCTATGACAATAATAAGAATTTTATCAGATTTGGAAAGTTTATTTGAAATAGCCTAAAATTAAATACAGGCTCTGTTATGTAAATGAAATTTATTTAGGGAGCCCCTGACAGTCCTCCAAGTGAATATACTCTATATCTTTAAGGAAATAGACAGTCAACCTCCAAATAGACATCCTCTAGTTCTGTTGCTCAGAGTGGAACAGCAGAAACAGCAGCATCTGTGAACTTGTTAGAAATGCAGACTCTGGGTGCTATGTCAGATGTATTGAATCAGAATCTTTAGGGGTGGGTGCCTGGGTGGCTCAGTTGGTTAAGCGACTGCCTTCCACTCAGGTCATGATCCTGGATTCCCAGGATGGAGTCCCGCATCAGGCTCCCTGCTCAGCGGGGAGTCTGCTTCTCCCTCTGGCCTTCCCCCCTCTTGTGTGCTCTCTCTCTCAAATAAATAAATAAAATCTTTAAAAAAAAGAATCTCTAGGGGTGTGTGGCCCAAGGCTCTGTTTTTTGCAGTGTGTCAGGTGGTTCTGATATATACTGAATTGAAGTTTGGTACCAGTAATAGTATATTTGAACAAGAGGTTCATGTGGCAGATGATGCCCTACAAAATAAGATATCACAGAAAAAGATATTATTGATTGTAAATATGAACCCAAATTGCAAGTTATAAAGTGAGAAAGAAGATTTATAATAGTGCTACTTTTTACATGAATCACAGACATGAACGTGCTGTAGATTTATTTAGTCATGCCAGCAGTAAGAATTCATTTATTTATTAAATGGCAAATTTATTTGCATACTAGATATAAAGGCATCCATATCTTGAATCCAGTCTTACTGTTACCGTGATGAAATCAGAGCTAGGGCTTACCCTTTACTTCAAGCTAATATCTAAATAAAAAGACATGTCAGGGAGGAATTGCTCAATCTCTGTATATCCTCTGTAGATTTGCTGACCATACATGGACATTTTAATTTATAGCTGATAAAAAGGGGTCAGAACGTCCAGCCATGTTTGCTGAAAACTGTGATTTGAGTCAGGAAGAATGTTTTATTCCTGGGGGCAAATAATTTCCAAAATATTTAGCTATCTATACCAGTGATATGTTCTTTCAGTTTGCAGCTGTAACTTATTTAATGAATATTTTTGGATTGACTTCAAATTTAAAACTAGGTATGTGTATTCTATACATTCAGGAGATTTTTTTTTTTTTTTTGTAATTCCACAACAGTATATAAAAGCACAGTATCTCTTTTGTTTTATCATCTTTACCAACCTTCTTTTACCAATTTCAAGCTTACCAGTTTTCATCTGAATTAAAGAAATATTTGCCCTAATGCTAAGTTGCAACTTTCTTTTTAAGAGATTCACAAGTACTTTGTTGAACTACTTTTAATACTGCTCTTGCAAGAAATTTTTAAATTTATTTTTATTTTTTAAATATTTTATTTATTTATTTGAGATAGAGACCAAGCAAGAGAGGGAGCCAAAGCAGAGGAGGAGGGGAGGGGCAGAGGGAGAGGGAGAAGCAGACTCCCTGCTGAGCAGGAAGCTTTTTGCCCCCTGGGAACCTGAGGTCATGACCTGAGCAGAAGGCAGAGGCTTAACAGACTGAGCCACCCAGGCGCCCAAGAAATTTATTTAAATAATATCTTTGATTGAGTCCAGGCTTAATTTTCTGTTTTATGGTAGAAGAATCTATTCTGTGCTCAAAGTAGGTGGCATTAACAAATTAGTATAATGCATAACATGTTTATTTTTCTTCTTATATAGCATTAAAAGCTAAGAATAATATGCAATTTTTTCACTAAGAGTGCATCTAAACTGCATCATTTAAAACATTTAATATTTTGTAAGCCTGCATTTAGTTTGTCAATAATTCATTACTGATCCCTCACCATATAGATTAATGTTGCTTATTCAATGTATTTAATTCACTTGGTGGATTTTGCCAACCTTCAAACCTGGCAACATCAGCGTTGCTCTCTGAATATAATACATATCCCTCCTTTAGAAAAGATGCCTTTATAGGAGGTGGGGGTGTCCCATGTTGAATAAACTTTTTATTGTAATGTTTGTGATAGTTTCTATGGGCATTATAGTTAGTAAAAATAACTATAATAATAATAGTAAGTGTGTCTTAATGACTATGCGTTAGGGAAGCTAGTTATAGAATGTGTGCATCCTCCCTCTGAAAGGCGTCTTATTTGAATATTATCCTACTTGACATTGCACCTCTACCCTGTGAAAATATACCAATCCATTAGCTCTAGAATGATAGTCTTTAAATGAAACGATAAAATAATCTCTTTCTGTTGGCTTAATCTGTGTGCTAATGAGTTTGTATAATGTTTTTTTCTGGGTCGCTCAAAATGTTGTTATGCAGTGCACAACTTTGATGGGAGGGAAAACAGGCACTTTAAATTAAAAATAAATAAACTCCAACTGAAATAGAGATAAAATGAATCTTTTTTCCCATAATTCTTGCCACCTGATGTTGTGGCATTTTAATGTTTCACGTTTTAGGCAATCTGTAGAATATGAGAGAGCCTAAAATTTCACCTCTGAAAATAGGGTCTTTTTCAGGAAGGCACAATTTGCCTCAGGCATCCATGTAACAGATGGATAACATGTTTACAATGAAACAAGAATTCAGTTAAAGAAAGTATTACTATAATTGAGAATACTATATTCAGGTAAAAACATACTACCTTTTACTGACCTATTTAGATGCTAGGAAAATAGTTTTTACTTTCCATTTGACTTAACATGTGTGAAATATTGTGCTTTTTCTCACCATGATACTTTTAAATATGCATTTTGGATTAATGGTAGTATATTTAGAATTAAATGATGAAAAATGTCTAATAGAGTGGCCAACCATTCCCTCAAAATGGCAGTATGGTGCATTTAAAAGGAATGGTATGAAGGAGAAAAATGAGGGAAGGAGGAGAAGCAAGGAGTAAGTATATTGTTAATATACTGAAATAACAAAAATATACTGAAGACCATTTTTTAAATGCAAATGAAAAATTATTGTGTGTATCAAGGGATTCTAATTTTTGCTACTGTTCCATTCCTGTTAATCATTTGTTTCTGCTGTATTGGATCCTATGAGCTTAGAGCATATATATACCATACTGGCTTTTGTCCCAGTGACAATTACTTTCTGAAGACTTAACCATCCCTCATCTCTTCACAGTTACCACAAAAGTCTTCACCCTATGTATCATACGGTTCTACCATAAGAGTTCTAAGATCTATATGTTGACTGTACACATTATGACAGCAGTTTGTTTTATATTATCATATGTTAAAACTTGAAGGTCTTTGACCCTATTGATTGCTGGGTGATAGTTATACCACATTATTCTAATTTTTTTTTTTTTTGTCAAGTAGAATATTACATGATAATACACTTTGGCACTTTTTCTTCTGTAAACACAAACTTCAGCCCTATGCTTTGGTCCTTCCATAGGATGTGAGTCTTCAGAGCCTAATTAGATTTTGCAATGGTCTTCTTTACTCTTGATTTCTATGACTAGCTATGTTTTATGGCTTGTAGAATACTTTTGAAACTAGCCCCTTGGAATTTCTTTCAGTTGTTTGAAGAATGTATTCATGCTTTTCTAATAATATCTTAAACTCAAGAAACGGGAAACCTAACATGTTTCTTTTTTTGTATTGTGCCAGTAGCCTAGCAAAATTTCAGGAAAAGTAGACATTTAATAGATGAACATTAGTTGAATTGATTTGAATTCTAGTGAAAAGTGATCTCTAGCTTCTCTGGACTGCTAAATATTTAGCCTCTACCTCTCTCAAGTCAATTTGTATTACAATGATTTATGTATGTTGCATTTCCCCACTTGGACTCTAAGTTCCCTGGAAAGAATCATGCTGTATTCTCTTGCCTTCCACAATAGGACCCAGCATTGTCCCTTGAATATAATAGTCATTTAATTATTGTTATGCAAAATAATAAACATATATAGCAGATCAGCTTCTTATAGCTGTATTTAATAATATACATACTGTCATAAAATTGTTCAACTGCTGTGTAATAACTCTTTCTGTCCAGTAGTTGGAACCAAGAATTGCACCATAAAGTCTCAGCTTACAAACACATTATAATAGTGAACCTAATAACAGTAAAAAGACATTTGAACTGATGACCAGGAAAAAAAGTAGAGGAAAGAGTTCCTTATTATGGATAATTCACGTCAAGAAGTTACCTCTTCTGGTTCCAATGCAATGATACTCTGAAGTAGGGAAGTGAATGTTGAAGCATTTGTTCATAGTAGAAATAAGGCTTGCTATGCATTCATTTTCTGCTATTATTGCCTCCTCTATAAATTTATAGGATTATCATGAACAGGGTCTACAAATTATGTTCCATAGGCCAAATCTTTCCTGCAGCCTATTTTATAAATAAAGTTTTATTGGTTCACAGCCACCCGCATTTATATATGAATTGTCTGTGTATGCTTTCCCAACAGCAGCAGAGTTGAGAATGTGCATTAAAGATCGGATGGCCTAAAAGCTTAAAATACTTACTCTCTGGCTCTACAGAAAACTTTAACCAGCTACTTGTGAAAAGAATCAAAGGTAATAATGTATGTCATTTCTTAGCACAGAGCCTAGAACTTAGTAAATCTTTAAGAATCCAACATATATTATATATATATGTATATATATATATATATATATATATATATATATATACATGAGTATTCGAAATTTAGAAAATAATCACTACTACTTGTTGCAGGCCAGTTTTGTGCTAAATTAAGTTTATTGTTTAATGCTCTACTGTCTAATAGGGTGGCCACTAGCCACATGTGGCTATCTAAATTTAAATTAATAAGTTAAACAAAATTTAAAGTTCCTTAAGGTGCACTAAGTTTCATTTTATGTGCCCAAAAGTCACCAAATGTGGCTAGTGGCTACTGTATTAAACAGAACAGTTATAGAATCTTTCCATCAACTCAAAATTTTATTGGATAGCTTTGGTCTAAGGTCTCAAAACTGACTAAAAACTCTGTTGGGTTTTTTCCTATTAAAATATATTTCCTCTTGGCATTAAGTGAGGGATTGAGAGGCATTAAAATAAGCTAATAAAACTGTACATCTTATTTTTTAAAAAAACAATGAAATATGTGTTTCCACTAAAACATTTATAAATACACAAAAACTAGAGATTTAAATGTAAAGAATAAATACAAATATGTGATCAAGATATAGTCTTAACAGAGAGAAAGGAAGAGAGAGAGATTGATTTTCATGATGATTGCAATCTCAGAGGAAGGAAGCAATAGAGTACTCTTTGGAATACAGACTCAACACAGCAGTTCTCAAGCATGCAGACTGGTCTCAACTTTGGAAGCACACTGGAATCATCTGGACATCTAGTGAAGCCTGAGTCCCACCCCCAGACTTCCTGATTTAATTGGTGTGGGGTACAGCCTGGGTCCCGGGATTTTTAAAAGCCCCCCAGTGGATTATAATAGGCAACAAAGTTTGAGAACCACTGATGTAGAATCACTGGCCTCACCTCAGCTCTAAAGATGTGGGACCCAGATATTTATATATATTTTTAAATACTCAACTCTAATGATTGATTTAAAGAATATGATGATAAAAATGTGGTAACATATTCTGTAAATGTTTGCTCTAATGGAAAAAAATAAAAGCCAAAATAGAACATCTTGCTACTGTGTCTGCTTAATAAAAATGAGATAATCTAGAGCAGTGACTCTAATATCGTTGCCAGGACTAGCATCAGCTGTGGTACTTGTTAGAAATGCAAGTTCTTAGTTTCTACCCAGACTTACTGAATCAGAGACTCTTTTAACAAGCTCTGCCTCCATTTGAGTCTGATACAAACTCAAGTTTGAGAACAACTGCATCGTAGCGCACTCATGAAACCCAGGCAGAGGTGTTTTGTTGTTGTTGTTGTTAATATTAGATTTATAAAATCAAGATAAAACTATTTTTAATGTTTTACTACTATTTTTTAAATTATCATTGTGTGGGGCGCCTGGGTGGCTCAGTTGGTTAAGCGTCCGCCTTCGGCTCAGGTCATGATCCCAGGGTCCTAGGATCCAGCCCCGCATCACATCAGGCTCCCTGCTCAGTGGGAAGCCTGCTTCTCCCTCTGCTCCTCCCCTCTTCTCGTGCTCTTTCTCTCTCTCTCAAACAGATAAATAATCTTAAAAAAATTATCATTGTGTATATATATGTATATAAATGTTATAAACAGATCCAGGTTGAAGTATAACAGTATATTGTACTTATAATTCTAAATGATGATATAATCTAGTATTATTTTCTAGGCTAGTGTTTAGTCACTTGAAATGCAATGATGTAAATCTTGTGAGTATCCTTTGCACTGTCACAGCAACTGGTTACCCAAATAGGATAAATTATAGCTCTAAGCTGCAAATGAAATATTTATATTTGCACTTAAAAGTCTCTTAGTTGTATTGAAGTAGTAAAGTGTACACATTTGAATAAAGTGACTAGTTCAATAATGCAGTACTTGAATTTCAGATACCTTAGTATTAAGCAAGGCAATTTAATGGGAAAGAAATTCAGTCTGTGTAAGTGAAAGCTCAAGTTCTTCCACAAAGTAAGTTACTCAACCTAATTTAACGGTTTACTCAGCAATGTTCACCTATCCACCCTACCTTAGCAAGTTGTCAGTAAAGACATTCTGTATGCTTTCTAAACATTGATTTCATAATCAAGAATGTATATTAAAAATATTGTCAATGGGGCGCCTGGGTGGCTCAGTCGTTAAGCGTCTGTCTTCGGCCCAGGTCATGATCCCAGGGTCCTGGGATCCAGCCCTGCATCGGGCTCCCTGCTCGGCAGGAGGCTGGCTTCTCCCTCTCCCTCTGCCCCTGCTTGTGTTCCTGCTCTCACTATCTGTGTGTGTGTGTGTGTGTGTGTGTGTGTGTCAAATAAATGAATAAATCTTTAAAAAAATATTGTCAAAAAATATCTGATGAGTCTGCTTTTAATGAACTGAAAGCAATATTGGTGTGTAGGACACTGTATCCCCTTAGACCATTTAAAATACCTAATTATAGGACACCTGGGCTCATTCGGTTAAGTATCTGTCTTTGGCTCAAGTCATGATCTCAGGGACCTAGGATTGAGTCCCACATCAGGCTCTCTGCTCAGTGGGGAGTCTGCTTCTCCCTCTCCCTCTCCCTTTGTGCTCTCTCTCTCTCTCAAATAAATAAATAAAATCTTTAAAAAAATAAAATAAAATACCTTAATGATAATACATTCCTTTAAAAAGGTAAATGACCTTGTTATACTGTGAAACATTTTTCCTTCCACAAATAACAACAACAACAAAAAATTCAGTCAGTCCTATGTCCGATAAATCACAAATTCTAACCTAGTATGGAATGATTTCTTGAGGTTTCACTGTGTATTGATCCCATCTATTTGTAAGTTTGCAAAGCAGATTCATGGTTTTTCTTACAGGCTCCGGAAGCCCACAATGTGTAGCAAACACTTCAATTACTTCTAGTGTTCTATCACAGGCTAATCTTATCAATAGTAACTTGAAGAAACACAACTGTATTACACCAAATGAAAGTAGATATGGCAAGAGATGGGCTCTTCTGAAAGTAAAAATTACTGTCCCCCAAGTCCTAGAGTATTTGTTGCAAAAGAGAAGAAAGTGCTGTTCTGAAGGTAGGATGGCTCCTCCAGGCTGTTATAATCACACTAACAATGTTTGACTATTTGGTCAGTAGCACTATTAACTCTGAAGGCTTCATTTCACACACCACTTATATTTACTTGACCTACATTTCTGAGTTATTGGCATAATAAAGAATGATATTTTACAAGGACATTTTTAGGCTTGATTACTAAGCTTCTTAGTAAGAAGATACAATGAATAGAATTAAACCAGGTGACGAAAGGGAATACATAATGGAATGGAAAGCTTTATAGTTATCCACGGGCACACCCACAGCCAAAAGACTAATTTTAGAGCCATAGCAATAATAGTAAACCTGAATAGTCCTTCAGAAAATGGATAATAGTATTGGATTACTTTACTAGTTTTTATATAACACTGTCATTTAATGAGCATTCATGATGTACCAAAGACTGTACTAAGCACTTTAAATATATTCACCTTTTTGATCTTTACATGTTATGTTTTATCCATAATTTAAAAATAGTGAAACTGAGGTTCATAAGGATTAATCAACTCTTCCTGTTATTCAGCTAGACTCAGAGGAGCAGTCAGTCAGAGAAGCAAGGTAAATGGCCCAAATTATAGATGATGTAACTGATGCTCAGAGAATTTGTAGCTTTCCTAAGACTCTTCATCCAATGCATTTCCTTTTTATCATAAATGGGGTTGACATAAATAGGATGTTTATCTGGCCAACCAAGCAGACCTCATGATAAGGATCAAATATCACATTTATTTTCTTTAAACAATCTTGGTTATTGGGCTCAGGTTTTCAAAATGGCAACAAAAAGACTCAGAACTAAACTATGAAATGAATGCTGTGTGCGCACATATGCGTGTAAGCACATAAGCAAATTATAGACACAGCATATATATTGGTGAGGCACATTGGTTACCTGGATCTTCTTTATTTTTTGTGAGGATCCTGAGTTTTTTTGCTAAGAAATGTTATGTCCGTGAACCAACAGCATGGGCATCATCTGGAAGCTAGTTGGAGATGTAGAATCTCTCCCAGACATAGTGAGTCAGAATTTCCATTGTGAACAAGATTCCCAGGTTATTTTATGCACATCAACATTTGAGAACCCTGAACTTACTGTGTTCATGTTCTATAGATGTCTGGATCTGACTGGCACTTTCTTGTGTCTGCCCAGATATACTAATAGCTCCTAATTTCTTTCTCTGTTGGCAACATGAGTCTGGTCTTTAAAATTCTGACCTTTCTGCATCAATCATACCGACATATATTGACTGTTTGTCTTTGCAAGTCCTTGTCCTTTTCTGAGTTAAACCCTTGGCGAATAACTCTTCCAGTATTCAGTAGACCCTCCATAGCTTTTTTTTTTTGTCTCCACTATTAATTTCTCCCAACTCTTGATTACCATTTGGTTAAATACTGGTTTGCCCTAAGAAATATAGATTTAAAACCTATGATTTGATAACCATTCTATGTGTGTTAAACGTGAGTACTATTTTTATTTCTCTTAGCCAAGAAGGTTGCTCAAAGAGTGAAGACAAATGTTTAAAATGAGCATTTGACATTTATTAATTTAATCATCCATCCATGCACTCAACAAGTAATGAGTACCTACAAAGGCGTAAAAAAGAGAAGACAGGGTGCCTGAGTGGCTCAGTTGATTTAGCGTCTGCCTTTGGCTCAGGTCATGCTCCTACAGTCCTGGGATCCAGCCCCATGTGGGGTTCTCTGCTCAGTGGGAGCCTGCTTCTCCCTCTCCCTCTGTCTCTCCCCCTGGATGTGCTCTCTTGCTCTCTCTCAAATAAATAAATTAAAAAAAAAAAGAAAAGAGAAGATATATTATAAAACATAATCAAACACTGGCATTTATTTTAAAAAGAATGTCAACATTTTGAACATTTAGTTTGACAACATTGAAATCAATGGGGCAAATGATGAAATACAGAATGAAAAGAAAACTATCAGCATATAGTTTTACATTTTAAATGATAATTTGAATTCAGTATCAGTAAGTTATTTTGCTTAGAGACGAGCTCTAATATGGTTTCCCAACATGATTTTATGCTACTGGCCTCTGGGATTTTGAGGACAGTGGACTCTATGAATATTTACGTGTGTATTTTCAAATATGTATATCCTACTGCAAGAAGATTATTTGCATATATCTCCACATATTTGTACACAAAATGAGGGAAAGTGGATTTTTCCAATGAAACTAAGTGGGGTGGGATGTAGGACAGCATTAGTCTACCTTCATTAGGCTCCAGAAATCCTGGAAACAATGGATACCAGTTGTAATTGAGCTAATAGTCCAGCTGGACTTCATGTTAGGTGTGTCTTATGTCATTAGAGTTGTCCGCACAGCACTGGCAGATCTGTAGTGGCAGATGTAATGGGACCATGCAAAGAGAAAAAGGACCTTTATAAGAAGGCCCAGCTGCCTGCCTGGACAGCTTCATCTGGGCTGCAGGATGATGGTTTCCAAGGTCTTTTGGCTGCTTCTAATTTAATTACCTCTCTTTAGTGTAAGCCCTCATGCTGGAACCCCATACACAGAGCACAATGAGGACATGAAGAAAACTCATTCAAATGTGCCACATGATGTGGTGATACACGTTACCTGTGGCCTCTTTATCAAAGTATTGGCATATCTTTAGTCAGGAATGATAAAGGGAAATATTTTGTTCTGTTTCTGTTGTACATTTTTTATTCCTGTGATCCTAGTGTGATATAAGAATCTCAAATTGGTTCACATTCCATGCTGATTCATATCACTTTGATCATGTTCAGTAGCAAACCTGTTGTACTTACCACATTTGTCTTAGGCTTTTAACCTGAACTTGCTAAAAAGTAGAGATATCCTGACTTTTGTACACAGAATTAATTTATCAATAATGCTTCCATGTTAGTGCTATTTCTATTTCCAAGTACTTACGTACAAAAATGTGGAAGACATTCCACAACATTTTAAACAGGTTCTTTAAAAGAGAAAAAAAAAAGGATTTGATATCAATATGGAAAAGTGTTGCTATTTCTAATACAGATGAGATACTGGGGTATCTGTCTCAGTATTTAATTTCCTGTACATTTAAAGTACTTTATAATTTAAAAACATACATTATACTTATTAAGGGGTTATTTAGATTATATGACCAGATGGTCTAGCTTTATGATTGGTTTAACTATTTAATGATGTCTTCAAGGCATGGCATGGCTTTCCTGATGTGTGAGTAACCTCTTTTTCACAAAGCTGCTAGGACTTTTCTTCCTGTCTCACTGGCCCAGATTATGTGTGCAAAGTATCAAGGGAATGCTCTGTGCTGATTGACATAGAACAGATTATGTCAACCAACTGCCATAGCAAGAAGAGGGGATTTCCTTGATTGGGTTATACTGAACAGATATTACTCACAAATTTATACATTTCATTAAATAAGAGAAGGAAAGGCTCCTGGGGAGACAACCATAGCATTCAGCACATTCTTCTATTCTGCTGACGCCCCATCCACCTATGGATAGTGGAAAAATTTTTTCACCATATGCCATTTGGCTTTCCCAGCTACAGTTTGCAAAATAATGCTGGTTGATCAGTGATTTTAGTGTTAAGCTGTTTCAAATCAAGTATATATTGGTCAAATTCTCCCCCTACTCATTTTAATTAATTGCGCTTATCTAAACTTCCACTCTGCACACAGGAGAATTTACCTGTTTTCAAGATCGTATTAGAAATGTCATCAGAGTACAGCACATTAAGTGATATGAGTGAAGGCAATTAGATAAATGCATTTTTATGAGCAGCAACTGATGCCCCTAAATGAAAAAATTCACTTACTTCTGAACATAGAAAAATTGTAATTATTCAGAATTTTCCAGTTTATGATGACAGACTGTATTGATACCGTTGAAACACCTGTACTGTGGCATGACAAAAAAAAAAAAAATAGAGCTTGTTTTGAAAGCAGTCTGTTTCCTTGGATTTCCCAGATGCACTGAAGATGAAGCGGGAGGCTGTCTGTGAGCTGACCAATCTCACTGTCTTGGATGGATGGGCTTAAATATTTTAGTTTGACTTTGAACTGGTGGAGTTTAAACTCTGCCCTTTGCCCTGGGCTATCTATTGTAAGCATTGCAAAATATGGAAGTATCTTAATCAAACCTTTACCATAAATCAGCTGTAAAAATAAGCACTGGCAGATGTGCCCAGAGACTAAAAGAAATCAGAACAACTAAATGAGAATTAGGCAGTGAATCTAAATGGATATTATTATATTCTGCCCCTTTTCATTTGACTTGATGGGGATCTCCAAATGGAACTCCAAGTGGAGTTGCTACAGATGTTCAAATTCCCTTACTCTGGCTGTCCCTGAAGCAGCAGAAAGCATAGCAGTGGAACTGCCTTGGGTACCAATGGCTGAAATTAATATATGATTTTGAGGCAGAAGTTAGAGAAAATGTTTGTGAGCCCGGCTTTGAAAACTACTAAGATTCTATGAAACCTGATGATGGAAATGTTAAACCTAATACAGACAGGATGCTTGATCTATTCCCAGGAGCACGTTGATGTTGGCAATGTAAATGTCTCCCTCCTTAATTGATGTTGATGTGGGAAAATCTGTACTTGTCCAGCTGATAAAAAAAGGCCTGGGAATCTATAAGGGGAGTAATCAACTCACAAATGTAGGCAGTAGTGCTTTCAAATATTGAACTTGCCTCACAAAAATATTAATTAATCTGTAAAAGTATATTCTACATCACGGGTTGTCAAACTGCAACCTGCAGATGAGATCCTTTTGACCTCCTGTCCTTGTAAAGACAGGCTAATTGGAACACAGTTCTGCCCATTTATTTACATACAGCCATTGGTGCACTGCAAGGACCGAGTTGGGTACTTAAAATAGGGATCATGTCACCACACAGCCTAAAATATTTAGTATCTAGCCCTTTACAGAAGAAGTGTGCTGAAATTTGGTCAGTAATAATCTCTTTCAGAAACACTTTTTTCCGGGCACCTGGGTGGCTCAGTTGGTTAAGCGACTGCCTTCGGCTCAGGTCATGATCCTGGAGTCCCGGAATCGAGTCCCACATCGGGCTCCCTGCTCGGCGGGGAGTCTGCTTCTCCCTCTGACCCTTTCCCCTCTCATGTGCTCTCTATCTCTCATTCTCTCTCTCTCTCAAATAAATAAATAAAATCTTTAAAAAAAAGAAATACTTTTTTCTTACACAAGAGAGTGTACTTCTGTAGTTGTTAATGTGCTATTTGAACATTCATCTTAATTTCATATATATTTTTTTACCCAAAAAAGACCTCTATATTAGTCAAGTTCCTGAATCTGAAAAAGTGAGTTCCAAGTTTTTTCTTTTCTTTTCTTTTTTTAAGTTTTGATATTTTTTCAAGTCAAACTCTGTCTGAAATTATTTCCCCATTTCAGCAGGATGCGGAGCGTGACATCCTCCGTGTCCCAGGGAAGTACGGCATACATAATGCATGAATCTTAGGGAAGATCTGAGCCTTTGAATACACAATTACACTTTGGGCTTAAAATGGAAAGTGCCACGTTTGGAAGCAACTTGAAGTTTCCCAAAATATTTGTTTGCAGTTCTAATTTCAATAATTAACATATGGATTAAAACATTTTTCTTATCTTCTAATTCCAGCAGTGAGGTCAGCACCTCATAGCTACAGGGAAAAAATGCCTTGAGAGTTTCCTGAGCCAAAGCCAGCAACAATGTTGTTTCAGTGGCAGGCTCTTTGCAGGAAGGAGAGCTCTGTAGGCTGCTGAATTGATGGGCCTGCACCTTGACATGGCATGAGACATGCTGTTTTGTTTCTCTCTCTCTTTATTTTCCTGAGTGCCCTATTTTATGGGCATTTGATGAGAGCAAATGGAGGAACAGTAGAATGTTCTTTTCATCTACATAACCATAAAAACGGGCAACTATATTTCTCCCTTTATTGTTTTCCAACTTTTTCTATTTCTTTCTTTCCAAACCCAACTACTTAAGAGGTAAGATATCCACACAGGCACAACCCTGACTCTCCAACTTCTGGGCTCTCCACATGCTGGCTTTGCTCCTGGGTTTCTTCTTAAAGCAGAAGTAAATCCACAGACAGAGTATAAAGTGTAGTTCTGCCAAGGGAAGGAAGTTCTTTGAGCTCCTGGAATCTCAGAGCAGAAAAGCTCAGTAGCTGCTTTGAGGTTTTCATCTCTTACCTGTGTTGACTTACTATTTACAGAAGTAATAAATTCTAGTTCCAGGTGGTATTGTTACTTAAAAGAATCCCTTCCTCAAACCTCAGATATGAAAGTTGAGTTTTACCTTTTCTCCTCGTTGTATGTAGGGGGTGATGGCTGAGATGTCTGCTATTCTGGCTTCCTGATATCACATCTGTTCCTAGATCTCTTGACATAAAGCAGAGCTCACCAAAAATGGAGTATACAGTCAGGAAAAACAGGAACTGCATGGCATTTACATAATGGCCCTGTTATGGGTGGTCACAGTGAAGCTCTTATGCCTAACCTGCATGCTAGGTTAGCAACACAGCGCTGCACCATGGCAGGAAGTTGAATTAATGATACAGTCCGTGAAAGCTACTTAGTTAAATGGAGGAGTCACAGTAAGTTACAGAACTTACACAGAACTATGAAATTTTGGACATGTATAGCTACCCATCTGTGTGAACATTTAATTTAACCAAAGGGTCTGTTGTGTAAATAACCTTTCCTCTGTGACTTCCGTTAGACCTCCTTACCTTACCCTTCTCAGAATTACCTCCTCTGAGTTTTACTGTGATTTTATATTCTTTTATACTCTTAGCATTCTTATCTGATATAAACAGTCATTTGGATTCAATTTCTACATTTCCTTTGAAACCATACTTTAAGCCTTCCATTTATTCCATGACTATTTATTAAATACATATTGGTTGTTCTCTGATTGTCCCTCAGATCCATTTCCATCCTTCTCTGCCTGGTTCTGTGCCCTGAGAGGCTGGTCCCTGGCCTGAATTGCTGGGTTCCATTGATCTCAAACTTCCAATGGGTTTGCCCAATGGACAGTGTCAGCAGGAGATTCAAAGGCAGGAGACAACAGAGATCAGGGCATATATCCTCTGCTCCCTTGATGCTTCAGGTTGTGTAACTAGGGCCATTTCCTTTCCATACAGGACTACAACTTCTGGCAGGTAAGCCCCCACCAAGGCTTTAGCTCTCACTGAGCTCTAGTACCTCTTTAGCCTCCCTGCTTCTTAGGGTGTCAGGATTATAATGGTTGCTAATTTTGTGCCCAAAATCCCTTATTGATTTTTTAACATCTCCTTATGTACTTTCTACCTTAAAAAAAAAAAAAAAAAAAAAAAAAAACCCAAACTCACTGTTTGAGTAGAATTCTATTTTCTTCTGGGACCTGAACAATACAACTTACTATATGTGAGGCACTGTTCTAGACCTGGGGATGCAATGTGAACACAATGTCAAAACAAAAAAAAACCAAAAAAACACTACGTCATGTCATTATAGTCTAACAGAGGAAAACCACAATACAAAATATAAAAGTAAATAAATACATGTTGATGGTACTATGAAGTGACATAAAAGAAGATAAAGGTGGTAAGAAAAGCTAGTGAAGGCTGAGCTCAAGTTATTACAATTTTAAATACAGTGGTGAGGGAAGGTCTTGATGAGCGGGGTCATGAAAATTGCATTTCTGCTATGAATAGTACACTTTTCTGCTATGAATAGTACACTTCTTATGTGGAGTCATGGTAGAACCTGTGAAGGCTGTTTACCTTAGCTCCACTTAGAGTCATCTCCCTTGAATTTTATTTTTATCTTATGTCTGTATCTTCTTTTTTTAAAGATTTCTGAGATACTCACTTGGAATCAAGTTCTAAGTTTCCTTTGAGACCATATTTTACTTGGTATACAATCAATGCTTTAGAAATGATAAAAAAGGAACCATATTCTAAGGACATTGCATTGCATTTGTTCAAAAGAGCTCTTTATTGAGCACCTATGAGCTGGTTGTTCCTCATGTGCTTTGTTAGAGGTATAGGAGCAAAAACAGAAATGGGCCAGCTAGTCAGGAATACACTGCAATAATCCAGGCGAAAGATGATGGTGGTTTGGACTAGGTGGCAAGGGAGGAAGGGATGAGTAGTGGTTAGATTCTAAATTTATTTAAAATGTAGAGCCAACAGGTTAATTGATAGATTCTATGTGGTGTATGAGAAAGAGAAATTAGAAAAACGAAACAGAACTCCAAGATTTCTGGCCTGAGCAGCTGAAAGGATGAGATAGACTGCAGTTAGAACAGAATTTGAAGGGAAGATCAGGAGTTTCACATTGTACGTGTTATTTTGAAGAGTTTGTTGATATTCAAATGGAGATGCTCCATTAGTAGTTGAGTCTGAAGTTCACAGAAAGGGTTCAGAAAGAAGATAGAAATGTGGGAATGTTACTTAAAGCCAAGGAACTAGAAGAGAGTACAGGGCGAGTAAATGCGTGTAGAGAAGTAGGTGGGTCTATGGAAATAATCTTGGACAATCCAATGTCTGAACTTTAGTTATTGAAACACACCCACAAGTAAGGGGCTATGAAAAAATGATCGGTGAATGAAAATGAAAGTTTGCTGTCAACCAGTGCTATAAAATACCTCATGTGAATAATTTCTCTTGGAAATTATAGGAAGAAAAATATACATATATATATATATACACATATATACACACACATATACTGTTCTCACATAGTATGTTCTAGGTATATGTATCTGAATATAGATAGATGATAGATAATTTTATCCAGTCTTGTGTTTGGTGGTACAGTGTTATCAGTTACCTCCTCTTAACACCTTCCGCAGAATGGAAATAAACTGAATTAACATCACAATATACTAGAATTATTGGCACAAATCATTATTATAAAGCTTCAAATGCAATTTCAATGAGTTCATAACCCTTAAAGCAATATTTACATTCAATAGAAGTTTTGTAAGTATTACTTTAAGTTTACTTTGAAAACAAGTTTTCATTCTGTATCTTTCAGTGCAAGTGGTTAGGAAAAAGTCTTTGGGACAAACTAAATAGCAATTCTGCAAGGAGAAGGGCTTCAGGTCTGTATTAGCTTACATGTCATTTGGACAACTTTTTCTGGTATATATGAGAAGGAAGAAAACTAAAAACTGTGCTTTCAAAGGGCTGTGATTAATGCAGTGATTCTAATTTCCTGTGAAAATAGGAAAGAAATGAAATTCAGGCTCACAGGGTTAAAACACTAGAAGTGAGGGGAGGCCTTAGTTCCACAGAGGGCAAATGATATGGAGCCTATAGTACCTTATCTTCCTAAAGAAATGCAAGTCTGTGGAGAGTGTGCACCTTGTCACACACCATGCTGTGATTAATTCCCTAGGTGGTGCAGACACAATCACTGTTTCAGCAGGGCAGTTTGGGATGCCAAAAAGTACAATTTTTCATCAGCTAAAAAATTCTTGAGGGAAGGGAGACAAATTATTTTGAGACAATATGTTTAGGACTAGATTACAATCAAATTCTTAGAGCAAATAACAATATACTTTCTGGGTTAGGTATGGGAATGGGTTTGGGAAGTGGTAATATAGCTATTGATAACAACATGGCCCATTTATTAAGAGACTTAGAAGCCACTGAGAAAAACTCAGTGAGAGCTCTGGTTGGCTTTGAAAACAGTAAAAATCATGGTGTTTCCAACAGTTGCCTTTTAGAGGGTGTGCCTCCAAAACAAAATGGATATTGCAATGTATCCAATATGACTTCCCTAGCCATCTCCTCTTATCCTCCATTTCTCACTTCATTGACAAGGAACAAATTTCCAAGGGAGTTGCCA
Source organism: Zalophus californianus (assembly GCF_009762305.2). Lineage (NCBI taxonomy): Eukaryota > Metazoa > Chordata > Mammalia > Carnivora > Otariidae > Zalophus > Zalophus californianus. The sequence goes on from NC_045595.1 coordinate 80,844,498, forward strand.
AGGAATGATTTTTTTAAGGTTATAAGATGAGTTAAAGTTTAAAAGAAAATTAGAAAGTAGGCTTGAAAACAATATGGCAGCATGCCTAAAACTCACTGATTGTGCCCAGCTTTACACTCAGTTCCTGCCATGGTCTTTAGGGACAGATGTGCTGCACAGAGGTAATGTGGTTTTTGTTGCTTTGGCCCAGGCATATGGGAAGGAAGAGAGTCAAATCAGTCTGTCAAGGAAGGGAAATGATGGATGTGATTACCAGCCAATCAAGTCCGCTGGCACACTATAGGTACTTAATTTAATGTTTGTTGAATGAATTTACAGATCTGATTAATGAGCAAATACAATTTTCAGTTAACTACTCAACTCCTTTATCATTTCTTAACTTGCCATATCAATCTCTTACTCAGTAACATTAATTAATTCACTGTTATTAATTAATTCACCTAGTTAATGGGTCACTTAGTTATTCTATCAATCAATAAATATCCATGCACTGCCTATTAAGTGCTAAGAGTTATTCTGGATTCTTGAAATGAAATAGAAATGGAAAGCCATAGTCATGATTAAAGGGATTCTTGGTAAGTTAAAGAGTCAGAGAAGTAAATAATAAATCCCAACAAAAAAGATACTGGTACAGGTATAGCAAAGGGTCAGAAGAGCAGGACCTAGTACATAATTTCAAGATCCAGAGCAACATGAAAATGCACATTCCCTTGTTGAAAATTTGAGAATTTCAAGATGGCTATAGCATAGCATTAACCAAGTGTGTAAAGCCTTTCTAACTGTGGGACCCTGTACTCTCGCTGTGGTTGTGTGCCCATGAAGCTAGCCCTGCAACAGAGAATTACCTGATTATCTGTGTAGAATATTTCTGGGAAGATTTTTGGAATGAGTGGCATATAGGTTCTGTTATGAGAGAGGACTTGAAGTTGGTTTGGCAAGGTTGGAATAGAGTGTAAATAAGAAAAGAGGTGGGCCTTTTACAATTTCTTTTTAACTGTTAAAAGGCAAATGTTGTGGCCAGGAAATAATGATTGGTTCAAAAATTGATTGAAGGAAGAACATGGAGTGGTCAGACTTGAGAATAAAATAGAAAACATTCATGATTGCCCTTGTGGCAATGCTAAGGAACATGGATAAGTATCACAGTAATATCTTCTTTTTATTTATTTTATTGAGGTTTAATTTACTACAAAATGCATAAATCTTAAGTACACATCTTTATGACTTTTTATATTATATGTAATCTTTTAACCACCTAGATAAAAGTATAGCATATTTTATCCCCCTAGAATCCTCCCTTGGGTTACTTTCCATTCAATAGCCCAATCCCCCATAATCATCGTTCTGTTTTCTTTCACTGTACATTTGTTTTGCCTTTCTTGAACTTCATATAAATAGAATCATACGGTATATATGCTCCTTTTAACTTGTACAGGATATTTTAATTAGTGACTTTACAGCCATATTTTCAGTCCATCACTATATTAATGCTTTGAGGAAATTATTCTTGGTCATCCTTTTTACAAATGAGAAAATTAATACTTATAAAATAACATATCACATCATATGGTTAACAAGCAATAAAATCAAGGCTCAAAATCTATTCTTCCAACTGTAAGCTAAGTTTCCCCACCATTTTTTTTTTCACAACTTCCTACTTGGGCATTCATAATCTGATAAAGTGACATTTCAGAACTCAAAAAGAACAGTTATGCAAATTTTGGAAAAATTAAATTCTAAACCTTGAAAACTTTAGCATTTTCATTACTAACTATGATGACCTTGATCATTATGATGCTATAAATATGCAACTGGATTGACTTACCAAACATATTATTTCTGAGCTAATAAGGACAACCACCTTTTTCCCTCAAAACCTTTTTTTTTTAAACCAAACAGGAAAATTGTTTATTTAAAAAAAAAGAGTCAGATATATTTTTCTAGATCTTTTACACTCCTTTTACTAAAAACACCTGTTGGGATTTCATACTGACAATAAGAAAAATTTTATCCCCTAATGTAGGTAAAATTAGTCAGTCACACCTAATTATAATATATATTTGCTGTTTTAAAAACTGTGATCCTGTGAATGTATCTTTTTGTTGTTTGTTTAGCTTTATTCACAAACCACTTTCAGTTTCCTTGGAAGGCTGATTTTTGAAATGTATGCAAAACTTTAATTGGCTTTTACCATTGGGGAAGGAAACCTTAGCAATTGGTATAAATGGATTTTGCATTAGTATGTGACGGGAACAAGTGGAAGAAATTAAAACTGAACTTAAGTCTCCCACAATATTTCTGAACATGGATGTATAACTTATTTTCTTTGTGGGATTATTCTATTTTATTTCATGATGACTTTTTCAGGAGTTTGAGGGGGAACATTTTCTCTTTGAAGACATTTTTATTCAGATCTCCTTATCTTTCAATATCCAACCCCTGCTCTATTCCCTTTTCCATTAAGGTTCAATGATTTCATAATGACCCTTATCCTTTGAAATAGTTTCTCAATTTACAACTTCTCATCTTGTCCACTATTTTATTCATTGTCAATTCTTATTAATTGCAGCATCATTGTGTCCTAAATACTACTATAGAAATAATAGAACTTGGGGCACCTGGGTGGCTCAGACGGTTAAGCATCTGCCTTCGGCTCAGGTCAAGATCTCCAGATCCTGGGATCGAGTCCCATGTCAGGCTCCCAGCTCAGCAGGGAACCAGCTTCTCCTTCTCCCTCTGCCTCTCCCCTTGCCTGTTCTGTCTCTCTCTCTCTCAAATGAATACATAAAATCTTTTTTTTTTTTTTAAAAGAGAAATAATAGAACTTAATACTTAGCTCAGGACAATAATACTGCCTACTCTTATCCTATTCAGAATCACAATTCTTTGGAGAAAATAGTTCCCTTTACAGTCAACCATTTAGCATGATCTTCATTTTGTTTTTTACTTTGATACCTCAAAAGTAAAAGCAATGTAGAAATCAATAAAGCCACAGTCGAGGTGACAGTTTTCAAAGGAATTACCTGTCTATTACAGTCACTTAAGGAAGCTCTTTTATGAATAAGACCTAGGAACAGTGTTATAAATGTCCTCAGGGAAACTACTAGGCAGTTAATTGAACTTGAAATTTCTACCTTCCCTAAATTGTCTCGCAGTCAAAGATTCCTTAGAGATGTACAGCCAAATAAGAGACATACCATGTGCATCCTTTAGCTTTAGGAAACAATAAATTTACATTGGAAAATAGAATAATTTTTGTTGTTATTGCTCAACAAAACCAAAATGTCTTTTAAAAAATAGTCTTTATAAAAACTATTTGGCATTCATTCCCCTATTGGAAAAATGTTTTGAGGACCTACCAGGCACAGTTCTAGGTAATGGAGAGGAAAAAAAAAAAAGACAAAAGGTTTTGATTTTGCTGGCGTGAAGCATATTAGAAGAGGGAGAAGAGCAATAGTGACAGTGATAAATGTTGGAAAGGTGAAACAGAGCAATAAAACAAGGGATGTCTACAGAGATTGCTTTAGGTTGAGTAACCAGGGGACAAAGGCCTAGGTAGATGTGAACTTCTTATGTCTGAGGAATAGCAGGATGTATATATCCAGAACACAGATATGGAAAAGGAGAGAAGTGCAAAATGAGAGAAGAATCTGGCCTCTGAGTTGAGGAATTTGTATTTTATTCAAATTCCAGTAGACACAGATAGGAGAGTTTTGAATGAATAGCAGTGAGAGAGAATTTTTTTAAATCCAATCTTTATTGTTGAAAATATCACTTAGTTTGCTGCTGTGAAGAGAGTGGACTGCAGGAAGCAAGAGATAAGAACGGTGAGCTGTTAAGTGGAGATGTTCCGACCTAGGGATGCCACCCCTTGTAGTATTCATTCTAAAGGGTACTCTGTGGCATGAATTGTTTAAGGGAATCATTTTACAACTCCTCAACTTCCACATGTATTCTTTTCTTTTTTAAGATGTATTTATTTGAGAGAGAGAGAAAGTGCAGGGGGGAGGAGCAGAGGGAGAGAGAATCTCAAGCAGACTTCCCACTGACCATGGAGACTAATGCAGGACTTGATCGCGTGAGCCTGAGATCATGATCTGAGCAGAAATCAGGAGTTGGACGTTTAACTGACTGAACCACCCAGGCGTCCCCATATGTATTCTTTTCTAAAACTAGTCTTCCTGAAAACACTCTTTACTCACTCTATTTTCTCATAATTTACATAATTTTTCATAATTTACAAAACAAAAGTTCAGCTTTTATCCATTTAGAATCTATTATGGTATATTGCCCTGGTAAAATGCTCTAGGATACCAAACAAAGGGACAATTAGAACTATTGGTTTTGGTACTGAGAAAGTAAATGACTAGTTACAAAATAACAAATTCTTTAACAAATCAGGTAATTTCCTATTTGTCATTTTATTAAGATTGTTGAAAATATTTGTTTGGTAGATCACAATGTGGTGGCTGGCATAGAGGTCCAAAAATTCAGTAATATTACCATAACAAAACTTGCATTATCCATCTACTTACTCAAATTAACATAATTCCCAGTGCTTATACCTATAAATATACAAAAAAGGAGAGATAATTAATCCCGAAGACCCTATCATTGTTAATATTTTGTAAGATTTATTTTATGTTCTTTTAATCAGCTTTTATTAATACTAATCACAAAAAATTTACAACATGGAGTCTTATGATTATAAGAGATTTTATTTGTTGCTCTTTATGCTGTTTAGTATCACTTTAAGGGTCTGTGCCACAATTTGTTTAGTCATTAGCTATTTAAGGACACTTGAGAGATTTCTAGTTTTTAACATTTTAAATAAAGATTCTATGAACATTTACATGAAATATGTTTTCATTTTTCTTGTGTAAACACTTAGGAGTGGAATTACTGAATCATATGTTAAATGTATATTTAATTTTACAAGAAGTTGCCAAACTGAAGTGGTTGTATATGTTGCACTCTCACCAGCAGGGTGTTACCCTTCTGGTTGCTCCACATTCTCACTAATACTTGATATTTTCGGAAGTTTTAATTTTAGCCAGTCTAGCAGAGGGGTGCTGGTGTCTTGCTGCCATTTTAATTTGCATTTCCATGATGACTAATGATACTGAGAATTCCTTCATGTTGTCACTTATATACCTTCTTTTGTGAAGAATGTTAAAATCTTTTGCCATTTTTAAAAAAGGAGCGTTTTTCTTTTTGTTATTGAGCTGTAAGGTTTTTTAAAAATAAATTTTAGATAAAATTTCTTTCTAGGTATATGCATTAGAAATATTTTCTTCCACTCTGGCTTGTTTTTCATTTTTTTTAAAGATTTTATTTATTTATTTAATGACAGAGAGAGAGAGAGACAGCGAGAGAGGGAACACAAGCAGGGGGAAGGTCAGAGGGAGAAGCAGGCTTCCCACCGAGCAGAGAGCCTGATGCGGGGCTCCATCCCAGGACTGAGATCATGACCTGAGCTGAAGGCAGTCGCTTAACCAACTGAACCACCCAGGCGCCCCTGTTTTTCATTTTCTGAAGGAAAAAATTTTAAATGCAAAAAGTTTTAACTTAAATAAATTCCAATTTATATTTTTTTTCTTTTATGATTAATGCTTTTTGTGACCTAAGAAATCTTTGCCTATCCCAAGGACATAAAGATTTCTCCCATGTTTTCTTCCAGAAATTTTGTGATTTTTCTTTGGTACATTTGAGTTTAATTTTGTCTATGGTGCAACGTAGGCATCACAATTTATTTTTTTTCCATATCTTTTCCCTTTAAATAACATTGGCATTTTGAAGTTTAATTACCATTTATATAGGTCAAATTTTGGGTTCTCTACTCAGTCATGTTGACTTATATGCTATAGTTTTCATCCAAATACTACATTTTCTGTGTTAATGCAGCTTTATAGTATGTGTAAGTCTTTTGACTCTGTTCTGATTTTTCAAAATTTTTCTTGCTAATCTATATGTTCTTTGAATTTCTGCAAAATTTTTAGAATTAGATTGTTAATTTCTACAAAGAAGTATGCATGTATTTTGAATCTGGTGGTATTGAGTGTACAGATTGCTTTGAGGAGAATTTCCATTTTAATATTATTGAGTGTTCTAATCCATGAACATGATATATCTCCCTATTTATTTTGGTTTCTTTAGTTTTTCTCAGGAACATTTTGTTCTTTTCAACATATAGGTCTTGCATATCCACATCTTTGTTAAAATTATCCCTGTGTGTTTTAAGCTTTTTAATGCCTCAAAAATATTTTTAAAATATAGTATGATTACTGATCATACTCAGAAATATAATTACTTTTTTGATCTTGTACCCTATAATGTTGTGAAACTGCCTATTTCTAGTAGCTTTCTATAAATTCATTCAGCTTTTTTGGTACCTAATCATGTCATCTACAAAAAAAATATAGTTTTACTTCTTCCTTTCCAATTTGTATCCTTTTATTATCTATTTATTATTTATTTATTTATTTATTTATTTATTATGATTTAATTAGTTTAACTTAATTTATTTTTTATTCTATTGTTTTTTTCTTTTCTTTTACACTGTGTGGGACTTTGATATAATGTTGAACAGAAGTAGTGTTTTAATCATTGATTTAAAATTTTGAGCCTTGTTTTATGACCCAGAATATTGCCATTGTTAGTAAATGTTTCCTAAGTATTTGAAATGAGCATATATTCTACATTTGTTGATAGTATTTAAGTTGTTCTGGTCTTATATATGATATCATAATGAATATCCACCTTTATCTCTGGTAATATTCCTTGTTGGAAATAATTTGTCTGATATAGTCACTCCAATATTCCTTGTCAGAAAAAGCTTGTTTGATATAGTCACTCCGATGTTCTTAGGTTTATTATTTGCATGATCTTTCTTTTTCCATCAGATGACTTTGATATTATTCAGGCTTTACATTTAAAGGGTGTTTCTTGAAGACATAAAGTAGCTTCTTGGTTTGTAAAAATCTATTCTTACAGCATTTTCCTTTCATTTGATATATTTAGGCAGTTTACATTTAATGCAATGGTAGTTGTACTTGGGTTTACATATACCATTTTTGCTATTGCATGAGTCGGGGTGGGGGGTGGGATGCTGAGGGGGAAGGACAAGCAGACTCCCTGCTGAGCAGGGAGCCTGCCATGGGGCTTTATCCTAGGGATCATAACCTATGCCAAAGTCACTTGCTCAACCTACTGAGCCACCCAGGGATCCCTCTTTTTTCCTATTTTTATTTTTGTACTTTTTGGATTGGGTGTATGTTAATATTTCACTTTATCTCTTTATTGGTTTATAGGCTATACTTCTTTGTTTAATTTTGTGGATTTCACTCTAGTGTTGACAATTTTCATCTTTAATTTGTCACAGTATACCTTGAAATAATTTTATACCATTTCATATGTAATGAAAGAACTTAAATATAGTACATTTTCATTTTTGTCCATTATCCTTTTTTCAGATATTTTATTTCTATAATTGCCTTTGAAGAAATTTAGTAATGAGAAAAAGTTATACTTTCCTACATGAATATAATTTATTATGTTCTTCATTTCTTTAGGTTCATTTCCATTTGGTATAATTGTCCTCCAGCCTAAGAAACATCCTTTAACATTTCTCTTAACTGCAGCTCTGCTGGGACCAAAGTCTCTCAGTTTTTATTTTTCTGAAATAGTTTTTATTTTATTATTGAAGCATATTTTTTCTGGTAGTAGAATTTTAGGTTTACAGTTCTTTTGTCCTTCAATTACTTTAACTGTCATTCCATTGTCATCTGACTTGGATTTGATCTGATGAGAATCCAGGAGTATCATTATCTTTGTTTCTTTGTATTTAATATATGTTTTCTATAGTTGTTTTGCATTTTTAAAAATTATTTATTTTCAACAATTTTCTTATGATGTATCTTGGTGGTTTATCTGACTTATTCCTTTTTCTGCAGGTTCTTTGAGCTTCTTAGATATCTGGGTGTTTTTCATCAAATTTGAACATTTTTTGGCTACTATTTCCCTATACCATTTCTTCTTCCCTTCTTTCTGAGACTCTGATTACATGTATGCTGAACCTCTTGATACTGTCTCACATATTCCTAATCATTACTTCATTATTCTCTTTTTTCACCTCTTTTTTCTTGCATTCAAATAGTTCATGAGGCCCATCCATCAAGTCCACAAATCTTTTCTTTTGTAGTTCCTGACCAGCTCAGGTCATCCAATGAAAATTTCATTTTAGACATTGTATTTTTCACCACTACAAGTTTTTTGGTTCTGTTTTATAATTTCTATTAATCTTTTTATTGTGTTCATGCTTTCCTTTATATCTTTAAACATAGTAATAACGGTAGCTATTTTATTTAATTTTTTTAAGATTTTATTTATTTATTTGACAAAGAGAGAGAGACACAGCGAGAGAGGGAACACAAGCAGGGGGAGCGGGAGAGGGAGAAGCAGGCTTCCTGTCGAGCAGAGAGCCTGATGCGGGGCTCAATCCCAGGACTCTGGGATCATTACCTGAGCTGAAGGCAGACGCTTAACTACTGAGCCACCCAGGCGCCCCACAGTAGCTATTTTAAATCCTTGTCCTCTAATTAACTTTTTTTCCCTAGGTTTGTTTCTATTGACTAATTACAAATTACATCTGTCTTCTTTACATGGTAGTTATTTTTATTGGATGCTGGATATTTGAATGATGCATGTTTGTTTACCTAGATTTTGTTGTTTCCTTTTAAAAATGTTAAGTTTTTTCTGGCAAGCAATCAATTTACTTGTGAGTCAGTTTTATAGTTTGTAGGCTGATTTTTAAGTTTGTTTTCTTTTTTTTTTAGGACAGATATAGAGTAATTTTTAGAGTCAAGCCAGTTTGTACTTCCTTTTAGGACATAGCCTTACTAGAACCTCAACTAAATGTCTCAAATGTTCATAAGATATGACTTCTTTGGCTGGTCAGAACTTTAACATTTTCCAATCATGTATGAACTCTGTTAGTTTTCTACCTTTTAACTCCCTGATACTTGTTCTAGCTCCATTAATAGTGTTTGCCCTGCTTTGTGAAGTCTTACCCTAATCCCATGTTTCTTTCTATGCATTGTTGGAGAATAATTGTTTTAAAACATTCTCCAATTTTCTAGTTCTTTATAGCAGAAAGGCTAGTCTGAAATAAGTTATTCTATCATGTGCAGATGCCTGATAGAGTAACAGACTTTTATTATATTTATTACCCATTGAGCCTTTCAAGGAGGCATGTAACAACTTATTTTTACATGTCAATGCTGATAAGTCACAAATTACCATCCTTTGCAACTGTGTAAACTTATAATAAATAATTTTAGAGTTCCATTTAATATTACGCAAAGAGAACAAAGATAAGTTTCTTGAATCTTTGAAGAAATATATAAGCAAGAAATTTAGAAGACAACTATATTAAGATATATGAGAGTAGTTCAGGCAAAAAAATGATAGTATCTAGGATGGTGCTTGGGATGAAAATGGAAAAATGAGTGGGTTTGACTTACAATTTGGAAAATAACAACTTTAATTGGTGCATAAATGGAAGAAAATATTAGGAAAACTAATTTTTAAATTATTTTATTGCCCCATTTAGGATCTGTGCTGTATATCATATACTGTTAGTAATAAAAAAAAAAAGCCATTGTTGAAGAAAGGGCATGTTGAATATTCAGATTTTTTTATTCTCTTGTGTTAAAAAAGACATAGAAATATATATATGTGTGTGTGTGTATATATATGTGTAAGTTAGACTTCACTTTCTTACTATATAGGATATGGCATTATTATACTAAATATGTAAGATGTATAAGGTAGATTTAGGTATTCTTTTTTTTTTTATTGAAATTCAATTAGCCAAGGTGTAGTGAAAAGAAATTACTTTGATGTTTGTATTTTAAGACTCATAATGTGTAAAAATAGTAAATATTTTTATATTTTATATATATAAAATATATATATTATATGTATTTTATATATATTTATATATATATAATATATGTTTTATATATATTCAAATACCTTGAATAAAAAATATAAATGTTAACAGATATGTGCATACATATACTTTCCAAGTACAAATAATATAGGCAACCAATGATACCATGTAGAATTTAAATATGTTATAAAATGCAGACATGAGAATAATCATAGAGAGTATTTTTATACTATTAATAAAGCCTTATAACAGGAGTGTAAAATGAGTTTAAGTAATGAAAGTTTTCACAGGAGATAATGTTCATGTCTCTGCAATGTGGGTATATTCAAAAGATAAAAGAATGTGATCTCTAATTATCTATTCCCAAGAATAAATGATGTCTATTGGTAACTGTAGAGCCTATTTTGGGCTGGAAAAGATGATCAGAAGTTTAGTAAATGTAGCATTATTAGTTATGTACTGTTTTCTGATGGAAAACTATATAATGATAAAGAGATCTTTCAAATTTCTAAGCTAATCAACTAGTCAGTTTTCAAGGTTTCAGTCATTTATGACTCATTTAATGATTGAGTGTATGTGAGTTTGGAACATTTTTTATTCTAACCACTCTGCTACTTGATTAAAATACAACACTTTGGGTATCCAGTGTGGGAACAGATATTTCAAATAAGATAGCAACATCCTGTTGGTATTTTAATGCTAATCCTTGTTGATAAGTCTAAAAGAAATCTACTTTATGCTAGCTTCAATGCTTGAAAAATGTTTTTTCTCTCTTTAAATTCCAGAGGCAATGTCTAGAACTCATAAAAGAATAGAAAACATTTTAAATGATACTTGGAAAACTATTTGAAAGGCCTTTTCATCTTTTAAGTATTATTTTCAAATGTATTGTCATCTGAGATCAGATCATAAAGAAAAGTAGCCAAAAAGAAAACAGAGCTATTGGCAATTTATTTTTGTCAATTTATTTTGTCTAAAATATTGTTCTGGATCATAACCATTCATGACTGTAAATATTCTGTCCAAATCTCTGATGTTCACATGGGATACTGAGATCATGGAAGCCCTTGGAAGGTGGAATCAAACTGACTTCTAGCCTAAAACTCCTACTTGACATGTGGCAGGGACTTTCCCCCTAGAATCTAAACACAATGCCTGAGAAATTTGTCATGCTTTTACTGAAGGAGTCTAATAGCTTTGCACAAGTTTCTGGGGAAAAGTAGAAGGGAGAGGTGAAGTGAAAATTGTTCATTCCATGGGACTAGAAGGTGAATCAAACTGTGTCACAATTCTAAAAATAACATTTTGCCTTAATTAGGATTTCACCACGTTTCTCCAGCCAGAGTTCCTTCACTTCATCCTGTTTGCTATGAAAATGTGTACCAATGTTTTCAAAAAGTTATTATTTGCTTTTTTAATTTTTTAACAGTTCCTTTTGAAGAGACAAACTTTTAACTTTGATGAAGTCCAGTGTATTAAATTTTTCTACAGTTTGTGCTCTCTATACAGTATTTTAAAAGTCTTTGCCTGACTTAAGTTCCATATATATATATATGAGAATGTTTATAATTTTATCTCATGTTTTTTTTTAAAGATTTTATTTATTTATTCATTTGAGAGAGCGAGAATGAGAAAGAGAGAGAGCACATGAGAGGGGGGAGGGTCAGAGGAAGAAACAGACTCCCTGCTGAGCAGGTAGTCTGATGCGGGACCGATCCCAGGACTCCAGGATCATGACCTGAGCCGAAGGCAGTCGCTTAACCAACTGAGCCACGCAGGTGCCCCTTTTATCTCATGTTTAAGTCTATAATTTATTACGAGTTAGTACTTGTGTATGGTGTGCTATAAAGTTGAGTTTCATTCTTCTAATTTTTTTATTGTTTTGCGTATTGATAGATAGCTATTCTAGAACCATTAGATGAAATGATTATGCTTTGCCTGTAGAATTGCCTTGGCACCTGTGACAAAAGTCAACTGGCCATATATATGTGGGTGTATTTTTGGATTTTCTATAATGTTCCAGTCAAACATATGTCTGTCTTTATACAGTACCACAGCATCTATTACTGTAGCTTTATAATAATCCTTAAAATAATGAAGTATGAGTCCTATAATATTGTTCTTCTTTTCCCCAAATATTTTGACTAGTCTAGATCCTATATATCATATATATATAATATATAATAAATGTAAAGGACTATATATATATATATGAATTAGCTTGTCATATATACATAAGTGAAAAAAGTCAGACATAAAGAAGTACATCCTGTATTACTCCATTTATAATGAAATTCTGGAAGAGACAAATGGCAAAATAAGAGTGATAGAAAATAAATCACTTGTTTGTTTTTTGCTTTTGTTGCTAGTGCTGTTTATGTTATAACCATAAAATATTTGCCAAGATTAGTGTAATGAAGGTTTTCCCCCATGTGTCCTTGTAGGAGTTTTATAGTTTCAGATCTTGTTTCAGTCTTTAATCTATTTTGAGTTGATTTTTGTGTATGGTGTTAAAATAAACGTCCAATTTCATTTTGCATGTAGATATCCAGTTTTACCAGTAACACTTGTTGAAGGATATTCTTTCCTCATTGTGTATTCTTGGCACTCTTGTCTAAGATCAGTTGACCATGTATGCATGGATGTATTTCTGGGCTCCTATTCTGTTCCATTGGTCTACATGTATGTCTTAATGCCAATACCATAAAGTTTAGATTATTGTAGCTTTGTAATATGTCTTGAAGTTAGGTAGTATAAGCCCTCTAGCTTTGTTCTCAAGATGATTTTCACTATTCAGGGTCCTTTGTGATTCCATGAGAATTTTAGGATTTTTTTTTTCCTTTTCCTGTACAAAATGCTATTGAGGTTTTGATAGATTACATTGAATCTTTAGATAGCTTTGGGTAACATGGACATTTCAATAATATTAAGTATATTAAGTCTTCCAGTACATGAATACAACATGTCTTTCCATTTGTTTGTGTCTTCTTTAATTTCTTTCATTAATGTTCTGTAGTATTCATTGTATAAATCTTTCACTTTTTAAAGTTTATTTCTAAATATTTTCTTTTTTATGCCTTTGTAAATGTGATTGTTTTCCTAATTGCCTTTTCAGATAGTTTGTTATTAGTATATGGAACACAAATGATTTCTGTGTGCTGATTTGATATCCTGCCACTTTACTGAATTCACTTATCATTTCTAATAGGTGTGTGTGTGTGTGTGTGTGTGTGTGTGTGTAGTCTCTTGGGTATTCTATATATAAGCATATGTCATTTGTAAACAAGAACAATTTTATTTCTTTATTTCTGACTTGGTTGTCTTTTATTTATTCTGCTTGCCTAATTGCTCTGGCTAGGGCATCCAATATCATGTTGAATAGAGGTGGCAGCAGTGGGCATCCTTGCATTATTCCTGATCTTAAAGGAAAAGCTTACAGTTTTTCACCACTGAATATGATATTAGCTATGGGCTTTTCACATATGGCCTTTATTATATTGAAGTAATTTCTATTCCTAGTTTGTTGAGAGTCTTTATCATGAAAGGATGTTAAATTTTATCCAATACTTTTTTTGCATCTATTGAGATGATCATGTGATTTTTCATCTCTATTTTTTATTTTCTACTGTCTCCTCTGTAAATCCCATTTCTGTGCATTTATCCAAAAGAATGGAAATCAGGATCACAGAAAGATAATACCACTCCCATGTTCATTGAAGTACTATTCACAATAGCCAAGATGTAGAAACAATCTGAAAGCCCATTGACAGATGAATGAATAATGAAAAATGTGGTACATACATGCAATAGAATATTATTTAGCCTTATAAAAGAAGGAAATCCTGAAATATGTAATGGCATGGGTGAACTTTGAAGACATTGTGTTAAGTGAAATATGGAATCAGAGAATACAGTAGTTGTTGGCAACGGCTAGGGGTAGGACAATCAGGAGTTGCTAACCAATGGGCATGAGGTTTCAGATATGCAAGATAAATAAGAGATCTGCTGTACAACATTGTATGTATATTTTACAATATGGTATTGTACACTTAAAATATGTTAAGAGGATATATCCCATGTTAAGTATTCTTTTTTTTTGTTGAACAAGACGTTTTTTTGTTTTTTAAGATTTTATTTATTTATATGACAGAGAGCGAGTGAGAGCAGGAACACAAGCAGGGGGAGTGGGAGAGGGAGAAGCAGGCTCCCCGCCGAGCAGGGAGCCCCATGCGGGGCTCAATCCCAGGACCCTGAGATCATGACCTGAGCCAAAGGCAGACGCTTAATGACTGAGCCACCCAGGCACCCCCCCATGTTAAGTATTCTTGTCAAAATAAATTAAAATGAAAATAAAGAAAAGAAAAATAATCTGTTGCTGCCAAAGACCAGCAGTAGGGGAGAAAGCTAATCACAAAAGAACAAAAGGAAAATTTCTGTGGGTGATATAAATGCTCTATATCATGACTGTAGCAGCATTTGTAAGCCTTCACACACTTATCAAAACCCTAACATTATGCACTTGGAAAATTAGTGAATTTTATTGTATGTAAATCATATCTCAATAAAATTGACACACACACACACCCAAATGAAGGGGAAAACTGCAAAAACATTATTCAATAAACTATATTCACTATGTAATTATTTAATTTTTTTTCTAGTAATCTAAAACGTTAAGAGCTTAAGAAAGATCCTAATTAGGATGAAACAATTGTATTGTTAAAATGTTTTGCTATTAGTCCTGTCAAAAGCATAGAAATGTAATCTTTTACTTAACTGATGCAGCCTTATCAATGTATACATTTATTATTTTGTTTTTAATTTTGATAATAAGCCATGGACCCCTTATCTTATTCTCAATCCCCCTGCTTCATTACCCAGCAGCAACTGTTTTGAATATAGATAATGGGATGCTTCCAAACAACTAACAAAGCCCTTTGCATATACAGCTTTTTTATTCATACAGGGTCTCTGGGAAGTGAGTCATAAAAATATAAATTGTTCCATGTTTCTACTGGTGAAAAATAGCATTAGCAGCTGGATTTCTTTTTTTTTTTAAGATTTTATTTATTTATTTGACAGAGAGAGACACAGCGAGAGAGAGAGAGCACAAGCAGGGGGAGTGGGAGAGGGAGAAGCAGGCTTCCCGCTGAGCAGGGAGCCCGATGCAGGACTCGATTCCAGGACCCTGGGATCATGACCTGAGCCAAAGGCAAACGCTTAACGACTGAGCCACCCAGGCGCCCCAGCAGCTGGATTTCCAGAGGTGAAATGTTTGGCAGCTGATGTGGGATAAGAATTTAGAATTAGCTTCAATTGAAAAAGTTGAGGTTGGAGCCCTGTAACAGAAGGAATCTGGATAGGGCTGGAGAAGTTTTGGGTTTTCCTTTTGCTTTACCTTTGGTCACATAATCTTTGTTAAGTCATAAGCCCACAGGATTGTATAAATCAAGTATAGCAATAACAAGCCATCAATACTCTCCTTTGTTTTTGCCAGGACAACCTCTGTCTTAAGCCTACAAGGTCCTTTTGGGTCCCAAATGTCTGTGGCCTTGGGCATGGATTTGTGCCTGGTGTAGACTTCTTTAGGTGTACCAATAGGCCACTCCTTTCAGCACTTCTCATTCTCACTTTCCAAATTTGAGGTGTATGTTGGCAAAGGGTAATGCCTCAGAACCAGACCCAAGGACCCAGAGAAATCTCAGTTTCCCTCCATTCTCTTAGATCTCCCCTGCATCACAAGTGTACTCTGCAGCTTTCTGCCCTTCCAGCAATGTGTCATAGTTTTCTTAAAAAAATTCCTATTTCTTCATATGCCTGGAGGAAAGCCTGCTTCACCTTTCAGCCATGGCGAAAGCCCTAAAGCAATACATTAAAAACTCTTGCTACCTGCTAGAATTCAAAGACAAGAGAAAAAAATCAAGAGAGCATAGACAAGTTAGTAAGTCTGTAATTTTCCTACCATACTAGTTTATGGGAAAGTGCTTTTTAAATCTATAAAACCTTAACACAACTTTAAGAGACTTTTGAATAATTTGGATAGTAGTCGTTCCAGGGTTGGGCAGAGGTGATAAAAATATGAATTGCTGTAGGATATATTAATAAGTTTGAGCATCTAGAACACTCTAGAATTGAGAATTACTTCTCAAATACTTTTTCCAAATCTTCTTGGCCTGTTTCCCCAGCTGTACAAATGTAAGTAGGAAGCCTTTCCACAACAAAGGCTAATGTGCAGTTCTTTCCCTGACCCCCATGGACCAAGTCAATATACCCTACATGTTCATTCTCACTTTGGAGCAGTTTTCCCTGTATGTAACTAGCAGGCTCACCAGTAATCAGAAATGCAGTGTGATGTCAGCTCTAGCAGGTTTTGGGTACTTTCTGCATTGTGCAAAGCTACTTCATGGTCTTTATCAGTAAGATTATTTTTGCTCTAGTAGCCTCTTTTTGTGTGAATCACCAAATATTTTCCTATAGTCTGGTGTGTTTTCTTAACCTGAAATTGATACCGAAATTGCAGTCAAGCTCTCTCCTTTAAAAGTCAAAGGCCTTGATTTGTAGGAACTCTCATTAACCACAAAAATCTCATGTCTAATAATCAAGTCTTTTAGGCCCTTTCACTGAACAGCCTGATGTTATGGCAAATGTGGCTGAGGTTATTCAGAGTTTTTTTCAGGGGGTATCTTTATACATCAGAAAGCACTTACAGGACTATTAAAAAAAAAAAAAAAAAGAAGTCCTTCCTGGAAGAGATTGTAATGCTGAAAGGTTTTCTGGATTAATGGAAACTGGCATGGTTTGTTCAGTTCATCTTCCTAAAATTTAACCCTGAAAAAATTTATTTTTGCTTAGAAAGATCTCCATATCAATTCAGAGAGTAGATTTCCTAAATGAAAAGAGATTTAAAGAAAGAGAGGATGGAGAAAAAGAATACAGTAGCACTAGTTGCAAGAGCTACAGTGTATTTGGTTACTTTTATGAATGAATTTATGTCACAACCTAAATTATCATCCCTGTTATGTTACATTATACCAGAAGTCATTTTGTGCCACAAGGCACATTTAGATCTCCAGATTCTTTTTCCCCTTTATTTTTAATCTCAGGAAGCCATGTTCTCTTACAGACAGCAAATTTGCAGCATGGATATGCAACCTGTAATCTGGCATTTTTATTAACTAGACAGTAGAGTAAATGACTAATACTAGGTCCCCCCATTTTAACTCTAAGTGATTCTTTGGAAGATAGAAGTTGCAAAGTAACATTAAGACCTGTGTGTCAGAGATTAGCAAATTCTGTATCTTTTTGTTGTTGTTGTTTGTCTCTGTTCATTGTTTGACACTACATCAGCACGTATTTTAAAGTGTCAGAAGTATAATAGTACTACAAGTGAAACCAACATCTATAAAACCAATTCTAAAGTCCATCAGGATCTCTTAAATTATCTAAGCATAGTCACAGTACACTATACACTGATGCTTATCTGTTTGTGAAGTTGAACAAGGCAGCTCCATAAAAGTACAGTAAAATTGATCTTTTTTGCTTTTCAAGTTAAATGAAAATACTAGCTCCCAGTAGAATGTGGACAATTTGGTGATAGTGCAATTTTGTTGATTTTGACAAAATCCTCATAGGCCTAAATATTTCAGATTTTAAGCATCTTTCACTGGGCTAAATTTTAAAGGTGATGCCATGGCACTGAATTTGGACTGAATGTTCATGCAAAACTTAACACCTTACCTTTGTGTATCATTTTAAAAAGGCTTCCTTGTCTGATTTTTAAGTAGGCTTTATTACCTCCCACTTGACATATGGGGAAACTGAGCTTCATACAGCTTCAGCATATAGATTGTCAATCATGAATGCCAAGAACACCATCCATAATGTCCAATCCACTGATGGGCTGGAATAAAGCAACTGATTCTTTGGTCCCACGTCAGGGTGAATTCCCTTTAGCAACAACAACCTTATGAAACTACTGTTAAGGAGTGAAACACAACTACAACAAAAAAATAATAGCAAAAGCCCTCTTCTCTTAGTGAGTTTCCTCACCTGTAAAACAGAGATAATAATAAATCTTGGCCTGTTTTATCTACCACTCATGGTATCTATGAATTAGATACCATAGTGAAATGCTAAAAGACGTGTGTGTTTTCAAGTCCCCTGGCTCTGGCCTCCTGTCATGCTGAGTATCTCTCTAAATTCCAACACAATTCCCAGAACAAGGATTTATATATACTTCTAGTGTAAAGCCTTACTTTCTATCTTGTACCATCTTTATTTGGGAACGTGTCTTGTCTCACTGCTGGAGCTCCTTCCTGCCCGATTCATGTCTGTTTCAACTTTGTTCCCACGGCAGGAAACATGATGCTTTGAATGGAGTTGATACTCACTAGAAAGTTAGCATGAATTTTCTCCTCTAACCTTGGAGGTGCCAGTCCTCCTATTTCCACCCAGAACCCTTGGAATTGTTCCTATTCAAAGTCCATATTGTGTAACTCTCTCACTAAGAATATACCATCTTCTGGGATTTTTTTTCCTTTTCAAAATTGGTAATTCCTTAATTATTCCTGTTTGCTATATCCTGACTTTAATGTATGTCCACTGTTTTATTACTCCTTGGTTGTATTTATTTTATATTTCCTGCAGTGCCTTGTATATTTTAAGGACTCAATAAATTTTAGTTGAATTAACAAATTAACGTTTCCAGTTGTTATCCCCGAGTCTACCTTTCACTTGCTTGGATTATAGAATATGAGAAATATAAATGGCTCCGTATCCCTGGAGGCCACTTTTCTAAAATAGACAATAGGCTTGCATTTTTACTGGGTTGAGACATAACCTCAGAGATAACCCAAATGGCCAAGGTAACTCCTGGACCACTAATGCCACACTGGTGATCTTTTAGGCTAGGCCCATTTTAAGACCCCAAGCAAAAAATCAAAGTGATAAAGGAATTAATATTGATTTCTTGGGTCTCCTGGTCCTGAGCCCCTTTTCCCGCACCAAAGAGCTAGTCCTGACACTATCTTCTAACTGCTCAGAGCACCCCACATAGGATGTTTCTGTTCAGCTTGTTCTGATCATTCTCTAGCATTTATCCAGAAAACTACTCTCTAGGATAAAACAGATTCCAATAAAAGCCAACCCAGATTCTAAAAAAACTGCTCTTGAAAACTTTTACTCTAAACAATTTCAAAAAGGACCAAACATTCTTCAGAAAATATAATGCAGTACAATTTGAAAGAGAATAGATTTTCAGAAGTGCCCCAACAATGTCTGGCAGAATATTATTTATCTGACATTAATGGGGGAGACTATAATGTTCTTATTTTGAATTCTGTCTTTAGAAATGGTCTTATCAAAATAATGCTTGTGCATCAGCTTAACTGCTATTTGACAGCAGATCAAATGTAGAAATAACCAAAGCTGAAAAGTACTATATTTTGGCATTTGAGAGGTGATGGATTGACTATGGGGCTGAATTTAGCAAGAAAAAACTCATTTCACTTTCAAAAGTTTTACAATTATAAAACAACCCTTTAGAGTTAAATTCACATTCTTGGGCCAATAAGTAAGCAACCATTCCAAAGATATCATTACAGCATCAGCATAAAGAAGTATCACCATAAGCATCCACCATGGCTCCAAAGAACCTCTGAGGAGCTAAGGTGGGTTTTAAGTCATCTTTTATGCTTACCAATGGCTGCCTGACCTTTCAAAAAGTGGGTCAAATTCAATTCAGAACTGCTAGAAATAATGTGGAGGAAAATCCACATAAGCAATAGAAATCAGATGGGAGAAGAATCAGATTTCAGGACAAAATTCATTCACCTTCCTACATTACCTTCCTCTCCCAACTCCCTATTAGCAAGCACATCCATTCAAAATTAGAGGTATTCTAAAAGACATTCCTACAGTTCCAAAGTGGCTGTTCTCTCAAATCCCAGCTGACCTGCACTGGTGAGAAAAAATTATATATTTAATTACTACTTACATCAAAACCAGTTATAATTTTTTTCTGAAAGATAAAGCAATCCTAAAATGATAGTTCTAAGATGAACAAGAAATCTAAATTTTAGAAATGATAAAAGTGTTAGAATAAATTCAAAATAGGGGAGACTTTCTAGAGGAAGCTCAGAAACTATAAAAGCAAAGAATGCATATGCATTTATGAAATTAAAAATAATGTTATAACTAAATACATCATAAATGATGTTAACAAATCAAAGTCATCATAAAAAAGTCAAAACTCAAATAATGAAAAAAATGTGTATAATTCAAAATACAAATAGTTAATATCCTAAGTATTCAAAAGAAACCCTAAAAATGATGGGAAAAAAAAAAAGACAACAGGGAAATGCCCAATGGATATAAACAGGCTAATCACAGAAAAGAAAACATTTTCAACCTCATCCGTGGTCCAGGTAGTACAAATTACAATGAAGATCTCTTATTATTGTGCTCATTAAATCAGCAAAATTTAGTAAGATTTATACCTACACTGCTAGATGAGAGGATAAATCAATATGGTGGTTTGACTTTTTTTTTTTTGATGAAATATCCTTTTACTCAATAATTTCAAATTGCAGATATGATCTTAGGAGAACTCAAAACAGGTAAGCATACAGTTATCCAAAAATGAATGTTTATGACAACATTGTTTGTAGTAGCAAAATCCTGAAAATAATCTGAATGTCCAAGCGTAAAGGAATAGTTGAATAATCTACCTCTAGTCTTGGGATTACTTATGTAGCTATTAGAAAAAATGAATTAGTTCGTATCACTGATCCATAAGGATGCTCATGATATGCAGTTTAGTGAAAACTGTAAGCTGCCGAGTAATGTGAATAGTTGGTGTCATTCTTGTTCTTGAATGTCCTTGCCTCTTTGCTTTTGACTTGCTTTCCTTCTCTTACTTGCGCCATCTATCTCGTCTCATTTTTACATATTTTTAAATGTCTCATTCTTACATAATTCCAAATTCAGCAGGAGCTTCAGCTTATCAGGAAAGCTAAATTGACCAGCCCAGGTGGGATATATGTTCATTACCTGTGCTGCCAAATTATTCTGACCTCAGTCATGGCCATATATTCAACTCTTGGTTTCTTATAGACCATAGACTCTTTGAAGTCGGGGACTATGTATTTTATCTTAGCATCCCCAGCATAATATTTAGATATAGTACCAGACATAAGGGATGATTTATCAAGCTACACTGAATGGATGAAAAAGTAATGGTTCAGCCACATTCCAAAAGCTGATGCTTAAATAAGTAGTGGTAGAAAAATAAAATTAGATGGAACATCACCGAATGCTGAAGAGTGTCATCTACTAGGTGCTTTCATGTGGAAGCAGTGGTATCCAGCTTAAGGGTTATAAAATCCTGAATACATTTGTGTGCCAACATTGGATAAAGACAAAACTTTTCTTGAAAGTTCTCAAAGTTGCCCGTAAAGTACAGAAGTTTTAAGATTATATATGTATGGTAATTCCTATGCTTGCTAAAGCTTGAGCACTACTGGGTCATAAAAAAAAAAAAGAAGGAAGAAATGAAATGTCTACATGGGAATGTCTGGAATAGAAAGCACTCTGCCTTTTACCTAATGAGCACGTTCGTTACACTGCCCTCTTATCGGTGGAAAAATGAGTATGATCCCACTTGCCTGAAGCTTTTCTCCATTCTGTTTTAACTTCAGATCTTTGAAGGATTAATTTGTTTTAACTTGTTTTTGTGAGGGTTATTTGAACAATACCTTGTCCCATGCCTATGACCAATTTGCAGGAAAAGCCATAGGGGTGAGTGATTAAAAGTTCAGGTTTTGGGGTTAGACCAAGGATAGAATCTTAGCTTTGCATTTACTAGTTACATGACCTTGAAGAGGTGACTTATTCTTTTTAGCTTCAGTTGCCTTGTTCATGTAATAGGGAATTACAATCATAGAAAGTCCTTCATGGACTGTTATAAGCATTGATGGAAAAATATGAAAAATGCTTAGCATGTTTCTATGCTTATTGTTTAGTTCATGCTATTTTTGTTATTACTAGCCAGTTCTGTTACCTCTAAAAAGCATGTTTTCTTATAATTTGTCTCTGAAATCAATCAAGATGCATGTTTTATTGTTGTTTGTTTTTTATAGAGGGAGAGAGTGGGGGGAGGGGCAGAGAGAGAGGGAAAAGGAGAATCCCAAGCAGGCTCCACCCCCAGTGTGGAAACCCACGTGGGACTTGATCTCACAATGGTGAGATCATGGCCTGAGCCCAAATCACAAGTTGGACGCTTAACCCACTGAGCCATCCAGGTGCCCCAATCAGGATGCATCCTAACAATTAGTGGCACCTTATAATTATAGTTACTGATAGTATATAAATCAGAATGCAACTTAAAATAGATGGCATCTTAGAATTGAGGAAACAGGTTATTGCTAATGCCATTATCAGGTTTCTGGATGGAGTTAACTTGAGCATTAAGTCATAGTAGAATGGGTTAGGATTGTCCTGCAGCAATATCATAACCTGGCTGCATCTCTCCTTCCCATCACTTTAACTGTTGCCACTCAGAGCCCCAATTGTTTCCTAGCAACATTTGAAATTGTGTCTTTTGGTACTATAAAGATCTAGCATGATATTCTAGATGAAGAAGGTCTTAAATCTGAACTAAAACACTCTGACATGGAAGGCTGGCCACTAACATGCATATTATTGACTATGACAGGTTCTGGGAGCTCTTCTTGATCCACAGTTCTGACTGTGGCCATGACCAAAGCATTCCCATACCATTGTCTCTACAGTCTTTACCATGCATTACTTCCTTTCTCCCAAATCCTCCAACTGCCTGTCCTGAGCCTGTCCCTGACATATTTGAGGATCTCACTAGCATTTTCATCCTCTCTACTGTGTTCATCCTCTGCACTGTCTCCACAGGCAATCTTCTTGAATTTTCCATATTATCAAAATGACAAGAGTCAACACAAACCAATGTGATGACAACACCTAGAGTGCTATGGTAGGTTATTTGGTGTCAATAAATTCTCTACTGAATCTAGGCTAGAATTCGGTCTTGCTTGGAACAATAGAATGTGGAGAAAACGATGCAGTGCAAATTCTTGAACCTGAGCTTCAAGAAGTTTTTCAGCTTCTACCTGTGCTCACTTAGAATGCTGCCTCCATGTAGAAGGCTCAGGTGAAGAGAGAAAGGCCTAGCTGTGCCAGCTGTCCCAGAGGAGTCCAGACCCCTGTCTACCCATCAGCTGCACAGAGTTACATGAGTGAGCCCAGGCAAGACCGGAACTCCATAGCCAAGACCCCATATCGCTAGACATGGTAAATTATTGTGGTTTGAAGACATTAGATCTGCAGTGTGTTTTACACACCGGTAGGTAACTGAGAGAAGTCAAAGTCTTTCAGTAGCTAGAAGGCATTTCTCTGAATTAGAGGTTGAAAGAAAGCCTGTAGGAAGATATCTGACAATGAAAAAAAAATCTTCACTTAACTGTTTTTTTTTTTAACTTTTGTTTCTGTCTTTCCAATGTTTGTGATATGTGAAAGGCTTTATACTTTATGGGACTATAAAGATAGTTTGAATTTTTTTACAACGAGTTCATGAAATCATCACAAAGTGCTCTTCTAACAAGCTACAGGTCCCTACTTAATGATTTCTCATCCTGCAACATACAGAAGTGACATGATTAGCTCAAGAAATGGGGAGAAGAAGAAGCCCAGCATAAGCTGGATGATATCTCCTGGTTTAGAATAATATCATTCTAAGATATCAAAAATGGGGTAGATCTAGAGCAAAGTCAGCCAACTGTGGCCCAGGAGTCAAATTTGCCACCATATGTCTTTGTATGCCTATGAGCTAAGAATTTTTTTTTTTTTGTATTTTTTACGTGGTTGAGAGAGAAAAATCAAAATAATGCTAGTATTTCAGGATATGTAGAAATTAAATGAAATTGAAATTTCAGTGTCCATAAATAAAGTTTTATGGGAACACAGAAATGCTCCTTCATTTATATATTGTCATTTACATTGTAGTCTATGGCTGCTTTTTCACTACAATGACAGAATTGAATGGTTGTGATAGAGGCTGTATGCAAAATCTAAAAGGTTTACTACCTGCATCTTTATAGAAAAAGTTTGTCAACTCTAGGTCTAGAATGCAGCTTTGAACATTTTCTTTTTTAGGTTGCTGTAATATGTTACATCCCATGGCAGTGTTTGTCACTCTGTAAATAAACATACCCAGCTGACTTCCTCCAGCTCCCCTCATAGTCCTCACACTTCATTGGTCTCATATGGAAAAGTGTAAAGGTGTTGAAGTCCTAAATTTCTTAGGGCAATAATGATGGGAGGAGAGAGAGTGAGAGAGCTGTAGATCACAGATTAAGAGTTGGGTGATAACAATTGAAAAAGTGACTCTTAAAAACTCCCCACATTCGTGTTTCTCTTTCGGTACCTCTTTTAAGTAACTTTTTTGTTTATAGATCAAAGGTGTTTTTAAAGAGCTGGAATAGCAAGTGATTAACAGCATCAGTCCTAAAACATAATGTTTTCCTCTCTATGTTCTTCCATCATCAGCAAATTTCTCCAAAAGATCTTATTTTGACAGTGTCATTAACAATAGATAAATATATACATAAAAATGCTAGGTACATTTTTCCTTACCTGCTTGACCTTCACAGGCTTCCAGGCATCCATAGACTTTGCCCCCTTCCCATTTTCACTCAAAAAGGTGTTCCTAAAAGCACCCTATGATTTCTTTTATAAATCGTATTCAGAATCCATTAATATACCTTGCTTTTACAACTGTTGAGGGATTATGTAATAAAATATCAGGAAACAAAATTGAAAGAGACATTTGGTTAGAGAAACAATAATTGTTAGGTCTAGAAGAATTTTCTTATTTTTCTGGAAATGACACACCATTACTTATAAATGGAAGAAAAGAAAAACAAGTCCTCTTTCATTTAACAACAGTTTCAAGTATAATTTCTGGTTTACCAAGAACCTTTCTAAATAATATATAAAATCTTTTCTCCTTTAGGCTGCATGACTCTCTTTCCCCATGTTTTTTAGCTTTTCCTATTAGACCATATGCTAATATTTATTACTTTTACCTTTCACCTTAGTGAACATATGTATTTGGTTTGGGTATTTTTTAAAAATTATCTGACTTTGATTCAACCTCCAAATCACATTGTGTTTACCACGTTCCTGGAGGGCTAAGAGTAGATCGGCAGGGAACATTATCCAGCTGGAAAATTTTGGAGGCAACATATGCTATTTTAACTACTTTCTGGAGGGAAAGCCTATTCTCAGCAAGTTTTACAATGGAAGGATCATAAGCCATTTGCTATACAGTTTTACAGAATCTATTTAGTACTAAGAACTACATCTTTTTTTGTTTCTTTACCCCAAACCAAAAAAAAAGGTAAACTATAATTATCTTCACTACTTTTCATCTTTCCTTCTTAGCTATTGAGCATCTCCTATTCTCTGGTTAATTCTCACATATGACACTGATTTTATTAAATTTGAATTTAAATAATAAATAAATTAGAGAATTAACGTGTTCATTTAGGGCCAGTGAACAGGTAGATTTACTTAGGGCTAGAACCATTTGTTAGGCCAGCCTATCAGTTAGGATATGTGCAAGTGACAAAGTACAATTGAAAATTACGTTTTAAAAAATGGGACCTTTTATTATCTTGCTTAACTGGGAAGGCTAAGTTAGGGTGAATCTCAATGTTGGTTGATTCAAAAGATCAGCAGTAGAATCATCAACCACTCTTCATTCTGTAGTCCAAAGTGCCACCTTTCTCCTAAAATGTCATAGGATGGCAACAGTTGCATTCTTTCTTAGTGGGTAGAAGACGGAGAAATCTCCCAAACTCTCTCCCAGATAAGCAAAAAACAACTTTCTAAGCAGCCTTCAATAGTGAGTCCTTTGTGTCTCATCCATCAAATTGTGGCATATGTTCATTCCTGAGACAATCTTTTCTTTATAAAGAAGATAGAGTTTGGTACTTGGACTTGGAGCTCAAGATGAGAAGATGAGGTCAGCTCTGAGTTTCATGGGCTTGTGCCTATTTGAACATAACTAGGGAAGTTCAGAAAAGACGGAGAAAGAAATGGCTGTCAGATAACCAAACATGAGTATCTACGTCAGCCAGCTATATGTATGCGAAATGCAATAAAACTTTGATGTTATAAAGTTATCCCATCCCCCTTTCCTTTATTGTCTTCTTTTTTATTTTGTTGTTATGAGTGTCAAAGATCACATATAGGTAAAATATTTTGTGCGTATTTCATTATCACCACAAAAGTAATTCCAAAATACTCGCTCATATTTTCAACTGAAGAACTCCTTTAAAATAACTTCATCTTTTATATAATCTTTTAAATGACTACTGGCTATCATAGTCAAATGCATTCTTTGGCTGGTGGCCCAGCACCTCCCTGCTCAAACTTCACATCATCTTCTCTACTATGTGTAGAGTTGAACCTCCCCCTCTTGCCTATTATAAGGATAGAGGTGATTGATTATACAGCCCACCTGGATAATAAAAGATAAACTCCTCCTCTCAAGATCCTTAATTTAATCACATCTTTTGTCACTTAAGATAATAATCACAGGTTCCAGAGACTAGGATATGGACATATCTATGGGGCCATATTTCAACCCACTAAACATACCATGCTAAAAATCTGATTAAAAGAAAACTCAGTGATAACAGGATTCCTGTCTATCCTGATCTCTGCTGTGTTCCTAGTATCCAACACAACACAATGTCTGGTATAGAATGTGCTCAAAACATTTGTTGAATGGATGACTAGTAAATACATCAGGATACAAGGGTGGAACCTGCCCCAGTTCTGGTAGAATGTGTCCTACCATTGTGGGTAAAGAGCACAGCTGAGGAAGTGAGACTGGTTTTATATCAGATATTCAGATTACTTACGAACAAGTCTTTGACCACAAGGATGTCCTTAAGTGAAGTCAGAAATATAACTGAATATCTGTTGCATTAATCTTTTCCCTGTTGTGGATGGGAAATAGAAGACACAAAAGAGAGTATGCAAAGGAATTCATAAATCAGATGATCTTCAAGATGTGAAGGACCTGAAATGTTATCTAGTCCAATTACACACCCAGTGACAAATAATCACACTTGTGTAACACTGACAGTTTCCATTCAAATGCCCCAATGCTGAGACCGTTCAGCCCTTTTTATCATTGGACTGATCCAGAAGGGTGAAGGTGAATAATACAACGCTTCAAATGTGTGTGACCAATTACACAGAGTGTTGTCTGGGGCAGCTATAATTTCTAAGTTTGGAGAGAGTCTCTTAGTAAAGGGAGAGCAACTTCCCATATTGTAAATTCCTAAGATCATGAGAGGTTACTTACTTTCCTAATCCATGAGAATATATGACACTCTATTAAGTGTAAGGTTATTTCTCCTCAGAAGTAGGGACCGAGCACCAGTGGTTTTCAAATTATTTCTTGAAAGCAATGTTTATTATTTATCATAAAGCCCTGACAGAATGTGAATGAGTCTAACATATAAAATGCTAAAATGCAGAAAACATTATAGAGATGAGCTGATTTGCTATAAGACTTGTTACATTAAAGAAAAATGCTATAATTATTTTTCATATTTTTATCGGATCATTTAAAAATGAGTGTAAATATGAAGAAAAAGAATCAAATAAGACATGTGATTTATTAACACATTCAATATTATAAAATTTAATAAAAAGAAAAAATTAAATATATGGGCTTGAAAGAGAAGAAAAGACAAGCAAAAGATAAGTTATTTAACAACACTGTCTAGAAAACTGATTGGGTTGATTTTTAATGTTTTTAAAGCTCAATCTGGAAAAATGATATCCATGCTAGTTAAAGGGATAATGTGTTTTAATGTCAAAATGGTTATATTTTAAAAACACACTTCTTAACCCCATTTCTCATAAGATGTTTAAGTATGAACAGGTATGTGTAAGCTTTTTTAAATATTTTTAAACGATAGGTTATTTTGGTATGAGCACAGGGTTATGCAGTATTAAATATGTTACTAAGATAGCATAGTTGAAATCGTATGTGTGGAAACCCACCATAAAAATCCAGAATTGATCAGATTCAGTTTCTGACCTCTGTGTTGGAACTGTGGCCTCTGAAGGAGTCCCATGCACATTTACCCCTCAAAGAGGAGAAAGCAATGTCCCTCCCAAATGGTTGCAAGGCTTCCAACTGTCTGTGTTCCCAAAGGTTGTGTTCATGGGTAGAATGGAGTTGATTTGAACCATACTGAAGCTTGGTAAATATTTATTGAACAAATGAGTAGGGGAGTGGAATAGGTGACCTCTGAACTGAATATAGAATGGTCTGGGTTTAAGTTCAAACAATCCCACTAGCTTGGAACAAAGCTGAGGCTTTCTTATCCCTAGTCTAGGGCTCATACATCCAGAGCAATTTGCCAGTGAATCAATTAACTGTAAAAGGGCTGAAGGAATATAAAAATAAAATAAAATACTTAAAACTTTTGAGTACCTACTATGTCCGACACATGACTTTGCATATATATTCTTTATCATAGCATCCTATGAGGTAAGTAATGATTCTGTTCCTCCCCGCCACAAGAGAGGTTAATCAGGGAAGAGTCCTGGAACAGTTAAATTTTGAAAGAAATGATAAAACATAAGAGAAAGGGCATTCCAGGTAGCAAAGGAGAGGAAATTTTTAAGCAAAATGTTTTTACACAGTTATTGAATTGTGCCTCTAAAAACAACCTCGAGTGTTGATTTGTTTTGAAAAGAAATGTCAAGAAAACATTTCCTTTCATGCTTAGATTCCATCTCCAGTCTCACTATTGTACATAAATTCTGAAGTCCTAGAATCTGACATGTTTAGTTTTATAAAACTTTACTCTTGAAACCGAGTTTTTTTACAGACTATTTTATACATCAGTTTTTAAAGCCAATTTATGGCATGGCATCCACCAAATGAGCTTTGATGATAAATTAGATCAGTTACATGAATATTTTCCTCCAAATAATTCCAGGATTTCTGTCTCTCCCAAGGCAATGACAAATATGGACCTGCTTATTTTTTTTTCACCAAAAATACAAGGTTTCTTTGTATACTGCAAGCAAAGTTTCCAGACACAAATATTTGCTAAGGAAAAGAAATCACAAACATGGAACGCCTACTTAAAATTTGACAGGCACATCCCACAACTCTGCTAATAAAGATATTGTAAGCAAGATGTTGGCCAGAATTCCCCTCATTCTAGACAGGGCAGAGAAGTGAAGAAAGAAAGCAAACCAACACTGAGTAGGAATGGCTGAGCAAATATAGTTTGGGCTACAGAATTAATTTGACATCAAACAACCATCAGTACAAATTACATATAGAGGCATTGTATCCAAGAGGATATCAACTAAGATTATTACTAGTAGTTTTATATAAAGAATTTAAATGTACAGCCAGGATACAGCTGCATCAACACTGCTGAAATAACAGATCAATCCAATCAATTCAGCCAAATAGCTGATCAACTCAGTTAAACACGTATCAGTCAAATCAACTGCCAGACCAAATGAACTAGACAACAACCCCCAAATACTCATGCCTATTATGTATGTACAGAGTAGATGCTTTCGGTTTGGTGGATATAAAGATCACATTTTTGCTAGAGTAACTAGAGTCTTAAATGCAAGTATTTTTTGGAGCTTTTTAAAAATATGTTCCAATAACTTCACAACATCTCTCCCATGAGAACTCTAATCCAAAACACCACTGCAACGTACAGGGCTATTGCAACTCCTCCTCCCCACCTGTCTCCCTGCCACCAACTTGACCCTCTATGGTGCACATTTTTTTAAAGATTTATGTATTTATTCTAGAAAGGGAGAGAGCAGGGGGAAGGGTGGAGGGAGAGAAGCAGACTCCCCGCTGAGCAAGGAGCTCTATGCAGGGCTCCATCTCACAACCCTGAGACCATGACCTGAGCCAAAATCAAGAGTCAGACACTTAACCTACTGAACAACCCAGGCGCCCCTCTTTGGTTTATACTTTTAAGCAATAGCCAAAGTTATCTTCTCAAAGGATAAACTACATCATGTCTTCCCACTGATTATAATTCTCTTTTGCTTTGCCTTCTATTTTGGATCAAATTCAAGCTTTTTGCCAGGACCTAGAGACCTACTTGGTCAGGGCATAGCCTTGCTCTCTGACTGAGTCTCCTGCCACAGGGACTCTTTCAGCCACTACAATGGCCTTTTTCTTGCCCTAACACCCAAGCTTGTTACTGATGCTGGACCTTTGCATTTGTTGTCCCTTCTACCTGGAAAGTTCTTTCCTTCTCTCTCATCACTTAGACATGAAGTTTCATATCTCAGAGGCTTTCTCTGACCACCTCAGATAAAATAGCCACTCCCTCCATATCTAATTACTCACTCTCCTGTTGCCCATTTAATTTTTTTATAGTAGAGATTAATTCCTGATATTATGCAATTTATTAATTTGGTTACATATTTGTTGTCTTCCCCCTTGAAGACAAGCTTCCTGAGAGCAGATAACTGGTATGGCGGATAGAATAACACCCAACCCCCACAGATGCCAACATCCTCATCCTCAGAAACTGTAAATATGTTTTCTTACATGGAGAAAGGGACTTTGAAGAGGTGATTAAGTTAAGGACCTTGAGATGGGAAGATGTTTCTGGATATCCAAGTGAACCCAGTATGATTACAAGGGCCTTTATGAGAGGGAGGTAAGAAGGTCCAGGTCACTAAAAGGAGATATAAGGGGAGAACCGAAGGTTGGAGTGATTTGATTTGAAGATGGAGAATGGGGCAATGAGCTAAAGAATGCAAGTGGCCTCTCGAAGCTGAGAAAGGCAAGGAACTCATATTCTCCTAGCATCTCCAGAAAGAACCCGCCTTGAGGGCACCTTGAATTTAGTCTAGTAAAACTAATTTCAGCATTCTGACTTCCATAGCTGTAGGATAATAAATCTGTATTGCTGAAAGCCACTAAATTTGTAGTAATTTGTTAGGGCAGCAACAGGATACTGATTCATACTGATTCAGCTTTGTCCCCTGCTGAATCCATCCTGTCCACACCTGCCTGACCCATAGGGAAGAGTCAATAAAAATTTGTAAAACAAACAATGGTAAACCACATGCCAAAATTACCTTATGAGAAGATGTAAATGCTGAAGTGATTTAAACTGTATATTAGCAAGATTATATAGTTAGAAACCCCATTTGTTTTAAAAAACAATAAGATTTCCCCCACTCTCTTTTGCTTATTTCTCTAGTGGGCAACAAAACATAGTAATATATATGTTGATTATATCATTCAGAAGATGTCTAAAATATGACCCTTGCTAACTTCATGGTTTACTGAAAGCTGCCTATGAAACACACCTATATGACTCTTTCCTTGGAACTGACCTTCTGAGGTAGCATGTGCAGTATGAATATATGTGACGATATGGCCACAAACTTTTATTGCACAGATGAACATATGAGTTTAAAAGTAATATTTTGTGTAGGAAATATGGCTCTAGTTTTTAGAAATTATAACCAACTCTGGTATGCATAGATTTGTTTCTTTGTAAAACACAGAGTGTTCATTTATGGTTTATATTTCTGATTAGTTTATCAACATGATATTCCCATAGGCTTAGTTATAACTACAGGGTAGGAATGAGAAAAAAGGTAATCAGAAGAAAATGCATAAACTGAAAGTCAGGTTTTTCTTAACATCCAATACAGCTGACTCATAATGGCATTTATCCAGGTAAATAAGCTTAAGATTAGTTGCCCTCAATATGTCGAGCCTTTTACCAATAATCTTTGAATAGAGAGAGAAACATCAGCTACAAATTCAGTGTGTTTCTTCCTGCGCTATATATTTAAGTAATGAAAGGCAAACTTCAAAAGAATACAAAATTACATTTGAATGAAGAGCCAAATGTCATGCACATTTCGGAGAGTTCTTTTCTAGATTTTAGCTCCTGGGAGAATTATTCTTTTTGTAATCTCATTCTCCTTTTCGCACTCTCTTTCTTTCTGTCTTGCTCTTAAATGTTGCCCTGTGAAAACTTGGTATTTGAATTGCTGCAGCCATTTTGTGACCGTGAGGCAAGATAATGGTAAGGAATTGAGGAATGCAGAGTAAAAATAAAGAGCCTAGGTATTTCAGGAGGTTTATAAGCCTCTGAAACAAACCTGGAACAACCTAACTGTACCCTTTTTGTTATTTGCAAACAATATAAAATGTTTCACCAATTTTAGTTTCAAATTTTGTTTCTTGAAACTAAAAGCAGTTTGACTGATGTGGGGAGACAAACTGCAAATACTGGAAGTGATTTGAGAAGAATACAAAATAGTGTGCATTCAAGCAGCAAAATAGTTCTGGCAATAAATGCTATAGGTGAGAAAAAGGAAATGTTACTTGAGTTTGATGCACACTTCATGGAGGTTGTGGAATTTCACTTGGACCCTACCTTCCTTCTGACATTTCCAGTTAGGAATGCTTGTCATTTTAGAACATTATTTAGGGGGTGAAATTGTGTTTTGTTTTTTTTTTTCATTAGGGTGTGCATTTATTAAATATTGATGGGGGAAAATGTAAGTATTAGAAGAAAGTTTTTCTTTATAAATGACCTGTGTAGTACTGAT
The DNA here is from genome assembly GCF_009762305.2 of Zalophus californianus. Lineage (NCBI taxonomy): Eukaryota > Metazoa > Chordata > Mammalia > Carnivora > Otariidae > Zalophus > Zalophus californianus. The sequence continues at coordinate 80,877,142 of NC_045595.1, forward strand.
GCTTATGAAACTTGAAAAGTCTCAAATAGACAACTGGATCATTATTTAAATGATATGAGGGTCTCTATACTCTCTTAAAATCTGCATATATTAATTTCCTAAAAGGCATTTATAGATAACATTTTGAATGGAAGTAATTTTGTTTGAAATGCCTCATCATCATATTATAGTTACAATCAGCATTATGGTGCAAAGGAGCAAGGCAACATCTCTTCACCACTTCCTTATAGTGTAAAAACAGTCATTGAGTCTTCTCAGCTGGAAATTTTAGAACAATATCTATTTTTTTGCCTTAAATTCCTAAATTATTTGTTAAGATATTAAACTTTTCCATTTTCACCCATAGCTAGTGTTTTCCACATCCTGGAACTCTTACATGATGACACCACCGAGGGCAATCGTTTGTCTCATTTCAGTTTCTACTTAGTTTTGCCACTAATCTGTATCAAGCTCTTGAAAGAAAAACTAGACTGTACATATAACTCCACAACTATACATATATATACTGATACAGATGCAATATATGACTATATATAGTTATATCTGTGTGTGTGTGAGAGAGAGAGAGAGAGAGAGATCAGGATACATAAAAATATAGGATCTGGTGAAAGGTAGATACAGACGTATGTGTATATGAAGGTATGTGTACGTGTGTATACGTGTGTATGTACATACGTGCATGTGTGTGTCTTTAGGCTTGAAGGAGAAAATACTGTTATTTATCGATTTTGTATACCAACGGTTTTCATAGGTATGCATATTCTTACATTAGTGGACTCATGTATGTGGACAAAGTCATCATTTGGACAAATGAACTTTTTCACTTGCTTTTTTTCACTTGCACCAAGAGTTGTTTTAATAAAAGCACCATTACTATGTAGTCTTTTTAATAAAAATTCTCAAAGGCATGGATAGATATTTTGTTTTGAATATAATGTTAATTTCAACAGCACGAGGGGCAAGTCTTCCCTGTTTTGCTCAGAAGTCTTAAGGCCTCGGGTGGTGCACTGTACTGTGATATAATGAATTTTGAAAGAAGTCGTGTTTTAATTAGTCACCTTTTGTCATCTCCTTTTAGTTTTAGGTTTGCACAGATGGCCATGCTGTGTTCGGGGAACTGACAGAAAAGCACCATTTTGCATTACTAAAATGCACAGTCTACACCCAAAATGCTTTTCTTCACAATTGCATTTTGCTTTCATGCATCATTAAATAGTGTAATAATTTAATGATTTCTCAATAAAGTGACAACTTCACCTCAGGTTTGATATACAGCTCTGTGCAATCCATTAACATAAATTGACTTTCAGTAAACCTAAGCAGAGGAGACGACTTGGGAGTTATAGAGGCAGAATTTTTTTTTTTTTTTTTTCTGTTGCAACCTTATCTGATGATGTGGCACAATCAGCTTGGATCATATGTAGGTATTACGTGCTCCATTTGCATGTACTGGTGTGTTCTTTAGAAAACATACCCTCTGTGGTTAAGGAGTTTTCTGCTCTGATATTGCTATTGAATTTTGTTTCACTGGTTGAGTTTTCTGGCTCACTTCTGGGATATTGCTATTGACTATGTGCAAAATTATCTCCTTGGGCCAGAAAACTCATCTGAACATAGCAACGCTTGACTTCATCCCCAGAGAGAGCCTGTAGTGTCTGATGAAAAGAGAAGTGAATTAAAACAAAATGTGTTTATATACTACATACACATAGCGTGGGTTTGGGGGGCATAACAGAGGGCACACAGGTGTGGGACATATAATGAATGCAGGTCGAGTAAGTCAACATTTAGGACACAAATGGGAATTACCAACACTCACAAAGTTATTATAGTGAAGATTTGGGTACAATGATTAAACCTAAATTTGCCCAAATTGGTATGTTACTAATTTGGTCTCAATATGCAACCGCATAAACTATGGTGTAGAAATTTCTACCTACTCTCTATTTACACAGTCTTTCAAGGTTTTTATGCAGCATATCATTAATGCCAAACAATGTATATAGTGCACGTATGCAGTATAAATGTGATAATAAAGACCCCTGTGTGCCCTTCTGTAGCTTGAAAAGGAGAAAATTACAAGATCTTTGAAGTCTCTTGTGTCACCCTTTTTGATTACAAACCCCTTCTCTTCTTGCTGTCGTCCCAAGTAGCTACTATTCTGAACTTTGAATGATCCGTTTCTTTTCTTTTGTTTACAGCTTTATAACATATTCACATATCTCTAAACAATATTCCCTGCTTGGTTTTGATCTTTATATAAGTTCCACATGTATCTTTTGTCACTCGCTTTCTTCACTCAGGGCTGTTTTGAGATTTATCCATGTTGATGCATGTCACCTTAGTTCCGTCCCTTTCCTGTCCTCCAGTCTATAGGTACACCACACTTCACTAAGCCATCTTAGTGAAGCTTCTTCCCAGAGTTTGCTCTCTTAATAATGCCACTGTCAACCTTCTTGTTCAGGTCATCTGTTGTACCTTTGCACAAGTTTCTATAGGTTATATACCTAGTAATAGAATCACTGGGTTATAGGGTACATGCATTTTTAGTTTTTTCTCAGGAAAATGACACATTGTTTTCGCAAAATGGTTGGACAAATATACACGCCCACCAGCCAAGTATGAAGGTCCCTCTTGATTCACCAACATTTATGTTTAGCCAGTTTCTTAATTTTTCACAATCTGGTGAGTGTGCAGTAACATTGCCTTGTGATTTTAATTTATGTTTTCCTGATCACCAACAAAGTTAGACATCTTTTCACAAGCATGGTGGTAATTTGGGTTTTTTTTTTTTCTTCTTCTGTGAGGTGCTCATTCAAATCTTCTACCAAATTTTCCATTGGGTCATCATCATTCTTATTTCTGATTATTATTATTATTAATTTTAATTTTTTTACACATACCCCAGTGACATGTCCTCTGGCAACCACCCCTCTGTTCTCTGTATTTAAGATCTTACTTCTAATTTTAAAGTGGATGGATTATACATTTTATTTTTAAATACTATGTTTGATATATACATTTATATATACATCATATATATATAAATTCATATATAGATAGATTAGTGATGTTGAGCATACATATATACATATATATATAAATTCTAAGTGAACTTTATTGGTAAAAAAATGCTCTCTTCAACTTTTAGTAGTTAGAGGGTTTTTTTGTTTGTTTCTATCACCAGTTTTTTTTAATTGTAAAATGCCTAATAATTTTCCAATGTTATAATCATATGTAATTTTTACTTGAACTGACCTTGCAGTATTAAGACAAAACCAACATGTTTGTGATAGTTTACATATTTTAAAGTGCCCTACTGAATTTGGCTTATTCATCCCTTGTTGAAGATTTTTTCCACAAAGCTTGTAAGTGAACTTGTCATGTAGCATAACTGCCTTCTACTGTCCTTGTTTCATAAAATCACTTAGAAAGTTTTTCCTGTAAAATTTTATGTAAGAATAGAATTTATGTAAGATTGGATTTCTCTATTCATTGAAATTTGGTAAAACATCTTTGAGAAATCATCTGTACCTCTTGAAATATTTTAAAATATTAATTCAATTTACTTCATTATTGTGAGTTTATTGAGGTTTTTAAATTTTTCCTGAGTTGTTCCTAATACTGCTCATTTGCACTGTGCTTGAAAAGCAGGTATATTCTACAATTTGGAAATAAAGTGTTATAAATATATCCATTAGATAAAGCATATTAAATGCATTATGTTTATATCCTATTTTCCTACTGGTTTCTATATGCTTGATCTAAATCTAAGTTAAATTTATATCACATAGCCAAATATTATAGTAATTCTTGTAGTTGCTTCCAAGTTTGCTTCCTAATTTTGAAGTAATGTTATTTTATATGATATAATTTGTTCCTTGCTGGGGAATTAAGTCTATTATAATTATGTAGAACATTTTACTCTATTAATTTTCTTCTTAAAGCATAATTTTTCTTATGTTAATATAACAACCCCAAATATTTTCTCAAATGTTTTTGTTTTTATTTATTATTAAAGTTCAATTGACATACAATGTTATATTAGTTTTAGGTGTATGACATAGATTTGACCATTTTATACATTACTCAGTGCTCAGCATCATAAATGTAGTCATTGCCATCTGTCACCATGCGTTATTAAAACAATACCGAGCATATTCCCCATGCTGTACTTTTCATCACCCTGACTTACTCTATAATTGGAAGTTTGTTCCTCTTAATCCTCTTCACCTATCTCAGCCATCTTCTCACCCATCTTCCTTCTGGCAACCACTAGTTTGTTCTCTGTGTATAAAAGTCTGTTCTTTATTTTGTTCATTTATTTTGTTTTTTAGATTTCACAGATAAGTGAAATCATATGGTATTTGTCTTTCTCTGTCTGACTTATTTCACTTAGCATTATACACTCTAGGTCCAACCATGTTGTCACAAATGGCAAGATTTTATTCCTTCTTATGAGTAATATTTACATACACACGCCACTTCTTTATTCATCTATGGATGGAGACTTGGGTTGCTTCCATATCTTGGCTATTGTAAATAACTTTGCAATAAACAGAGGGGTGTGTGTATCTTTTTGAATTAGTATTTTCATTTACTTTGGGTAAATACCCAGTAGTGGAATTACTGAATCATATGGTATTTCTATTTTCAGTTTTTTTTTTTTTTTAGGAAACTTCATACTGTTTTCCACAGGATTGCACCAATTTACATTCTCACCAACAGTACATGAGTGTTCTTTTATCTCCAAATTCTTGCCAACATTTGTAATTTCTTGTCTTTTTGATACTAGACATTCTGACTGGTGGAAGGTGATTTCTCATTATGGTTTTGATTTGCATCACCCTAATGATTAGTGATGTTGAGCATCTTTTCATGTGTCTGTTGGCAATATGTATGTCTTCCTTGGAAAAATGTCTGTTCAGGTCCTCTATTTTTTTTTTTTTAAGATTTTATTTATTTATTTGAGAGAGAGAGAGACACAGCGAGAGAGGGAACACAAGCAGGGGGAGTGGGAGAGGGAGAAGCAGACCTCCTGCCGAACAGGGAGCCCGATGTGGGGCTCGATCCCAGGACCCTGAGATCATGACCTGAGCCAAAGGCAGACGCCCAACTACTGAGCCATCCAGGCACCCCTACCTATTTTTTAATCAGACTGTTTCCTTGTTTGTTTCTGGTTTTGAGTTGTATAAGTTCTTTATATATTTTGGATACTAATCCCTTATCAGATGTATCATTTACAAATATCTTCTTCACCCATTTAGTAGGTTGCCTTTTCATTTTTGTTGATGGTTCCTTTGCTTTGCAAAAACATTTTATTTTAGTGTAGTCTCTTGCCCAAGAAGACATATCCATAAATATGTTGCTAAGGCTGAAGTCCCAAAGATTACTGCTTTTTTTTTTTTCTTTTTCTGGTTTTAGGTCTCATATTTCAGTCTTTAATCCGTTTTGCATTTATTTTTGTGTATGGTATAAAAAAGTTTTCCAGTTTCATTCTTTTGCAGGTAGCTTGTCCAGTTTTCCAAACACCATTTATTAAAAAGACTGTCTTTTCCCCATTGCCTTCTTTGCCATAGATTAAGAGAATATACGTGTGAGTTTACTTCTGGGTTGTCTGTTCCAGTCCATTGATCGATGTGCCTGTTTTTGTGCCAACACCACACTGTTTTGATGACCACAGCTTTGCAGTATATGTTGAAATCTAGGATTGTGATACCTCTAGCTTTGTTCTTTCTCAAGATTGCTTTGGTTATTTGGGATCTTTTTCGGTTCCTTACAAATTTTGGGATTATTTGTTCTAGTTCTATGAAAAATGCTTTCCGTATTTTAATAGGAATTGCATTAAATCTGTAGATTGCTTTGGGTAGTATGGGTATTTTCACAATATTAATTCTTTCAATCAAGAGCATGGTATATCTTCTCATTTATTTGTGTGGTGTTCAGTTTCTTTTATTAATGTCATTTTTTTTTTAGAACATTTGTCTTTTATCTCCCCAGTTAAATTTATTCCTAGGCATTTTATTCTTTTTTGTGCAATTATAAATGGGATTATTTTCTTAATACCTCTTTCTGTTACTTCATTATTAGTATACAGAAACACAACAGATTTCTGTATATTAATTTTGTATCCTGAAACTTTACTGAATTCATCAGTTTTAATAGTTTTGTGATAGCGTTTTTAGAATTTTCTTTATATAGTATTGTGTTATCTGCAAGTAGTGATAGTTTTACTACTTTCTTATAAATTGGATGCCTTTTATTTCCTTTTTGTCTTATTAACGCAGCTAGGACTTTGTTAGTTAAAAGTGGTGGCAATGGAACTCCTCTTCTTAGAGGAAAATCATTCAGCTTTTCACTATTGAGTATGATAGCTGTGGATTTATCATATCTAGACTTTACTGAGGTATGTTCCCTGTAACCCTACTTTGTTGAGAGTTTTTATGATGAATGAATGTTGTATATTGTCAAATGCTTTTTCTGTATCTATTGACATGATCATATGGTTTTTATCCTTGCTCTTGATGTATCACATTGATTAATTTACAAATGTTAGTCCATTCTTGCATTCCTGGAATAAATCCCTCTTAAATGTGGTGAATAATCCTTTTAATATTGTATTGTTGAATTTACTTTGCTAATATTTTCTTGAGGATTTTTCCATCTGTGTTAATCAGGGATATTGACCTGTGGTTTCCTTTTTTTTTTTTTTTTTTTTTTTGTAGTGGCCTCATAGGATGAATTTGGAAGTTTCCATTTCCTTTTTAATTTTTGAAATAGCTTGAAAATAATAGTTATTAATTCTTTTTTAAATGTTTGGTAGAATTCACTTCTAAAGTCATTTGGTCCAGGCTTTTGCTTATTGGGAATTTTTTTGATTACAGATTCAATTTCCTTACTAGTAATCGGTCTATTCAAAATTTCTGTTTCTTCCTGATTCAGTTTTGGAAGATTGTATATTCCTAGGAATTTATCATTTCTTCTAGGTTGTCCAATTTTTTGGCATATAATTTTCCATGGTATCCTCTTATATTTCTTTGTATCTCTGTAGCATTGGTTCTTTCTTTTCCTTCATTTCTGATTGTATTTATTTGAATCTTTCTCCTTTATTCTGAGGAGTCTGGTTAGAGCTTTATAAATTTTGTCTATCTTTTCAAAGAAACAGCTCTTGGTTTCACTGATCCTTTCTATTGCTTTTTAATGTCCATTTCATTTATTTTTGCTCTAATATTTATCATTTCCTTCTATTTTGGGCTTTGTTATTCTTTTTCTCATTACTTTAGGTGAAAATTTAAATTGTTCATTTGAGATTTCTTTTCTTACGGTACGCCTGCATTGCTGTGAACTTTCCTCTTTAAAACTGTTTTTGCTGAGTCCCAAATATTTTGAAATTGTGTTTTCCTTTTCCTTTGTCTTTATGTATTCTTTCATTTCATCTTTGATTTCTTTGTTGGCCCATTGGTTGTTTAGTAATATATGACCTACTTGTGTGGTTTTTTCCCCCAGTTTTTTTCTTTGTAACTGATATTTAGTTTCATACCATTGTAGTTTAAAAAGATGCTTGATATGATTTCATTCTTCTTAAGTTTATTTAGACTTGCTTTGTGGCCTAACATGTGATCTCTCCTGGAGAATATTCCATGCACACTAGTGCTTTGAGATGGAATAGTATATATGTATATCTGCTAAATCCATCTGGTTTAATGTGTCATTCAAAGCTATTGTTTCCTTGTTAATTTTATGTCTGAATGATGCATACATTGATGTATGTGCTGTATTAAAACCCCCTACTTTATTGTATTACTGTTAACTTCTCCCTTTATGTCTGCTATTTTTTGGTTTAAATATTTAGGTGCTCCTATGGTGGGTGCATAGATATTTATAGTTGTAGCCTCTTTTTGGATTGATCTCTTTACTGTTTCCGTTTGCACGTATGTTTTTTCATCCCTTCACTTTCAGTCTCTCTGTTTCTTTAACTCTGAAGTGAGTGTCTTATAGTCACCATATAGATTTTTTTTTTTTTTTTTAAGAGAGCTAGTGAGAGAGAGCACTGGTGGGGAGAGGGAGAAGCAGGATCCCCACTGAGCAGGGAACCCAACACAGGGCTCGATCCCAGGACCACGGGATCATGACCTGAGCCAAAGACAGATGCTTAACCGACTGAGCCACCCAGGCACGCTGGGTCTTGTTGTTGTTGTTGTTTCTAATCCATTTTGTCACCTTAAGTCTTTTGATTGAAGCATTTAGTCTATTTAAAGCAATAATCAATAGGTAGGTACTTACTGACATTTTGTTAATTGTTTTCTGGTTGTTTGTGTAGTTCTTCTCTGTTCCTTTTCTTTTTCTCTTATTATCTTCCCTTGTGGCTTCATGGTTTTGTTTAGGATTTTACTTGGATTCCTTTATCTTTATTTTTTTTTATATATTATAAGTTTTTGATTTTTGATTACCTTTAGGTTCATATATAACATTATATGTGTACAATAAAGTTGATAGTTGCTTGAGTTCAAACACGTTCTAAAAGTACTAAATTTTTACAACCCCCTCCACATATGATGTCCTATTTTACATCTTTTTATTTTGTGTATCTTTTGACTAAGTTTTGTAGGTATAATTGATTTTACTAGTTTTGTGTTTTAACCTCCATACTGGCTTTATATGTGATTAATCTACTACCTTTACTATATGTTTACTTTTAACCCTAAATTTTTATTCTTTTATAATTTTCTTACTACTAGTTCTGGCCTTTACTTTCCACTTAAAGAATTCCTTCTAACATTTCTTGTAACTGATTTAGTGGCAAACTCTGCTAACTTTTCTTTGGGAAACTCTTTATCTCTCCTTTAGTTCTGAATGATAATCTTGCCAGGTATAGTATTGGTTGTAGGCTTTTTTGTTTGTTTTCCCTTTTAGCACTTTGAATATATCATGCCACTTTCTTCTGGTCTATAAAGTTTCTGGTGAAAATCAGTAAATGGGATTCCCCTTGTATGTAACTATTTTCTCTTGTTGCTTTTAAGATCCTCTTTTTATCATTAATTCTTACCATTTTAATTATTATGTTTCTTGATGTGGACCTCCTTGTATTCATCTTGTTTGGGGCTCTCTGTGATTCTTGGTCCTGGATATTGTTTCCTTCCCCAGATTAGGAAAAATTTAGCTATTATTTCTTCAAATAAGTTTTCTGTCTCTTCTCTCTCTTTCATTTCCTTCTGGAGAAGGAATCCAAGTATTGTTTGATTGTGAATGTCATTATATTTGATGATGTTGCAGAAGTCCCTTAACCTATTCTCATTTTTTATTATTCTTTTTGCTTTTTGATATTCATCTTGGCTGCTTTCCATTACCCTGTTTTCTTGATCACTGATCCATTCTTCTGTATCTTTTAATCTGCTATTGATTCCCTCTAGTGTATTTTTCATTTCAGTTATTGGATTCTTCAGGTTCCCTGCTCAGTGGGGAGTCTGCTTCTCCCTCTCCTTCTTGCCCTCCCCCTGCTCATGCTTTCTCTCTTGTTTGGTCTCTCTCTCAAATAAGTAAATAAAATCTTTTTAAAAAGTAAAGAGCATATAACCTTTTAGTTTTCCAATTTTGTTTGACAATCTTTGTCCTTTAATTCTAGTGTTTAGCCTAATTTACATTGATTGTGATTATTAATATATTTGAATTCATTTCTAACATCTTATTGTATGTTTTTTTATTTATTCTGCTTTTTCATATTTCCTTTTTTCCTTCTTTTTGTTTTTTTTCTTATTCTTTTGTCTCTATTTTATTTATATTTTTAGTGGCTACTCAAAAACATTTAATAACATAGTTATTACAACCAACTGTAAATTTGAATAATATCTTTTCCATCCCAGAAAAATTATAAGCCCTTTAGAACTAGTTAATGTCAATCATCTCTCAATAGCTTATATGCAGTTCTCTATCATAACTTTAGTTCTGTTATTTTAATATGAAAAATTAAATAGATAATGTGATAATGTTGATTTAGATTCATCCCGATGTTCTCATTTTTTTGTTCATTACTCATCTTTAATCTCCTTTTTTCCTTCTGGCATTTTCTTCAACCTGAAATTACTTTCCTATTAATATACAAAAAATTTTAGTATATACAGAAAAGAAGAGAATTTTATTTCCCAGCTCCCACAATTATCAACATATGGCCTGATAGAGGTCATTTATCTTATTTAGCATTACCCTTCTATTTTCTCACTCCTCATTCCCTAGTGTATTATTTCAAGCAAATCCTAGTTAAATTTTAATCTAGAAAAATTGTAAAATATATCTCTAAGAGATAACTCTTCTTAAAAAAATTAATGCATTGTCGTGATCACAACTAAATATGAAAAATAATTCCTTACTACCATCTCATATCTAGTTAATATTCAGATTTCACTCAATTGTCCCATTAATATGTTTTTACAATTGATCATTTAAATCAAATTTCAAACAAGGTCAAAACAGCATTTGGTTGATAGGTCTTGTAAGTAGCTTTTAAAGGATTTTTAATCTATAAGACTTTCCCCTCTCTATTTTTTATTAAAAGAACCAGATTATTTTTCTATAAACATTTTTATATTCTAAATCTGATTGATTATATCCCTTTGGTGGCATTTAACTTGTTTCTCTGTTCCCTGTGTTTCCTATAAACTAGTTGTTATACCTACAGACTTGATGAAGTTCAGGACTGATTTTTTTTTTTTTTCTTCAAGAATATCTTACAGGTGGTTCTGTGTACTTTCTATTGCATTCTCTTAGAAGGTACAAAATACTTTATTGTCTTTTTTTTCTGAGGTACTAAAATTCAGCTGTGGATCAAGTTTTGTTTATCCTCATCTGTTCATTATACAGTTCACCATCAATTTGCCTTTTACCAAATAATTTAGCAACAGTTGATGACCATTGCTTACGTACATAATTTTATTAGAGTTTGCAAAATGGTGATATTATAATTCTATCTTCTACATTAATAAACTGGAATTACTTTATAAGGAAGTACCATTCTTCATTAATTAAAGGCAGAATAAATACTTTCCTTGTTTTATGAGTTTTCAGAATAATTAATTGGTGCCATATATTAGCAACCTCCAATTATGTTTGAGTTCTATTTTATTTTGTGTTGTTTTTGTTGAGTTTTCATATTTTAATGTTTTATTGTTGTGAAAATTGTCCCTGCTTGAGAAGTAGAAGACCCTTCTACTGATTCTTGGACCTTTTGAAATTATCATGATAGTCTTTGATAAGGTTTCCTGCTTTCTAATATGAAAATATATTCTGGTCTCATCTTGAGTATTTCTTCTTCCAGTCCTGAGAAGCAGCAATTTTCCTAAGAAGCCCTGGTTGTTCTAAGTAGGAAGTTATTTAAAGACCACAATCGCAGCAATTAGAGTGTTTATTGCTACTGCATTTGTCATTGCTTCCAGGATTTTTCAGCATATGGGTTAAGAAATAGGATTTATGCTAAATAGAATAAAATACAGTTGCTGGTATTTTCAATTCATATTTAAGATTTCAGGTAATTTTTATTAACTTGTTTGCCTTTTGCAATTGTATCCCTTTTCTATACCCTTTCTCCTACATGGGAAATGTGGTCACTAAAGACCTGACATAATAACTTATTTCATACTAATATATATAATAATACGATTACCATTTAAGTTATTTGTGTAATTTATTTTATTCTTTGGATATATTCAGTAGAATGTATATTCAAAGTTCTTTGTTTAAATTCACTCAAAATAATTCTTACCTATGTAGTTAAGTCCCCAACTTGATATATAGCAAGTGTCACTTGAGTCATTTTAATAGTTATGTAAAATATTTATATGAATCCAAAACCAAATTGTTAAATAAGGTATATTCAGAGACTAGCTATAATCTCTAATCTCTCTACTTTTTATATTCCTTCCACATAGGTAACCAATTTCTTTAGGTTTGGTTTGCATCTTCATTTTTTAATATAGATATATACATGTGTGTTTGCGTGTGCATCTATGTATACATATAAACCTTTCTTTTGCTTTTAGTAATGTGTCTGGTAAATGCTTTCTCCACATCTATTGATAAAATCATGTGGTTTCTGTCTATAGATTGATTGCTTATTTAGATTGATTTTTAAATATTATACCTGCCTTATTTTCTTGGAATAAACCCCACTTAATCATGGTATATTTTTTGCATACATTGCTACATTAGATTTACTAATATTTTGATTACTTTTCTGTCAATGTTCACAGGAAATACAGGTCTGTAATTTCTTTTGTATTATTTTTGTCCAGTTTTGGCATCAGGGTAATGCTGGGTTCATAAATGCTCTGAAAAATGTTCCCTTCTCTTATATTTTCTGAAAGAGATTGTGCAAAATGGCTATGATTTCTTTTTGACATGTTTTGGAGATCCACTGAAACGATCTGTGCCTCGGTGTTTGTTTGAGAAGGTTTTTGGGGGGTTTTGTTTTGTTTTACTATGAATTTAATTTCCTTTTTAGTTATAGCTCTATTCAGGTTATCTATTGGTTTTCTGCTTATTCCCTCTGTGTTTTCTGTTCTTCTCTCCTTCACTGCCTGCTTGTTCATTTTTTAGTATTCGATTTTAATTTATCTTTAGTGTTTTTGAACATGTATTTCTGCATCATGATTTTAGTGGTTGCTCTAGGGTTTTCATATATTCCTAAGTTATCACAATTTACAATCTTGTTTCAATATTTTATGACTTCAAGGAGAATGTAAAAACCTTAACTCTTTTTAGGTCACTCTTCTTCGCTCACCTTTGTAATATAATTATCTTAAATATCACCTGTATGTTCATTGAAAATCACATCAGACAGTGTTATAATTTTTGCTTTTAATTATAAAGCATAATTTTACAAACACAAGAGGATAAGAATGCCATATTATATTTACCCAAATATTTACAATCTCTGTTATTTTTTATTTATTTCTGAAATCATTTTCAATTTCCATTTCTTTCTTTGCTGAGACTTTCATTTTTCCTTCCTCCCCACCCTACCTCTAAGAGTGTTTGTAATTGCTTGCTGGAGCATTTTATAATAGCTGCTTTAAAGTCTTCATAATAATTCCAACTTATGTGTCATCTTGGCATTTGGTATCTTTTGATTACCTTTTCTTATTCCAGTTGAGGCTTTCCTAATTCTAGATATGATGAGCAACTTTGCATTATACCTTAGATATTTTATGTTATGAAACTCTGGTTCCTATTTAATTCTTTTGTTATAATATACAGTTAATCCCTTGAAGTTTAGAATGTGTGTCCTGGCTGTCCTTCATGGCCTGTGGTTCAAATGTCAATTTAGTTTTTGAAAGTCTTTGCAGTACTATTCATTCTTGTCTGTCGCACTTGTGTACTACCCTGAGGCCATCTGAAACCAGGGCAGTGTTCCACACCACTGTTCAGTTCTCAAGGCTTTTGTGATGTTGATTCTGGTTGGTGTCATGGGCTACTCCAGGATGTGCCCTGGGACTACACACACCTATCTAAAGCATTGTTTTGTCTAGCTCACTTTTTTCCTTAGTCCTTCCCTCAGTCACTGGGGAGAAGAGTTTGCCTCCTTGCTGTTATTACTTAGGGCAGGAGAGGGACAGTCAACAATGTTCTACCCAACAATCTCAATGGCCACTGACAAAAAAAAGGGGTGGTATGGGGTTACATTAGTGCAGAGAGGAGATAGTCAACAGGGTTCTCCTCACACTCTGTGCAACTGCACACACATGTCCAGATGCCCAGACAGGAGTGTGATGGATGTCATCTCTGCTTGCATTCACTTATCAGAGTGGGGATGGTCAATGGGCAACTTACCACAATCTTTGAGAAGGCTGCACAAAGTAGCAGGTGGGGAGTCCAGGCTTCTGGTGTTTACCAGGAGAAGGGCAGGTATATTCAGAAGGGATTTATGTCCCAGGTCCTTTTGTAAAGAGAGTGTGTTTTTGTAGGGTGATTTTTTAAAAAAGTTTACTTGTACTATTTAATTCAGTCCTATAAGCATCTTCAAATTAACTTTTTCTATGTATTTTAAGAATTCCAATCCTCATTTGTTTATGCTGTGTCACTTTTATTTTACATGCAAGCATAGTACTTAGATGAGCATTTTGTCTTTTTAAGAACTAAGCTCCTTAATAAACTCTCTATGAGTTCTTGGTTTTATCTTTATCATTTTAACTGAGAAATAGTTAGTCTCATAATTTTCATGTTTTCTGTCATTTTATTATGCTACACATATTTTTTTAAAAGATTAGTACTAGTGATTACATATGGATATATGACATTATATAGTTCATATGTATATTAACCCAGTCACATTAAAATAAATGTATAAAATATACATTTCTACCTTACCTTTGACCATTGGCACATTCAACTTTTCATAAATTATATAATTTTTGCATGTATCATATGACATTTTATGTAATATATATGGTAATATATATTCATAAATATATATTTTCACATGTTAATATGTTAACTTTATTTTCCTTAATTATTTGCTTGTTTTTAATTTCTAAAATTCTTAGTGTTCTACAAATATTTTCACTCACCCATAAAAATTATCTATAGCATGAATTGTTTATTTTGGAAAGAAACCTAGTAAGTTGTAGCAAAGCCTGTTTCAGAAAATGCATATTAAAATTGATGACTTATGACATCTCTCATCTTCTTTGTGGAATCCAACATCTGATAAAATTTTCACATCTGAAGCAGATGGACAATCTTATGTTTTCTTATAATTCAAGGGAACACAGGACTATGTGCTTGGCATGCAATAGCCATCACAAATGACTTTCTAGGCAATGAGAATATCAGGATGAGCTATGGAATAGACAATTTGGAAAGAGCAGATTTAAAAATCAATTTAAAGAGTTTATATATTATATGTAAGAAATTACTTTCTATTTCTTATCAGCACAATGCAGCTCCTGTCTGTGGACACCATAAGAAGTTTCTGACAGCATTTGGAGATATTTCCAGCAGAAGTGAACTGCTTTCTGGTTTTCTCAACTCAGTACCTTAGCAAAGTCAAGATGACCCTATAAATATCTTTAATCCCCAATGGGCAAATATTTCAAAACTTTCTTCCTAATCATTGTTTCCTACCCATAATTTCAACATGTCCTATATCAATAAGACATATGCCAATGCCCATAGGTAAAATTATATCAATGACAAAAGATTCAGGAAATCAGGGGACATCTTTAGCATTTTTACTATATGAGGCAGTTGTCATGCAGAGGAGAGAATATTGTTATCACTGAGCTACCTCTTCCTTCTTAAGAATGATAATATCGCTAATGTATTCAGAAGAGTTCTTCAATTTTTTTTTTCCCAAGAGCTCTATTATATTTTCAGAAGTTTCTGAGTGGATTAATATCAACTTTAGGTGAAAGAAAACTGGTATGGAAACATTGATCTGTGATGCCAGTCCTCAAGATTTTTTGAATTTTTGGCTCACTATCTTTATGGCAAGCCACCATCTTCACGCCATTTGATCTGAAGATGAAAAGGCTAATTTATCTCCAGACATCAACACCAGAGTCCAGGCAACAAGAGGAATTGTGAAGGCTAGTGGTAAAAGGGACAAACTAACTAGGTCTTTCCTATTGTAAAGGGTTTAACTAAATGCCCCAACCTGAAACTTCTGCTTACATTTAACTATTGTCACTGTGTCACGTGGACAGCCCTGACTTTAAGGTAGGCTGAGAAATATTGACACCTCAACTTAATTGGGGTTCTATTTGTAAAGGGAACTCAAAAACTAGAGAGTGGAAAGTTATCTAAAATAATGTGACACTTTGTTCGATAAAACATATTTGAATTTCTTTCATATTAGGACCTCAGGAGATCTGCAGCTATTTTTTCTTATTACAAAATTCATGTTTGTGTGTGTGTATTTGTACATAAGAAAAAGTAAGAAACACGTATATACATTAACACATATATGCAATGACAACTACAAAGAAAAACATTACCATTATTCCTTATGCAAAGAAACTTTTGATTGACAATTAATGCTGCTTTTGGCTTCCTATCTTTTGATCATTTCATTGCAGTATCAGGGAAAAATGATAAAAATAGAGTCTATACTAAGTTATTCTGTTTTCAAACACATTTGGCCATACAGGAGGTTAGACCTAATACAAAATTAAGATTTGAATTATTGGCACAGGCAAACATCCAGGAAATAATTTTCTTATGTAAGTTTAGTTTAGATCCTAAAGATAATGCAGGTTTTGAATTTAGGAAAAGAGAGTGGATAACTGTGAGCTTATAATGTTTCTTACGACTTTGTCTACCTTAAGGAGCACATTTTGTTCCACATATTATCAAGGAAATGGATTGACTTTGGGGTCCCTGCACTGACATCTCACTTAGTCTGTATTCTTAATTTATTTTAACAAAATAACTATGGAAAACTTATCTGGGCTTTATTTTTAGAGGTTCCATATAAGGATCAAATAAATTAGCTAAGTTTCAGAGCCTTTCAGAGACATTCTTCAAGCCTTCCTTAGAAGTGGGACCATTTAAAAAACCAGTGTATTTAGAGATGCCGTTAAAAAACAGAGGTTGGTCTTCTGAAAAGCTCAAGAAAGAGTATAAACAGAGCCCTTATTTTGTTAAAAAAATAAAAGAAAAAGAAACTCAAATATCCTAACAAATATTTTTTTCCATGATTCCATTCCACTAATACTAAACGTAATTATTTAAATATGCACATAAGTATAATGTGTTTTGGGCATGGTAAGGATTAATACCTAATATTTACAAATGAGAATTAGAATATATGCTCTATTGTATTTCTTAACTCAATACTATTTTTAGACAATGAAAATGAAACTGTATCTACAAGAAACTCAAAAGCCAGGCCATATTATTTGTGTAACCAGTGTTCCTGGTTTTCTCTTTACTTTTAATCTTGAGAGTCAAGTTAAATCATCATTAGGATGTCTAAAAATTGTTACAGCTTTTTTTTTTTTAAGATTTATTTACTTATTAGAGAGAGAGAGTGCATGAATGAGTTGGGTGAGGGGCAGAGGGAATCTTTGAGCAGACTCCCCACTAAGTGTAGAGCCCCATGCAGGGCTTGATTTGGGGCCTTATCTCATGACCCATGAGATCACACCCTGAACCAAAACCAAGAGTCAGACACTTAACTGATTGAGCTACCCAGGCTACCCTGTTGCAGTTTTGTTTTGTTTTAAAGATCTTATTTATTTATTTGACACAGAGAGAGGGAGACAACAAGCACAAAAAGGGGGAGTGGCAGGCAGAGGGAGAAGCAGACTCCCTACTGAGCAAGGAGCCCGATGCGGGGCTTGATCCCAGGACCCTGGGATCAAGACCTGAGCCGAAGGCAGCTGCCCAACTGCCTGAGCCACCCAAACGTCCCCCCTTTGCAGTTTTTTACAAGATAAATGAGTAGGACAAATTAGAGTTACTGTCTACTGTTATTGTGTCATAAACCAATATATTCTAAATTTGCATCAGATACAGTGACCACTGAACCCTTAAAAAGTGGCAAGGCCAAATACAGGTGCACTTTAAGTATAAATCAGACTTCTAAGCCCTTGTTCTAAAAAGAAATGTAAACTACCTCAATAGTTTTTATATTATTTACATGTTGAAATAATAATGCTTTGGAAATATTAAGTTATGTAAAATATGCTATCAAAATTAATTTTAGCTCTTTTTTTTTACTTTTTAAAATGTAGCTTCTAGGAAATTGCAAATTATACCTGTAGTTAGCATTATATTTTTATTGAATGGTGCTATTCTAGATCTTTCATTTACTCCCTCTTTCTTTCTTCTAGTTTTCCACAGTACTGTGGACTATGAAATGGGCTAGACTCACATCAGAAAAATAGGAGGGAGGTTGGCATTGATTTCAGAAAAAGCACACATAGGTGATGCAATTTCTGTCTGGAGGCATATTGATGGCTTCCAAATTTGGCTCCCGTTGTAAAAATTACTGCTGATGTTTTCTGAACATACAGATTCTAAGGTTTCTCCCCTTGAGATTCTTATTTTAGGTCAAGGGGAAGGTTCCAGGGTTTGTATTTTTAACAAGAGCCCTGAGTAACTTTTTTGACCAGGAAAATTGGGAAACCATGAGTAGAGGGAAATACAAACACAAAGTTTTATGATTTGATTTGAAAGCTAAATGTCATTACTGTGTAACATACATTTCTTTGTGCTGACAACAACATCTATAAAAAATTAGGCATTGTGTGGTTTGGAGGAAGAAATTCTAGAATGACATTGTGCTCTATTCCGCTATAAAAATAGTACTAGCTTTATGTATACTTTTATTATGACCTCACTTAACCACAAAACAAACTCTCTCTAGTCCATGTAGTTTCCTTTGGTCCTGATTAACTGGAATAAAATAGTAGTATCATATTTAACAGAGGAAGTAGATTTTAAAAATAAAACAAGTGGTACAGAGCACTTGGAAAATAGAATTCTTAGAGGAGATTGCTGGTGATCCTAATGGTATTTTAGAAAGGGAGTGAGCAAGAATCTTGATGGTGTTGGAATCCATACCAACATGAGTGTTACTGTATACCTGTATCATAACATTTTTACTACAGAGAATGCAAAAGGATTTTAGATTGTTGTAACAAACAGAATTACAAATGGAAGGAAGGTAGAGAACAGAAGGGAAGGAAGGAAGGGAGAGAGGGAGGGAGAGAAGGAGGAAGGGTGGAAGGAAGGAAGCAGGCCCCACTGGAGTAAGAAGCAAATAAGCACGCTTTGCTGTTTGGCTATGTGCATATCAGTTGTGCAGGGCAAATGAGAATAAAGGTATGTGCAACAATGTTTATTAAAATACTGTTTATTTATAGACATTATATTTTTATGGTTTCCAAACCACACTGAAAGTAACCTTCCAGATTCCCATCATCTGGTCAATGGAGGTAAATAGAAAGGATATACAGCAGGCATTTCAGCCAAATGCTAATTATCCAGGGGGAAATGTTTCATTTTCTATGAGATCCCATGCTCCAAGCAGTAGCCAATGCTTTCCCAATGTCTGCAATTGTGCCCATTTCACTGGTCATTAGCGTCTCTACTTGATAGATGGAAGAGGAGAAAGTTAGATACAGTCTTGTCAGGCAGGAGTACTATACTCCTGGCAACTCTGAGGTTAGTTGTGATGGGGGAGGAATCCTAATGTCAGAGGTGGGGTGTTTAAAAATTGCTGAGCTCGTTCATTTTATAAACGACGAAATTGGTCTCCAGAGGAGCTGCAGGTCAAAGTCATATGATCAGAGACAAATCTATGAATCTTAGAATGGTTTTTCGTTACTTCACTTGACTTCTTGTCTATAAGACTCTAAGCTGCATCTTGCCTGGAGTTGGAGTTTTAGCACTGTCTTCTCTAATGACAAAAAATGTTTGTGTTTCCAAAATTCTGGGCTTATTTCTTATTTTACAATATGATTTCCATGTGAGCACATACCAGCCAAAATACTTGAAGATGAATACTGCTATATATGGTTGTAAACGTAAGTTAAAATACCATGCCTAGGAGTAAGACAAACAAAACAAAACAAAACAAAAAAACAAATAAAACACTAGTGACTATAAAATGCAATGTTGGAAGTCCTGGATCAAGACTCTAGTCAGCATTACCCAATAGAAATTTGTATGATGATGAAATGTTCCTTATTTGTGCTTTCCAGTATGGTAGCCAGGAGCCACATGTGGCTATCAAGCACTTGAAATATGATTCTTTTAACTGAGGAGTTTGTAATTTTTTTATTTAAATTAATTTAAAAAACCACATGTGACTAGTGGCCATCATAGCAAATGGCATGGCTCTATTCTAGACTCCTCCAGAAAGTTTTACTGTGGTTTTAAACTTTAATTTCTCAAGGAAGAAATAATGATAGTTATAAAATATTTGTCCTTAAGACTGATTTTCCACGCAACATTCTTTCTAATCATAAAATGATAGAGGAAAATGGGGTAATATAGTGGAAACAATATAAATATAATAGCGGTGAACCAAGATAGACCCACCTTCATCATTTATGATCTTGGACAAATTACTTAATTGCTCGGACACTCAGCTTCCTCATCTGTAAAATTAAGTAAATAATATAAATAAAAATTAAAAACAGCTTAAATTAAGTAAATTAGGAAGAATCTGAAGACAAGAGGGGTTAAATGAATTGCCTAGGGATGAACAGCTTTAAGTGGACAGAGGAATTCAAACTCTTGTCTTCTGATTGTCCCCATGCAGTTTTCACACACTGGGGGGCTACACTTTGTTCAAGGCTTGACAAATGGAAAAGAAATACCACTGCCTCTACTTTTGAATCATCTTTTATTCATAGTCCTTCTGCATTCCCTGGAGAAATGGAAACACTTCCTTGGTGATAGATTTACTTAATTTTTCATCCGATTGACTTCTTAAAAACTTTACTCTTCACTGGTAACTGCCATCACCACGTGTGTTCATTTTAATTATAGCTCACAAATAGAGACCTATTTAGCCTTTTCAATTCGAGACAGCATTACATTTTATCATGGAAGAAAAGAAACTAAGAATTCATAGAGGACAAGAATTGTGAACAATAGGCATGTGGTATAGAAAAATACTATTCTATTTACTAAAACAACCACATCAAACACATTTTAATGTAGTCATAATTGTATGCAAATAGTTTTACTATGGGTAAAAAATGTGCAGTAGTTTTAATTTGGCCTGTGACTATGCTGACTTCTCAGCTGAAATAATTTACACCTTCATAAAAATCCCTTAACTTTGGTTTTTGATGTTACTTCTAGCAAAGAGTCTTTCATTGTCTAAACATGAAATGAAACACTACAGAACCCGACAATACTCCTATTGAATTTGAAAAATACTGAATTCCTCATCCTCAAATGACAGTGCCACGGGTGCTGAGTGCAGTTCCAAAATGAGCGATGATTAATTATCCCAGGGGGACCTGTTAAAGCATTTCCCCCCTCCACCAATTTGCTTTCCAAGACTCTTGGGATAAATGATTCCACACAAACTTTATCTCATATGGAGATATTTAAAAACTACTTGAATTTGTCCAATTTCAAGAAGACTCAAAAATGGTGAAGCAAGAGAAAAAGACTTTTGTTTCTTTATGTTCTGTCTGTGAAAGTTACATTTTATTTAAATTTTGACAGGGATGGTATATGTATCTTTTATGTACCAGAACAAACAACATTGCCTTGAACTGTTTTCACATCTCTTCTACATAGATTTAAAGAAAAATATTTTTCTTCATTGTAAAATTAACTTGAAAACTGAAACATTTTAAAAGGCTATTTTATTATAGAATAGGCTTTATGCTGAGTTCTGTAACCATAATTCATTTGCACAGTTATTAAAGCATCTTGATTTTATAATTTATTTTTTATTTATTTGAGAGAGAGGAAAAAAAAAGCACAAGCAGGGGGAGGGGCAGAGGGAAAGGGAGATAAGCAGACTCCCCACTGAGGGGGAAGGCCCATTCAGGGCTGGATCCCAGGACCCTGAGATCATGACCTGAACCGAATCAAGAGTTGGATGCTCAACCTACTGAACCCACCCAGGTGCCCCAAAGCATCTTGACTTTAAATATCAGTGATAAAAAATCAAAGATATTTTAAATATCTGTGCTTATACAGAACAAAAGTTGTGTCTAGACAATTTTTAGAACACTGTTAACAAATGAAAATGTGGAAAGAAAATGAAATGTTAAGGAAAATGGTACAGTGGACACTTCCTGGCCCAGCCCGATCCTAGCAGATCACTTTTACCCTTTGATCACCATTCCCCCACGCTCACATTTGGTGGTTTGTTTCTAAGGTACCCCCGTACCTGTGATCCTCTTTGGAAGAGTGCCCTCAGGTTCTTAGAGCTGCTTTGCTCACATACACCGAAAACTAGAGTGGCTAAGGGTTTTTTATTCCACAAGGGAGACCTTAGGAATGACTTACAGCCACCTTGCCTTGAGTCAAGACAAACTGACATAATTACAACTGCAAAGATCCCTGCAAGATCAAGATTGCCTGCATTCCCACCCTTCCCTCTTTTTCCCCTTCCTTGTGCTTCTTCCCCGACTCCCTTCCTTGTTTCTCCTGGGAGCACTCTCCAATCAATCATTTGCACATAAACCTTTGAAAATTTACCTTTGCTTAGGTCTGGTGGCTTTCAAAGCATTTCATGAACATTATGTTATTAACCTGCCCACATGGGCAGGTAAGCATTTATATGAGAGGTGTGGAAACAAAAGGCTCAGAGATCATGTGACTCGCTCGGGTTCACACACATGCTAAGATGGGGCTGCCAGCATAGTGTTCTGCGGAGATGTTACTGCCTCCAGAGCAGGAAAATCATCACCAGGTTCAGCTGGCTATGTGGACTTCCTTGCCTGTCAGCCA
The DNA here is from genome assembly GCF_009762305.2 of Zalophus californianus. Classification (NCBI taxonomy): domain Eukaryota; kingdom Metazoa; phylum Chordata; class Mammalia; order Carnivora; family Otariidae; genus Zalophus; species Zalophus californianus. The sequence continues at coordinate 80,899,561 of NC_045595.1, forward strand.
GACACAAGTAGTTTAGGTTGTACCTGCTACACTTTATACACCAAAATGGATCCACTCGGAAAATAAAATTCCTTTTCTGCGTGATAAAGTGCTGGTTCAAGTGTTTTATTTATTTGAAGAGATTTGTTACAGAAATAATGTTTTGACTCTGTGCTTTTGAAGGGACTCAGAACCTTCCACATCAGGGCTCTGAAGTGAAGAAAAAAACAAGTTGTTTTGGAAACAATAATGGAAAATCCTTCCCAAAGAAGTGAGTCCATTTCCCTACGGAAACAGTAATTGGATTTATCAAAGAAATGATTTCATCCCCATACTTGAAGCTCAAAGCCTTTCTTGTCCTCTACTTCTCTGGGAAACAATATTTAACATATGCTAACTCCTTTATAATTATAAACTCCTGGACAATATTGGAATTACAATCCATAGTAGCTAATGTGTATCATTTTCATGAACCATAAATTAGATTTTTATGCACAATTTCCTTGTCTTTCAGGAAATGTATTAATTAGACATTTCTGTAGCCTCTGATTGTCCAGTGTGTGACTTGAGCAATAGTTTTTAAGAAAGACATCCAGTCTCTTACAAAAGTTAAAAATTATATACTTTCCTCTTTGTGGAGAGAGGTATGTCTTAATTGTTTATGTTTTCCTTTTAGCGTTCATGAGTAGACATTAATTCCTTATAGATGATCTATCTTCTAAATCACCCAAGTTTCAATACCTTTAAGATAATAAGAACAATTTTCTATAGCTTCCAATTTTAAGATGGCAAATGACCTATTCTGCATCTCCAAGCCAGAGCAGCTAAGTAGACAGTCCACTGCCATCTCACCCCAGTGTGGCCCTCCTGTTTGATGGCTTTGCCACAGTAGATTCACAATGCAAGTGTTTTGACTAGAGAGAGAAAGGAAACAGTGTCTCAGTTAAGTTCCAGCTTTGTTAGCGGAAAGTTTATACTTAAAATAGATACAGGGTCGCCTGGGTGGCTCAGTCAGTTAAGCATCTGCCTTCAGCTCAGGTCATGATCCCAGGGTCCTGGGATGGAGTCCGCATCAGGCTCCTTGCTCTACAAGGAGCCTGTTTCTTCCTCTGCCTCCCTCTCTCCCTGCTTGTGCTCTCTCTCTCTAACAAATAAATAAAATCTTTAAAAATAAAAAAATAAAATAGATAAGTACAAAGGTAGAGAGTGATTTGGTAATCATCATAATCATCATCATAAATCTCTCAACAAAAAAAGCCCAAAACCATATTGTTTCACTGCTGAATCTTACCAAACATTTAAAAATGAATGAACACCAGTCCTTCTAAAACTCTAGGAGGGGAGAATACTTCCTGTCATTCTATGAGGTCAGCATTGCCCTGGGATACTAAAACCAGATAAAGATATCAGGAGAAACATATAGGCTGATAACCATTTTTAATATCAGTGCAAAAATCCTCAAGCAAATACTAGCAAACTGAATCCAGAAGCCTGTTAAGAGTATTATACACCAGGATCAAGTGGGATTTATTCCAAGAATGCAAGGATAATTCAATATATGAAATCAATTAATGTAATACACCACATTAATGGAATGAAAGGAAAAAAATAAAATGCATGGTTATCTCAATTGATGCATAAAAATCATTTGACAAAATCCAATACTGTTTCATGATTAAAAACAAAACGAAACACTCAAACCAGGAATAGGTGCCAACTTTCTCAGTGTGGTAAAGGACATTTATGAAAAACCCACAGCTAATAGTCTACACAATGGGGAAAGATCAAGTATATAATACAAAGATGCTAATACTGGAGGTTCTAGACAGCAATTAGGCAAGAAAAAGAAATAAGTGACTTATAAATTAGAAATAAAGAAGTAAAACTATCTCTATTTGCAGATGACATGATCTTGTTATAGAAAATTCTAAGGAGTCCTAATGAATCTCCCAAGAAAGCTATGCTGTTAGAACTAATAAACAAATTTGGCGAAGTTGTAGAATACAAGATCAATGTACAGAAATCAATTGTATTTCTAGGTACTAGTAATGAGTGAACAGTTTGAAAAATGAAGTTAAGAAAGACTATTTCATTTACAACGGCATAAAAAAATGTATTTAGGAGTAAATATAACCAAGGAGGTGCTTGACTTATATAGTGAAAACTATCAAACATTGCTGATAAAAGTTAAAGAAGACTAAATAAATGGAGAGAAACCTCATATTCATGTGTTAGAAGACTTAATATTAAGCTGGCATAAACACCCGAAGCAATGTGCAGACTCAATGTACAGATTCTATTAAAATCTCAACGGACATTTTTACATAAATGGACAAACTGACCTAAAATTCATATGGGATTGCAGGGCATCTCAAATAGCCAAAGCAATCTTGAAAAAGTAAAATAAATTAGACTGCTAACACTTCCTAATTTCAAAGCTTACTACAAGCCACAATAATCAAAACAGTATGATATTGGCAAGAGAATAGACATATAGACAATTGGAGTAGTCTTGAAATAAGCCCATAAGTCTGTGATCATTGATTTTCAACAGAGATACTGTACCATTCTATAGGAAAAGAATAGTCTCCTCAACAAATATTTCTGGGATAACTGGTTATCCACATGCAAAAGAATTAACTGGACCCTATCTCACACCATATATAAAAATTAACTCAGAATGAACCAAAGGCCTAAATAGAAGTGCCAAACTCTTTGTAGAAAACATAGGTGTAAATCTTCATGGAATTTGACAATGAATTTTTAGATGAGACTCAAAAGAACAAGGAATAAAAGAAAAAATAGATAAATTTTATAAAATTATCCTTCAAAATTAAAAAAATATGCATCAAAGGACGCTATCAAGAAGGCGGCAAGGCTACAGAATGGGAGAAAATGTCTGCAAATCACGTATCTAATAAGGATCTATTAATGTGAATGTATAAGGAACCCTCACAACTCAATAACAAAAGGTAAACAAGCCAGTTGAAAAATGGCCACTGGACTTGTTCTTTAGACATTTCTCTAAAGGAGGTGTAAAAATGGCCAAAAGCACATGAAAATATGCCAGCTTTGTTAGTCATTAGGGAAATGCAGATCAGAACCACAGTGAGATTTCACTTCACAGCCACTGGAACGGCTGTAATTACAACAACAACACCTGAAATGATGAGTGTTGCTGAATATGTAGAGAAATTAGAACATTCACGTATTGCTGGGAGAAGTGTAAAACGATGTAGCCACTGTGGACAGTGGTTTCCTAATTACTGTATGATCCACAAATTCCACCCCTAGGCATATACTCAAAAAGAACTGATAATAGATATTTTAAAAACTTGTACAGGAACGTTCATTGTAGCACTATTCGCGATCACCAAAAAGTGGAAACAATGCAAATGTCCATCAACTGTTAGAAGCCAGGCACAAAGGGTCGCATACCGTGTGATTCCATTTATCCAAAATATCCAGAATAACTAAATCCCTGGAGACAGAAAGCAAATTAGTGGTTTCTAGAGGCCATGGAGAGGGTAATGGGGAGTGACTGCTCAATGGGTATGGGGTTTCCCTTTGGCGTGATGACAATATTTTGGAACAGACAGAGGTGATCATTGCACAACATTATAAATGTACGAAATTCCCCTGAATTGTACACTTTAATATGGTTGATTTTATGTTCTGTAACTATTACCTCAATAAAAAAAAAAAAAAAAAAAAAAGTGTATCACACAGAATTCAAAAATAGCTCCCAAGATTCCCACCTCCTTGGGTGCATACTATGTATGATCCCCTCCCCTTAAGTGGTAGCAGAAACTGTGAATATGAGGAAATGCCACACCTATGATTAGGTTACATTATGTGGCAAAGGTGAGGAATTTTACAGATGTAATGAAAGTCTAATTAGTTGATTTTGAGTTAGTCATAAAGGAGATTATCCTGGGTGGGCCTGACCTAATTAGGCGAGCCATTCAAAAAGACAAGTTGCTGAAGCTGATGCTCTCCTGTGAGCCTGGAAGAAGTATGCTACCATGTGTTAAGAGGAGGGGCCATGTGGTAAGGACCTGAGGATGGCCTTGAGGAGCTGAGAGTGGTCCCTCATCTAACACTAGCAAGAAAATGAGGACCTCAGTTTTACAGACCTACAGAAACCACCCGTGGACCTGGAGCCTCAGAGTAGATAGCAGGCCTAGGCAATGTCTTGACTTCAGCCTAGTGAGGCCATGAGCAAAGGAACCAGCTAGGCTGTGCCTGGCATCTTCCCCACGTTACTGTGAAATAATGAATTTGTGTTGTTTTAAGCTGCTTAGTTTCTAGTAATTTGTCGCACAGCAATAGAAAACTAAGATGGATAGAGAGATTTCACTGCAGTGAAGTTCTCTACTACACTCTACCTCAGTGTTAAAAGCTCTAAAGGACTAGGGGAATCTACCAGAACTTGATTAAAACACAGACCACCCCACAATTGGTCACAGTATTTACATCCAGATGCCAAGTGGGAAAATAAACTGAGTGCCACCTGGGCTTTGCTGCTATTGTTACTGCCCTAAATCTACTTATATGTGACCCCTAGATCTTTCAAAGGTATGTCTTAAATATGTTTGCTTGTCTTTGTAGCTTCTGCATTCTAGGTCTTAAATATTAGTGTTTATATTCGTTTTTATTTTTTTAAGATTTTATTTATTTATTTGAGAGAGAAGGAATGAGAGACAGAGAGCACAAGAGGGAGGAGGGTCAGAGGGAGAAGCCGACTCCCGCCTGAGCAGGGAGCCTGATGTGGGACTCGATCCCGGGACTCCAGGATCATGACCCGAGCTGAAGGCAGTCGCTTAAACAACTGAGCCACCCAGGCGCCCTATATTCTTTTTTAAAAAGAATATTTTCTGTTTGCCATTGAGGATGGAGAATGGCTTTCTCCTGCATGCTGTTTGATAGTTGTCCCTTCACCATATATGAGTGTTTATAATTTGAGGACGTGGTAGAAGAGTCAGAATTTCTTCTCGCATATTCACTGAGTGTCAGGCACCTGTAGACATCTTGTTCCGAGCTTTATTTCACCCCCACCAGGAGACACCCCGATCTTCCTCTTCCATGGAAATAACACAATTATTTTGACTTATCTTTCCTGTTTCAGGAACCAAAAGAAAAATTTTCCCCTAATTTCTTTCAGCTTATTTTTTCCCCTGGGTGACATCAAGAGGGCATTATCTTGCTCACTGTCAATTATTTTGAGACCGAGCTTTCCTCGTGCACACAGCTCCTACTCCCCCAAAGTGGAACAGACGCTAAAGGCCATGTGCTCCATCCTCAGCCAAGAGTCTGGAAGTGGCCACTAATAAAACCATCTGGTACCAGGATGAGTCCATAGCCTGCCACTGCTGTAATCTGGGGAGGCACAGACTTTCCAGGCTCCTCAGTTATTAGAGGGCCAATGGGGCCCCTGAGGCCTACAGCAACTGTGTACATAATTACATGAAAGATTTTGATGGCTTTTCCATTCACACTGGGTGATCTTAGAGCAGGCTGATACTGTTGTTAGAGAACTAAACCTAAAGGGTGAGCCGAGGACAACCAGGGCTGGAACACTTAAACTTAAGCATTAGATTCTTTGTTTTTTTTTTACACTTTTTCCTTTTTTAAAGATTTTATTTATTTATTTGACAGAGAGAGAGCAGGAAAGCACAAGCAGGGGGAGGGGCAGAGGGAGAAGGAGAAGCAGGCTTCCCACCGAGCAGGGAGCACGATGCGGGGCTCGATCCCAGGACCCCAGGATCATGACCTAAGCCGAAGGCAGACGCTTAATGACTGAGTCACCGAGGTTCCCCCCCCCCTTTTTTAAGTTAGGATCATACATAAAATGTTGGATACAATACTCAACACAGGATGGATACTGACCCAGAGAGTATGGACTAACAAACTGAGCCTTAGTAAAAAACAGAAGAGGAAGGAATGAATATGTCATGGGCACTAATGATTTGTTATTTCACTTAATTATCATATTATGTGACACATGACAATAATTCATAGTCTTCAGAGGAAACTCAGAGAGGATGACTGTGGTAGATTAGATCACACAGTAATGGTAAGTGGCAGAACTGGGTTCAAATCCAGGCTTCTAGGATGTCAAACTCTTTGCCCTTTTAAGATACTCCAGAGTGAGCAGCAGTAGCAGCTTCAAAGGTTATCATATATATATATACACACATATATTTTTTTTTAAGATTTTTTTTTTTATTTAGTTGGCAGAGAGAGAGAGTGAGAGAGAGGGAGCACAAGCAGGGGGAGAAGCAGCCTCCCCAGCTGAGCAGGGAGCCCGATGCAGGGCTCAATCCCAGGACCCTGGGATCGTGACCTGAGCCGAAGACAGATGCTTAACCAACTGAGCCAGCCAGGTGTCCCAAAGGTTATCCCTTTTTTAAATGTGATCATTAAACTTGGATTATTTTCCCTTCCATTCTAATCCACCATGCTCAGGGGTCTGAGAGATAAAAGATAACGAAATGTGTTAACCCAGTTTCTAAGGACTGTGCAATTATACCCCTGGGTATGTCTTCCATTCTGAATCCCTGTTCTCTCTCAGTAGTGGGGGGGAGGGTCTGAACTAGACAACCTAGAGTCAGTCTTTTCTTTAAGCCTGAGCGAAAAGCTCTCCATCCACTCTGCTTTCTCTCCTCTGAGGGGCAGTCTGGCATCTCTAGCTCTCACGAAGAGAGAGGCCTTGGGGGTTAGTGGCCTCGTTAGAGCAGGAGTTCCCAGTGGTCTAAACTGCACTTCTCTTCCCAGTTTTAGCGCTGGTTTAAAACTTTCCATTTCTTCTAACTTATTTCTCATGCCCATGCTCCTCCTTCCCTGACCTGGCAACTTGCTCCTGGTGGCAGAGAATGGGAAGATGGAGATGGGGGCCTTCCTCTGTAAGTCAAAAAAACATTACTCCTCATCTATACCCTTGCTATTGTTTTTTCTTGGTTATTCTATTGGTAGCAGTTTCTGTTGTTTTGTATGTGTGTGCTTGTAAAAATATCCTGTTATTCTTTGTTCCTCTCTCCACATCTTCTTCCATGTGATGTGCTTGATCTCGTTATTTTCTAAGACTAATGGCTCAGTGATAGGGAGAATAGCCAATAAAGTCTATATAATTTTCATGACTGATTTTATTCCATCCCAATGAGATATTGCAGGGGAATAGACATGCCACTTCCCATATTTTGTAGATTAAAAGAAGATCTAGAAATTTGCCATCTGCCCTGACACTGGTTCCATGACCTCATAATAATAGATGGAAACTCTTTTTGGATTTCAGCAGCCTGGTCACGCAGTTTGGTTGCTTCCTACAGCATGTTGTGTTTATGTAATGATATACCTATCTTTCACTAGGCAGTGAGCACTGTGGACACAAAATTATTTTGAGAATATTTCTAAAATCAAATATCTGTTGTGCTCCTATCACTTTGCAACTTGGTTTGTGCAAAAACCTCAGCATGTGCTGTGATTTCTGTAGGCCTCAGTTTCCTTATCTAAAGGAAATGAGCCTTATGAAGTTATTTGTACTCTGTAGGGAGATTTTTCCATGGCAGTGTTCCTCAAGCTTTAAGAGGCACACAAATCACCTGGTGATCTTGTTAAAATGCAGATTCTGATTCATTCAGGGGAGGCTGTAGAGGGACCCAGTAATCTGCATTTCTAACAAACTGCCTGGGGTTATCTACACTGCTGACCTGCGGATCACACTTTGAATACAGAGTAGCTAAGGTTCTTTGTTACCTCCTGTGAAATGGGTTGTCAAAAATCCCTCGCCACTCCAGTGGGAAGAGCTGTGTGCTTTACAAAATCCTCGTACACATGACCTCATTTCATGTCTATTATAGCCTGTGGAGTAGACAGGACATTTATTAATTTCACTGTTTTATAAATCAGGAACCAAAAGCATGCAGCACTTCAGTGGCCTGATCTGTCTGGGTAGTAGCAGAGGCAATGCATAAACTGGCTCTTCTGGCTCCTCATCTGATATTCTTTCTGCTAGGTCACACTGGTATTCAACCCAGTATAGAAATCTTATGGTGAGCATATTGTACAAATTATCTTGTTGCAAAACTATGGTGCCTATCTGTTGTAAAGTCTTAGGCTATTGTGAACCAACCAGCACCCAGGAAAGAACATCGAGAATAAAACCTTGTTTGAGGGACACCTGGGTGGCTCAGTCAGTTAAGCATCTGCCTTCCACTCAGGTCATGATCCCAGGGTCCTGGGATCGAGTCCTGCATCCAGTTCCTTGCTCAGCGGGGACCCTGCTTCTCCCTCAGCCTGCTGCTCCCCCTGCTTGTGCTCTCTCTCTCTCTGTCTCTCTGACAAATAAATAAATAAATAAAGTCTTAAAAAAAAATAAAAAATAGGGCTCCTGGGTGGCTCAGTTGGTTAAGCGACTGCCTTCGGCTCAGGTCATGATCCTGGAGTCCCAGGATCGAGTCCCACATCGGGCTCCCTGCTCAGCAGGGAGTCTGCTTCTCCCTCTGACCCTCTTTCCTCTCGTGCTCTCTGTCTCTCATTCTCTCTCTCTCAAATAAATAAATAAAATCTTTAAAAAAAAAAAAAAAAACGTTGTTTGAATTATGCAAGCTCCTTTTCCTTGGGAGGATCCATAACTTTAACCCTATCCTCAAAAATGTTGGTGACCAACCAAAAAGTCAGATATTGATTAAAATGTACAAAACAAGGGAAATTTAGAGCATTTTTTTTAAGATGATGGAAACGAGTATTTGAAGTCAAATAGCTGCATGTTCCTGATGAAAGCTTGTCTCTTAATCTAAGGAATCTGCCTATTGGGCTTTGCTGGGGAACTTGCCTTTGGCTGTGTGTGCACTTCTTCATTCCTCACCTGGACACCTGTACCTTTCTCAGGTCCCCTACCTCACAGAATGTCCTTAGCAGTTAGAGATTTTCTAGACCAGGTATCAGCAGACTCTTTCCGTGAAGGGCCAGTTAGTGAATATTTTAGCCGGACGGTGTCTGGTGCAAGTCCTCAACTCACTGTGGCCTGAAAGCAGCCACAGATAACAAGCAAACAGATAGGTGTGGCTGTGTTCGGATAAAATGTTATCTACAGAAACGGTGGCTGGCTAGATTTGACTGGAGGGCTGAAATATGCCAACGCCTTCTCTAGACGAACATTTATTGACCTAGAGGCAGGGAGTGGTTGCCATGACTTTATAAATCCCATGTCTTTTAATGGAGGGTGCAAAGTGCTCTACAGACAGAGAAAAGCACATCTTGAATAGTCATTGAATATTAAAGTCAGGAGAGACATCACTTCATTTTACAGATAGGAAAATACAAGGCCCAGAGAAACTAATTGCTTGAAACAATACAACTTACAGTTGAGAGAAGCTTAGAATTTTGAGCCCTTGTCTTTTTTTTTTTTTTTTTTTTTTTAGATTTTATTTATTTATTTGACAGAGAGAGACATAGCGAGAGCAGGAACACAAGCAGGGGGAGTGGGAGAGGGAGAAGCAGGCTTCCTGCGGAGCAGGGAGCCTGATGTGGGACTCGATCCCAGGACCCTGGGATCATGACCTGAGCCGAAGGCAAATGCTTAACGACTGAGCCACCCAGGCGCCCTTGAGCCCTTGTCTTTTGATTATCAAAGATCTTTGGCAGAAAAGGACGAAGAGAATATGAAAGTGGTTAAAGTCATTTAAATTAAAAAATGAATTAATACATAAACTTTCGCAACTTTGCTTTAGTTTTCATTCCGATGCATAATGTTAGAAATCATTAAATAATGAAAACCACTAGAGTTGCTAATGTTTTGTAAAATATCCCTTGGGGGGATATTTACCAGTACTAGTAAGCCCTGGCAGAGTTCTGGATTTTGTCCCCAAAGCAGGATGGGAAGTCAAAGGAGCCAGATTTCTTCTTTGGGAAAGGGAGTTTCTCTTAAAACTTTCAGCTGAAAACCTTAAATTTAAATGGCCAATGATCTGTAGTGAAGACATTTCTGCAGTACCTCCCACATTTGTCCATTTCTCTTGGGTAAATGTTTGCCATTCTCTCCTGTCTGTGTCCTATAACTCTGTACACTTCATGTCTGTTTCTTAGTTTGAGTCACTGCAGGAATGTTTGTTTATTGTTAAAAATGGACCTACCTGAAATCAAAACAACTTGCTGAGTTGGAAGCAAAGGAATTGCTCTACCTCGTCATGTTGCAGAAAAGACAATAAAAAAAAAAAAAACACCTTTCTATTGTGTTCCTTTTACATGCCTAAGAAAAGGACAGAAAACATGCAATAAAGCTGATAAATTCTGCACTGACCTTTATAAAGGCATTTACTTTCCATGAAATGTACTTGTGATTTTTAGAACTGTAACCTCTGGTAAATTGAGAATGAAGTTCCTTGTTATTCTAAAATGGTCCTTTGCCCGCTTGGCTCATGTGCCACTGGTTCTGTGAATATCTTCATATTAGTTTATAGTGTTTTGTTTTGTTTTGTTTTCCTTAGCCCTCATTTTAACATATCTGGCAACTTAGGACACAGAAAGAAAAAATAAGTAGGGCTAAAGGACAAGTTAAAAAATGATCTCCACACCCTTACCCATCCAAGCTAGCAAAAGTTCACATTCTGTAACTTACAATCTTTACAAAGAAAAAAAAAAACCTAATTTTGATAATGGGGAACTCCTTAAGAAAATCTGAGCAGATGCCTAATTCACATATTGGAGAGAGAAAAGTCAAGCATAAAAAAGACCTAGTCTGCCAAGGTTTAAATAGCAACTCGTGCCTCTACAGCAACAATTTTCCTTGAAAAAATCTACCATATGCTTTGTATGAAGTCCATCTGCAAATGTAATACCCAGATGCTCATTCTCCCCTTCCAGAAAAGCTACATTCTGACTGCCCATCTTCTCTGCTCTAGAGAATTGTTAAAGGAATAGCATTTCCTCCTCTTTCTTTTTTTCTTTTTAATATTTTTTCATTTTTAAAATAATTAAAAAAAATTGTAGAAAATCTTTAAACTTCAAAAAAAAAAACTGCAAAAAAGAAACAGCAATCATTCCAAATCTCATAACCAAAAGATAACTGTGTTTGTTTTACACACATATGATCATAATTCCTTTTCCCCTTTGTAACTTGATCAATCATTCCATTCTTCTTCAAAATTATTCATTTTAATGGTAGCATGGTAAAAATTGGCATTTTATTTATCCTTATTAACCACATTCTTATGGAAAATAAACCATATATGAATAAGGTTACAAAGTCAGAGTATTAAAGAGTTCTGAATGAGATATGAATCTTCTCCTGTGATTTCTTCCAGAGAGGGCAAAGCAGTTAGGAATATAATAAGTGTCCTCCTTAAATCAGTCTGTATATCCATCGGCATAAATACTGGGTGTTTATGTTTGTGTGTGTGTTTGTGTGTGTATGTGAACACAAAAAGAATCAGAATTCATGCTCTTCTCTACATCTTGATCCTTTTACTTAATCTTTACTGAAGATCTTTTTGATCTAGATCGATGACAGTCTAGTAACAGCTTTAAAATGTTTCATTTTAAGATCTGACTCTACTTAATCAATTTCCTGTTGTCGAACTTTGAGTCCCTTTAACCTACCCGCTTGCCATACTCTGACAACACTGACAAATTAAAAGAAGCCAAGAAGTCCTATACATGAAGGTCATCGGATATTCATTAATTACATCCAAAACTCTGATACAGTATATGTGATAAATGCAATAAAAATGCAATAATCCTGCTGAATACTTTAAGCATTTTGGATCTTTGTTTAGTATTTAATTTGACTTCCTGTTTTGCCTTATTCCTTTTTTTTTAACATAAACACGCAAATCCAGAATTTTCGAAAGGCAGACAAATAAGGCTGCTTTCTCACCATGTAAATCAGTGATGTCTACCTTTATTTTTCAGGGAGATTTATTTGCAGTAGTGCAGCTAAAAAGCATCTTTTTAAATTAATTTATATTTTTAACAAATGAACACATGCCCATAGTTTGAAAGTCAAGCAGTGCTTTAAGATTTTGAGCAACAAGACTGACATTCTGCCCTGATTCTCCCCATTCCCGTGTCCTGCTCACCAGAATCTACCACTTTCAATTCTCCTACATAATTCTTCTGGATTTTACTCTTTTTTTTCCTACTAATATAGGAGTTTATTGCTCTTGGTTGATTTATAATTTTAGACAGTGTGTCATGAATTCTTAAGTTGGAATGTGTGTGGCACACACACCCTCCCCATACTCTAAAGATAATTATATTATGGATTTAATTAAATCAGTATTTTGTGTTTTCTTTATTATGCCTGTGTACATACTGTTCATGATGAACCCAAGTAATGGACTATAATTACTTTTACTTTATTGTACAATTTCCTTTTGTTTTCCTAGGAGTTAAACATTGTTTTAATTTTTTCCCCTTGCTCAGAGCATTAGGGATACTTTTCTCCATACCTTCAATAACACATGGGATAGTCTGTCAGATACTCTATCTCATCCATTTTTTTTTTACATTTCTCTTTCTTGATAACCTCAGACTTCCTCTCCTAATTTATTATTTATTTATTTTTAAAGATTTATTTATTTATTTATTTGACAGAGAGAGAGAGAGCACAAGTAGGCAGAGAGGCAGGCAGAGGGAGAGGGAGAAGCAGACTCTCCACCGAGCAGAGAGCCTGATGCAGGTTTCGATCCCAGGACCTTGGGATCATGACCTGAGCTGAAGGGAGCCGCTTAACCAACTGAGCCACCCAGGTGCCCCATTCCTGCCCTAATTTAGACTGGCAGTGCTCTAGGTCCCCTGTGTGGCTATTTGGTCAAAACATCCCATCGGCCATCACCTTGGAAATTTCCAAAGTTCTAGCAGGTGTGTTGCATCACTGATTCCAGTTTCCTGGATTCTGTGTTTCCTCTAGTGTGATTACTGACTCCTTAGAATGAAGTGCCTCCTGTAGTGGAAAGAGTAGAGAAGGGTTATTCATTGGAAAACTTAGTGGATCAAAAATACTTTTATTCTAGCCTCATGCTTACATGATATGCTCTCATGAGTATCTCTTTTCCTCTTTTTAATTTATTTTACTTGATCCCTATGTATCTTGACACGTGTCCTTCCATGTAGGTAATTTTTTTTTTTTGCTAATTTGCTGTCCTTAATTTTATCTGTGGATCTCCCGTTAGCAGATATCACCTTGTGTAGATCAGTTCTCTAATTTTGTTATCATTTCTCTCTCCCTTTCCAGCTAATTGTCTTTTTATTTCGACTCTTTAGAAGATATCTTTAACTTTACCTTCTAATGCTTCTGTTGAATATTTGATTATTCCTATCATGATTTTAATTTCCTAGAGCTCTTCTTATCTAATTGCTCCTTTTCATGGAACCCTCCTTTTTTTTTTTAATGGGTCCAATATTAACTCCTACTTCTCTGAGGTTATTAACTGTTGTTCTTTTAAAAAGAGATATCTCGGGCGCCTGGGTGGCTCAGTCGGTTAAGCGACTGCCTTCTGCTCAGGTCATGATCCTGGAGTTTCGGGATCGAGTCCCGCATCTGGCTCCCTGCTCAGCGGGGAGTCTGCTTCTCCCTCTGACCCTCTTCCCTCTCGTGCTCTCTATCTCTCATTCTCTCTCTCTCTCAAATAAATAAAATCTTTAAAAAAATAAATAAATAAATAAATAAATAAAAAGAGATATCTCTTCTGCAACTGGCATTGTCACTCTTTCTTTGAATTTTATCCTTAGTTATCTTGGTCTCTGCTTTTCATGATGGAGGCTTTCTCAAAATATGTGATCTTTCTGTTCATTCATATTTAAAAATGAGGTGTTAAAAAGTTGATGGCAGAGTTTGTGGGCTGGTAACCTTCCCTGTAGGGTGATTGGCTGGCTTTTTCTTGGCAGCTTCCAAAATGTCAGCATCTGAATGTCACTTTTCTGGGATCATTCTGTTTCTCTGATGAAGGAGCTTCTAATGTCCTGCAGGACAGAATGTGTGTGGTTGGCAGTGTGCTGGATATTAGTGTCTGGATAATGAGCAGAGGCAGAGGGCTTGGGGGGAGATGGGGAAGTGGTACCTATTCCCATTTAGTTTTCATTTTCACTAAGTACTTCTGTTTTTATTTTAGCTTCTCGCCACCTACGTCCCCCTTTAGTGAGTCTCTGAAGTCTCCTTTCTTCCACAAAAGGATGAGGAGGAATGCTGTCTGATTGTACCCACGCCTTTGGATGTAACTCACTCCTCCAATTCCTGAGAATTTCAAGGTTCTGGAAGTTCAACAAGCTGATCTCTCCTCAGTATCTCCTCTGGATACTTAGTTTCACCTTCACTACTTTGCTAGATCATGTATTTTTCCTCCATTTTCTATCTTCCAAAATGAGTTGATATCACTTATATATTGGCATTTTCTGTCTTATTTCTTTGCCTTTATGGATTAATGCTTTTCTTATGCCTTGCAGGCATTTAAGTGTGTGTTATTTCAGGCAGGAATGAAGATAAACACATGTGTTCAATCCACTATGTTTTATTATTAGGTTTAAATAAATGTAAATTTTTCTTTTTCTTTTATTCTTCTTTTATTTTTGGTAGCATAATTCCTAAAATAACATAATGAACTACTTCATATGGGCTTAGGAAAATATATTTGGAGATTTAGCTTGGGAATTTGTTTCTGGTTTAGAAGATAAGGTTCATTTATACAAAAAATAATTTCATTTCATTCATTAACATATGTCCACAGATATGGCAAAGCTTAATGCTGAAAAAATTACTTAGATGCAACTTGGTTTTACGAGTTACCAAATAGAAAAGTATAAATGGCCTTATTATTCTGTCAGTACTGATGTTGTACTGTTTCAGATCATAGTTTTTGCACAATGGGAGGTATTCGAAAGTTGTTTTTCTCGCTGATGGCCCTGCATAGATTGATTCAGAGATAATGTACTGGTGAAGACGGGATTTGTGGTTTCAGGGCAGTGGGAATGAGAACAAAATTTCTGATTAAAGCCTTTTGAATAATTCTTGCTGGAGGCTCTATATCCCATTTGCTGTGAATTGTATATGTTCAAAATCTGAAATATGTCAAAGCAAACAATGAAGATTAAAAAACCCTGAGTTCCTTAGAGAAGGACAGTACTCTCTAACCGTTCTTGCCTTTCTTAGACTGAGATTTTCAGAAACCTTTCTGGTCGGGCCATGAAGAGGTACACCGTGCTTGGGACACAGTGCCCTGTCCTTCCTGGCACAGTCAGTAGGACCACACTTGGCACTCAGGGCAGCTTATAAAGTTCCCCGTTAAGAATTCTGGAAAAGGAAAGTCAGAAAGAGTGGAGTTCGAGTCCCATTTCTATCGCGTATGTTTGTAAGTTTGGACAGGTTATGAATCTAGAATAATAAAGGCATCAATATCCACAAGGATTTTATGAAGGTGAAATGAAGTCACATGTACAAATATCCTATAGTACCAGCACTTGGGATAGACTGCATGCTCTGTGCTTTGTGCCTTTCTTCATCCCTTCCTTACATCAAGGTTAAGCTTCCATGGAGATGAAGGATCGTTCACTTTGCTTTATGTGAGTGGAGGCTAGGCAGGGGGAAAACGGCAATTGTCACATTTAATAGTCAGTCAAAGAGGTTTATGTGTACTTCAGCAGGCCGTGACTATGCTGAAACATGTGTCACGTTTGTCTTTAAATCTCCAGCAAAGCTCCATAGAGTTAAGGGTAGGTACTCACTAGGTGTTTGATGAATTGAACTTGTTATTACGTTGTGATAATCCTGACTCAAGGGAGAGACTGTGTAGCCGAGTGGTTAAATGTGGGGCTCAGGTGTGACCCACACCAGGGTTCACATGCTAGCTGCCCTCTCAAATAGTTCGGTGATTTGGGCAAGGCATTAAATTGCTCTGACCCTCATTTTCCATGACGCCACTCTCCCGGGCTTGGGTATGGGGGGCAGTGGTGATGCCACAAGGGACATGCGTAGCAGCAGCCGGCATGTGCACTCCTTCCAGGGCAGAGTAGGGTGAGGTGCATGAGGCACTGGCCTCAGTCACAGAATGTAAGGGGTTACCAAAGAACTCCATTATCGAGATAAATAATATCTTAGTGCAATATTTTTCAAAATTAAAATGCAAAAGAATCTATGATGAGCAAAATATGCAAGTTTTAAATAAAAATGATAATCAGTAACAGTGCCATGTGGAGTCCTATTGGGGCCTAAGGCAAGTGGAGAAATGAGGAAGCCTGCTTAAATCTTTATTTAAAATTTTTATATTTTCTTCATGGAGGCTTTTTTTTTGCATTAATTTTGACTTCTCTTAAAAAATGTGTTCAAATACCTTCTATCTTGGTGGTTACTGAGATGTTTGGGGCCCTCTTCAATTTTGTGCATGAGGTGAGAACTCATTCTCCACCACCCTGGTCCATTTCCTGGTTCTTTATCTCTATACATACATACTTGTGTGTACATTTACACGAAACTTAAAAGTAAACTATTTGAAACTTCTTTATAGCTTCAATTTATCTGAAATCTATATGTTAAATAACCATATTTAAGCCATGTAGAATAGAGTTGACATCACCTTAGAAACTCCAGGTGCCAACAAAATGGCTAACATGATCCTGCTGGTATTTTGAAACGTAACACCAAAAGATAGATCTTTAGGTAAGTAAATAAGTAGCCCACACTGTGAGTTGGTTCAGAAGGCACATTTACATTTTTAAGAAAACCCAACCTATGGCTGCTTATAATTTCCTTTTAGATATATGGATTTTAAAGCCATAATAACATTCTTCTTCTCTATAGGCTGATTTTTAAAGTTTTATTCTTGACAGAATTTGCTCCCAGTAACTCAGTTTTAATACCCATGGTGCACTAAATGACAGAGTTCTTACAGGAGACTGATAAGCACATGTATGAGAGAACCCGACCACCTGCTGAATTAGTCTGGCAATGCTGATAACGCCTCACTGTGGTATATGAAGTCTGATAGAAAAAGAGGAATGGGAAGAAAAAAAAAATCAATGCCCCAACTTTCTTTCTGGAAGACTTGCTTACATGCTATATTTTTAGTCTTGTCATAGGAAGTGGGTGTCGATCAAGATATTTTAGGAAAAGCTTAACTCTCTGCAGCTACACTGTAAGCTTTTGAATGTTTTCTTATTCAAATAAATAGTAAGGGAAGAGATCAGCTAGCTTTTTCCAGTGCTGCTATTTTATTTTATTTTATTTTATTTTATTTTACCAATGTTGGTGAATAGCATCATTTAGCTGGTACCTTTGTGTTTCTGTAATGGTGCCCCTTTGGCATTCAGAAAAGCCAGGTGAGAAGCCTGACGATGTGCGAGCAAAGGGTGGAGAAACTACTGGTTCAGAGCGAAATGAAACAGCTGGACTTTCCAAAAGCTCAGGGCTTACACATCAAACCGTGCTGCTGGAGCATCTGAGATATTTGAGGATGACTTTTTCAATTCATGCTTTAGATAGATAGTCCACACACAGTACTCTCTGAAAAGCTTTCTTCCAAATGGTGATGTGTAGCAACATCTATGTGCCTTCCTTGGAAAAGATGCTCTTTCCTTTCTCTTCCAAATTACTTGGAAGATTTTCAGGGAAGGTCTCTTCTCATGTTCTTCTCCACTGTTCTCATAGAATGTTTGACACTCTCTGAAAGAGTTTAATTTTGAATATCACTTGATGGAAGCCTTGATCACATGAAACTGTACCCATGCAACTTTGTCTGAGTTAATGGTTTGTTTGCTACCTATCCAGATCTTTCATTTGTCGGGCTGTTTCAGATATCCATGCATATATAACCAGAATATCACAATACATGAACATTAATAAATATAATTTATCAAAGGACTATGGTATTCTCCTCCTATGATGATCTTGAAATATTGAGCCAAAGATCAGAAAGAATAGTGATCAGTTACTAATCATGTAAATCAAGCAAAGCATCAGAGCTAGGATCAGGGCTGAGTAGGATATGCAGTTGAGGTATAGACATTTTAACTAAGTCATGTTTCTCTAAGTCTGAATGCAATTATAATTGCGTAATGAATTTTCAGGTAGGTAAGCTTAATAATCCAGCATATGAAGTGACCAGGTTAAATCAAGTTCCTGTTCTGCTTTCCCTCACATCTTCTGTTCAAATATACCATAACCTGCATTTTATCACCCTCATCCAAAGAGTAATGGTCGGAAACCTACTTTTATCAAATAGTTACTATACAAGTAATAGACCGTGTTTTCTAAAAGTGTTGTCTAATTTAATTCTCTGAATAATCCTAGGAATAATAGAGTAATATTAATCATGTATATTATGATACATGTTTTTACTCATAAGGAAATAATTTCAGAGAGTTTAAGTATCCTGCTTGCAGTCACACAGATAGCAAATCTGGAGAGACTTAAAGGTAAAGAGAGGCTGGAAAAGGAAACACAAAATAAGTTGGTGATCTACCCATATGTATAAAAATGAAAATGGTCAGAATCTAGATGAAAAGGTCCTGAGTTAGAGGCTCATTTGTCTTTTGAGTCAAATGGTGACTTGAACAAACCTCAATATCTCCAAGCCTCAGTTTCCTCACTTAAAAAAGAGATATCTAAATTCTCTGATCCCTAAATTCCCTCCAGATGACAGATCATTTCTCTCATTTCCAAGGTTAGAGATTTTATGTTGATATCTCATTGAGATAGGTGTCCACATTGTGCCCTCCATGTGGTAGGTACCAATAAGCATTGCCCAGGATACCGAATTCTGACAGGCATGTATGCACAGCTCTTATAGGAAAAGCTATTGACCTCCACGAAAAGCAAGGCAGTGTCTTCTCTGAATGAATTATGCTAACAGTGCATTAGATGATAAAAGAGCTTCAGTTTTTGATCCAAGTCATGAAATGTCCCTCATCATCAAAGAGAAGGAGTAGAAAGTTTGGGGAAAATGTACAGGTGAATCTTCCCCCTGGATGGAGACAGAGAAAACCATGAAAGTGAAGTGCCTATTTTATTGATAGAGGCAATTTTCATCAGTTTGAGGAGTGATGGAAGTTGCTAGTTGCTCCATCCCCATTTAGTCCTTTCAGCTTTCACTTTATTGCAATATCTTTTGTCTGGGTCAAATGCCATTGCTGGGACGTCAGTTATCTTGACCTGTGGGCTAGAGGTCTACTTATAAGAACTTTTCTCTGTCTGGTGAAGGGCTGAGCCTCTAAAACCCATGCTGGTTAGATATTTATAACCTTTGACATTATGAGTTTAGGAGTCATAATAATAATAAGACTTAAAGGTTTGCTCAAGGTGTCTGGCTTATGTAGTCAAGAACAGCAAGGAATCTTTAGTCATTCTCTGGCCTGAATTTATATGAGGTATTATTAGAGATGAGACTCATGGAACACTTGCCCCAAATGACTCATAAATGAACTGATATTCAAAAGGTTTTCTATAAAGAAATATTTGTTTTATCAAAATATTATATATCGCATGGACCCTCAAGAATTGGACACTCCTTGGAACAGCTTTCAATATATTTAAAGTTTGCTGTACATGATTTGCTTCCAGATAAAGTCTAGAGGGTGTTGAAATAACTCAGGAATTTTTGGCACATTTTGTGCACGGGTCTCCATTTTAGATGTAGAGAGACTGCCCATTCTACATAGGCAAGAGAACTTTAGATTTGTACCTCCCATTCTTTCTGACAATATTTTTTTTCTGAAAAGGTTCAATTGTTTTATTTTCTTTCTTCCTGAAGTCCACTCTTTCCTTCTTCTGTGTCTGCCTTTCAAAGAAAGTAATAGTTCCCCTAATCCTAGACTTCATATTTATATTGTACCTTTTTTTTTCTATTTTTTTAAAGATTGATACAGCTGACCTTACCTCTCTTCTGGGTTACCTCTCTGTTATAATCTCCTAGATGCTCCATCCCAATTTGGGGGAACCCATTAAAACCACTGCCTCAAAATTTCTCAAATACGGTGGATCTAAAACTGATTGCTTCAAATTCTCATGTCTTAAGTACTTGCCATGACAGCTTTGGAAACAAACAACCACCCGTCATGCTAGATGGACCTCACAGGAAGTCTTCGGTTTTGTTGTTGTTGTGTTGTTAATACCTGAATACTGTTACTGGTCACCTGATGGAGGAGGTTCCAGAAAATGCTCCCTCAGGTGAACATTGAAGAAAAAAGGGTTAATTTGAGGACAATGCAGTAACCCCTTAAAGGTCCTATGGGTTACCCCCTAGAATGTTGTTAGGGACCCTAATACTACACCTGTGGACTTATTCCAATTGAAAGATACTGTGTGTGCCTTAGTAGCACTTTTATGTATTAACTAGTATTGGTTCCTAATATATCTTAACTATTCTAAGAGAAAGAAAAAGTAGGGACGCTGGGTGGCTCAGTCGGTTGGGCATCTGCCTTCGGCTCAGGTCATGATCCCGGGGTCCTGAGATCAAGCCCCGCATCGGGCTCCCTGCTCAGCGGGGAGCCTGCTTCTCCCTCTGCCTGCCACTCCCTCTGTTTTGTTCCCCCTCTCTCTTTCTCTCTCTGACAAATGGATAAATAAATCGTTAAAATCAAAACTTAAAAAAAAAGAAAGAAAAAGTAAATACAAATCCAGAAAGAGAACATATTCATGTTTTTCAGTAAATAACACAAATGTATATTATATCCATATTTGGAAAACATCGAAATGGAAGAATACATAGGCTGAACAGTAGAAACTAAAGTAGGTGAGGAAGAGAGGGAAATGTCAGAAAAACTCTGTAAACTGTGACATGACTCCCCTGGTAGAAGTTGCAAAGACAGCGTGGCCTACATCTAGTATTCACTTGGCCATGAGCACTCTATTAAGCTGTTCCTTTCTTCTGAAACGTGTGAAACTTGTCTCATAGGATTGTTAGGAAGATTAAAATAGTTAATAGAAATAACATATTTATAACAGTGCCTGGCACATACATGATAAGTGTTATGTGTTTGTGGTTATTACTATTGTTGGTTCTCCAGAAGTGTTTATTTCCTGTATAGATGGCTGTGTGTGTTTCTGTGTTCATGTGTGCTATTCACTAATATACTAGGTAAATGCTGAAAGTCACTTTCACGTAACATAATACATAAACCCATCTTTCTCTTTTCTTCATGAAAAGGCAACCTCTTAAGACAATGCCTGGAAGTTATGTGTAGAGTCTTCTGAGTCTCTTTTTTAAAAATGTAAATTTAATTTCTGAACTAAGTCTAAGGAAATATATAGCGAGGATCAAAAAAGAATAAAAAAGTTATTTTGAATGATTGAGTTGGTAGATCCTTTTCAACATAATATAAAACCTGGTCAATGTAAGGCCACGCTCAGAAACTACTACAGACATGTCTAGATATCTGAGAGCTTGCAGTTCTAAGTGGGTATGTGCTTCACATCCTACCGATTCTTTGGTCATGGATTTATTTTTACTGTACTATGTTAAATAAACTTACATATGTAAAGTGAGTTAACACTGACTACCTTCTTTCAGAAGGTAGTCAGTGTTAACTCCCCACACCTTTCTTTTTCTCCGAGGTAGAAATTAAAGTCAGAAAAACAACTTTTGTTTCTAATATTCAGAGCAATAGCTATTGTATAAAATCTCTAATTACAATAGATACCTCAATTGCCTTTTTTATTATACTCATAGTAAACTATAGCTTATGCTTCAGGCCATACAATTTATAAAAAGGCAATAGTCAACCCTTTTTAATGTTTTTTCCACACATTTTTTAAAAAAGCAAAGAAAAGTAAATCTATTTCTCCAACATGGTCTATTTAGACATGTTTCCAAATACAAACCTTTGAGACTTATGATCACTGAGATAGAAATTGATTTGACTTGCATAATCTGCTCAATTTTGTTGCACAGAATATAGAGCATTTGGAATGTTTCTGTCCTGAAACACCCAGCAGTGCTTAATGACACCGATGCTCTTTGTTTTGTCATTGGTGTCAAATGTATGCACGTGGCTAATTCCTAGGCAGCTCTGGCCTAGGCTGGTTCCAGTCATGACTGGCTGATTTTTTTTCTACTCCAGGCTAAAAGTGGGTATGCCTCTGTCAACATCAGCCACCAAATCACCACTTACTGAGGGTTGCTAAAAGAATACCTCCTTTTCCAACCTGGTTCTCCACAGGGAAGACGTAGTTCTGCCTAACAAAACAGGCTAGTTTGTTGTCCTTAGAAAAGCAAGGGTATTAATAGGATCTGGTCCACATATAGTAATGTTCCAGACTATGTGCCAGATGGTGATTTTGTCTTATTAAAATAGCCTTTTCATCATGACATTTTTCCTTGAGTTTGCTGACTGTTTGTAAAGCACTAAGCTACAAGTGGCTTATTGATTTTGGTAAAACTGAGTCACAACATGACCATTGGAGGGTTTGGATTTGGCTTTTTCAATTTATTTTAATTAAATTATAAAACAAGTAAATATGACCCTCTTTTCTATTGTGAGAAATAAGAAATGATACAAAATATGGGATGTGATTTCTCGGCTTCATTTAAGGCAGGTGTACATATATATATATATTTTTCTGTGATTGCAGATTTTGTTTTTCATGAGCCATACCCTGAATCAGGATTGTTTCTCTGCATCTTTCAAGAGCTGGCAGTGAGAGCTTGCTTGATTGACTACAGAGTGCTTCAATGTTTAGATTTTCCCTGTGAGATGAATAGGAAATGGGAAGGCTTGCTTTATTTCTGAACTCAACCATCACCACCTTTCACTCAGGCTCTTTGCATCTCTGTGCGTAGGAAAAGAGTGAAGTAGTTGGGAGCAGCTTTGAAGAGCAATGACTAGGTGTTTTGAGGGGGGAATAAAGGTGTATGTATTTGTAGTGAGAGATGTTTCCTTAAAAGCCAACAAATAGAAATTCTTCTAGTGGGAGATACATCTCAGGAGCTATAAACAAGAATCTGAGGAAGTTGGACATCACCGTTCCTAAATGAAGGGTGCTGATTGGCTTTCTCCCCAACTGAGGAGTTTTTAAACTTTTTAATTTTTGCATCAAGTGTTTAAGTTGTAAGTTGCTAAAACTTCTAAGAGTATTGTTTTAGTTTGTGATCGCTGTTTAACAAACCATCCCGGGACTCATTGACTCAAAACAGCAATTGCTTATTATCTTCATTTTTTGACATATGCTGTATATCAGCTGGGGTTTAGTTAATCTAGGCTTGGCTCAGCGGAATATGTTTGCTTCAGGCTGTGATTGCTGAGCAGTTCCGTTTCTCACTTGCAGGTTTGAAGCTAGGTGGGTTGTCTCTGTTCCACATGTCCCTCATTCTCCCTGGACCAGCAAGCTTGCCAGGGTAGGTTCTTCTTATAGTGATATCAGAGGCTAAGTTCAAATATGGCACACCTCATCCTATTAATTAAAATTGGTTACAAAAGCGAAGCCCACTGTAAGGAGGAGGTTGAAATATAATATGCCCATTAGAGGCAGGAACTACATAGTTACATGGTAAAAGACATGGATATGGGGACAGATGACAATTTAGAGCCAATGATTCAATCTACAATGAGGGATCCCTATGAGCAAGTTCATGAACATCATATGTGGAGTCCATGCATGGAGTCCATGTAGTGTTTCAAATTATCCCACTTTCTCTGTTTGATTACTTTGAAAACCTTTCTTCCCTATGCACTAAGAATACTCTCTATTCAGAAGCTGATCAATATTTGTCAACTTCTCTGGTGCTGAGATAACTCATGAAAACGATTCTTTTGTCTATCTCTTCTCACTGTTCTGCCCCAACCAGGGTAAAAAGAGAGGCATTTGGAGAGGATGTGGACCAGAAGGAAAGAACTTATGCAAAATTTTGCAAATGTTTATTAAAGAAAAAAAGTAAATTTGGACCGATGTGATGAAATGAGTTCCTGACAAAGATCAAAAAAGGGTTTGGAGTCAGAGTGGATTTATCAAAATGCAAATATTTTAAACAAAACAGGACGTTGCAATTGCATACAGAAGCTATTCCCTCCAAGCCTACTGGGGACATTTTCTAGTTTACATAATGTAATTAAACTCAAGTCTGATGAATTCAAATTTATCCCAAAGACATTATTGGCAACATGATCCCATGTGGTGACAAGACTGAGGAAGTAGCATGTTTGGGGGCCAAGGAGGAATTAGAAAATCATATCTAAAGCTCACAGCAATTGTTTGCGAGAATTCCACTGCAATTCTGTTCAGCAGTGATGGAAAGGGACCTGGGAACCCTTCTGAATCTTGCCTTCACTCTAAAATCCAACTGCATCCATCGACAGAAGAAAACACCTTCAGTATATGCCCAAAGTGGTAACAAATGTGCCTTTCTCATAGGGTTCTAATAGCTGTAAGGGATAATGTTTCTTTTTGCTTTGTGTAATTATGATTTGTAAACATCATTTTCATAGTTTAGCTTTATTTTCCCTTTTATGGTAACTGCTAATGCTCTATTTAGAAATTATATTTCCAGAAGCTCAAATAAAGTTTATTATTTCATTTACCTCTAAATTGCATCAAATTCCTTGGGTAAAGTAAAATGCTAAACATCAATAGAAAAATGAGCAAGGGATCTGAAGAGAAATTCACACACACACACACACACACACATACACACACACATTTCTCCTATAAAAAACATTAACCTATCTTAAAAGAAAAATAAATGCAACTAAGAATGAAATACTAGTTATTACTTACAAAATGGGATATACACACATATACACAGACACACACACACACACACACACACACACATATATATTCCCTTTTTTAGAGATAATATTCAATGCTGGCAATGGTGGAGTGAAAATAGATCCTCACATACAGTACTGATGTGGTTGTAAATTGGTACAATCATTTGATAGCACAATTGAACACTATGTACCAAAATTCCTTGCAGCAATTTTACCCTTTAACCCGGTAATTGCATTTCTAGGACTTTATCCAAGGAAGCAGTGAGTAATAAGCATAAAAACTAATGGAAGGGGGTATCCATTCCCATTCCATTTATAATAGTGGAAACCTGGAAACCACTGAAGTGTCCAAAATTAAAACAATATTTAAATACATATGATATACTCATAACAGAGGATATTGTTCTACTATTAGGATTACATTTTGCAGAGTTTTAATGACATGGGGAAGATCTTGATAGTATAATGCCAAACATAATTTCAAAATGTAAAGAAATACTCTCAAATATTTAGTATATAGGCAAAACATACCATCATGAATATAAACTGTATACTAGTTGACTATCTGAAAAGAAATACTATTAGTAATATTTTATATGGGATTATGGCTACTTCTTTTTTCTGAATTTTCCAAATTCTTTAACAAGAGCATGTCATAATTTTATAATTAGCTCATTAAAAAATGAGCTTTAGAAAGGAATGTATACTATTTTTAGCTTAGATAATCCAAAAATGTACCCTAGAATCATATCCTTATATCAATAAAAATGATTAATTATTCCCTTGTCATTGAAAACCCCAAATATTTTAGCATAAAAATTTCTGGGGGTGGGGAACCTGGGTAACTCAGTCAGTTAAGCATCTGCCTTCAGCTCAGGTCATGATCTCAGAGTCCTGGGATTGAGCCCTGCATGGGTCTCCCTGCTCAGCGGAGCGTCTGCTTCTCCCTCTCCTTCTGCCCTTCCTCCCCAGTTGTGCTCCCCCCCTCTCTTTTTCTCAAATAAATAAATAAAATCTTTTAAAAAATACCCCTTGTCTTTAAAAAAAAAATTCTGGGGACATAAACACATATGGAGGAGGAAAAGATGCACAAATACCAAAAGAGTCATGATAAAATTATAGAAGATTTAAATTTGGGAATCAGATAACATACAATGTTCTCTTTGCCGAAGGAGATAGTCAGATGTAGTTTAACATCAGACAGGTAGAAATAGGTTCATTGAGAATTTAGACTACTTTTAGAATAATAGAGCCATAAAAGCAGTTTCCCTTGCCCTTGTCATCCCCCCTCACCCCCTTTTTAATAAGGAGAAGCTATTCTTCATTTATTCTCACCTTCAGATGACCTTGTGACATAGCAGGTGTTATAGGTGCCAACAGTGAAAGCTCCAAGATGATGTAAGGAACAGATGCCAATTCTTCCTGCAACTACTAAGCAACCCTGCATGAAAGAGTTAATAAAAAAGGAAACACAAGTGAAACAGAAGCAAAGGAGATGCAAAAACCATCCCTCCTCCAGAGAAATTTATTCCACTTTCCATGGATACTTACACCTTTGATTACTTCCTGCTTCTTGAATCACCCATTATGAGATGGAGCTGGCTTGCACCCCTTGCAAGAGCCAGCTGTGCACATCTCTTCTGAAGCTATGCTGGTTGTATTATACCATGAAACTGGTGTTGTGGTGGGAGTATCTAAACCATGAATATTGGCAAAGGCTACAAATTAGGGCTTTGTTTCCCTAAAGAGCCAGTTGTTAAACATTTACCAGCATACAGAAGACTGCCTAAATCCTTCTGCTCAGTTTCAGACCTTTTCTTCAACTGCCTAATGTCATTTCCATTTCCTTGTTTCAAAGTAACACAAAGGTCTTATCCAAATCTTTTACCTTTGCTCCTGAAACTGGGCTTCTTCAAAGTTCCCCAAGTACTTCTATCAAGGACAGTCACTGAACTGAAAAAGTCAAAACCATAAGTTATTCTTAATCATACCCACTCCATCATCAAACCACCACCACTCATCAATATCTATCTACTTAGTCAATATCTCTTCAGTATTTCTCTGATCAGTCCACTTCTTTCCATCTCTGTACCTACCATGAGATCCTTCTTGGGAATTATTATTTCCTTTTAACTAGTCTCTGGGCTTTGTAATACCATGGAATTGAGACTCCACTTCCTCTGTCCCCTTGCGTGCTTCCATCACAATGTTCCACTGGCCTCTCTTTTTAAAGGTATTACTTCTTTTTGACCCATTTTTAACAGAAAAACCCACTATACAGAAGATAAGATTAAAGAAACCTGAAATTGCCAGACATAAAAGCACGAAATGGTGCATTTCTTTTAAATATTAATGTAACTATATTTTAAATTCACAGAAATTAATATTAAGACATTAAGATGGTGGATGATAATGTTGAAGCAGCTATTTATTAAACTTCTATATGAGCCAACTATTCAAAACCACAAAGCAAAGTAGGGATTATTATCCCATTTACAGATGATGAAATGGAATCTCAAAAGGTTAAGTGACTTTCATGGGGTCACATAGCTGCTGAGTGGCAATGCTTAGATTAAGTCCTAGGTCAGTATTACTCCAAACCCATGCTCTATTTTCTATAACATTCTGAGTTATCAGCAAGCCCAAGAGGCCCATTCTTCCTGGTGTTGCAACAATCTTGGTTCAAGCCTGTTAGATATTTAAGGTTTATTTTTATTTTTTTTAAATTTTATGACCATATCTCATTGTTGACTCTAAATTTCAACCTTCTGTTTACCCCATCCAATTCTTTCCTGCATCTGTATGCACTTACCATTTATTTTTCTATTTCCCTTTTTTTGGACTATAATTTACATTTAATAAAAACACAGTTTGTAAGTTTAAAGTTTGATTAGTTTGACACACATACCCATTTAACCATCACCTTAATTAAGATATACAGAATTTCTACAACTATACCCTGTAAAACCAGGCTTGGGAATAAAGCAGTTCCATAGAATTTTTATGATAAATAACAATAAATATGTGTCTCAATCTTGGCAATATCTGTACAGCACTGTCCAGGTGAGTGGGGTACTACATTTTAATGGTGTAAACATTAGGGACATAAGATAAGAGTTTTGCTGAGGACCTCCCCATGGCCTGGATAAACCTGTAAGTCTTCCCATTTCCCTTTGCTCTAATGTTGTGTTCTCTAAGAACAACTGATTATCTGACTAATACTTCTGTTCTTCAGATAAATGATATTAGGAAAGGGAGAAAGTCTTAGATAGGGAACAGTGGCATATCAATCACTGATTTTGTAGAATAATTGTACAAGCTTAAGAAACATGTGTAACCTTAGTCTTGTTTCAAGGTAGCTGTCCAATACTATTCTAGTATTCCCCTGAGAACTGTGATTTCTGTAAGGCTTTCAACTGACAATATTTGTTACTAAATTCTGCTTCAGTGTAGGCTTAGACAGTATCTAGGGTGTGTGTGTAGGGGGGAGGTATTTGTACACACATTCTTTACTTTCCATGAGTAAAAAGATTGGATTTGAAAAGATCTTGTATTTGATAGCTACATTATGTATGATTATTGAACCCATAACTTGAATCAAGTACTGGATTAGGTAAGATTTATATTAATAGAACCTCATCTGGCTGTCCTCCTAACCCATAGCCACAAATCCTTTCAAGTACATTGGTTCAAGTAGAAATTATATTTCTAGTGAATACAATTTTAACTATGTGTTTTTGACTTCAAGGATCTCACTGCTTTAACCTGTCTTCTAGCTCATTGTATCCTTTCATTCTATCTTTACTCAATTTAATATACTGTCTTTTGAATTTCATGTATTCTAATTTGCTCGTCTTGTCTTTACTACTTAATTTTCTGTCATCCTCCATCCCATAGCTGATACTCCATAGTAGTTTAATAAAATTTTCTCTGTTCTCCTGCAAGATATTCCCTGAGATTTGCATCTCATGGCAAATTTATTGTGAACTACCAGAAATTGAAAAAAAGAAAGTGGATCCATGTTACTTATGGCTAATGATGTGCTATACTCCTACTCTTCATTAAAACGCAAATTCATCTCCAGAAAGTTTGCTGACCATGCCTCAGTACATGGGCCAAAGTCATGATTTGGGGTCCTAATACTTCAATAGCATGTCTCTTATCCATAACAGATAGGAAATTATCTGGTTGACAAAAATCAATGCTCTTTATCACTTTATTAATAAAAGAGGTTTTGATTACCAGGAACACAATATGTAAAAATATAAGGAATACAGGCTACATACCAACACTGAGTCAAAAACCTTTACTCTTATTGTTTACATGTACATCTTCACAAAATATTAGTGGAAAATAAAGATTGGAAGAGAATACATCTTTGATTTGAAAAGCCAGAATCAATTATTTTTTCCCTGTAGGAACCGTTATTATTAATCCCATAACCACTCTTAGTTCACCTCCTGAAAGCCCTGAATTCCCCCCAGCATGATCCACTCTTTCTTTTTTCCCTAGACTGCCATCTTTCCCTTCCTCACAATGCTGCCATCTTCTGTTCTCTTGTTTAGGAGGGGTAGTCTGAAGGCTAGTAAACAATACTTAAACATGACTCCTCCTGGTGTTGGTGCTACTGATCTCTTCTAATTAACTGAAGGTGTAATAAAAGATATTACTACTCGAGGAACAGAGTCTTATTAAAGTTGCCTGGGTGGTGGGGGGGTGGGATGGTGAGATTATTGGAAAGGTGCACGGGAAAAGAAACCATTGAATAATCAAAGCCGACCTGGAAGAAAGAATGTGCCTCTCTCTCCACCCAGCATCCAGCATGGGAACTCTTCTCGCTTTCTGCCTCTTCCCCTTTTCTGCCTTCTTGTGCATGTTCATATTACATATCAATCTGTATGACCTGAGTCTATATGACCTTCTAGTTCCAGGACCCATCACCAATTGATAAGTTCCTCTTCTATCTCTTAGTTTATGTTTTCAAGAACAAACATGATTGTCTCAGTTCATCTTTTCTAATTTGAGGAATAGGTCTCAGAAAATCCTATTCAGAGGCCATCCTAATCAAATCAGTCATGTCCAAGGGTGAGTAAATCCTGCAAATTTCATATGAAAAAAAGAATTTCCCCAGAGAGGAGGATGGCTTTGCAGATACCCTGAAATATGTCAAAGTACCCTATATTCCCATCAAGATTGATTCTTGACTTATATTTCTAGGAAAGTAAGAGTAAAATCTCACATACTTACATTACATATATACAGTGTATGGGCGCTATACATATATAACCTGCTGGAAATGGCTGCTTTTATTTTCTGAAATAAATGCGATGATTAGCTTATTTTGTGAAAATATTACTGTGATTAGAAAGACACACATTTTTGAAATTTTAGAGAAGAACAAGACACTTCTGGCCACTGCAAATATCTAAGGTTTTATTTCTTTGAGGCAACTATAGGTAATGGTAACCTAAGAATACTCTTCAATGGTCAAGATCTTCAAAAAACAGCGCTACCCATAATATGACAGAAGTGATTTAGACAATATGCTGGCAGGAAAGAATTGAACACTTGAAAAAAATTGGGTTTGGGAGCCAGAAATGTAAAATTATACCACACCTTGCATGTAAACATAAAAATTTATGACATATTCCTTGAAGTGTCATTTTCCTCATTTTCTTCCATGAATCACACACACACACACACACACACACATATGTGTGTGTGTATACATATATAATATATATGTGTATATATATATAAAATTATAGTGCTGGTATTTGTGTGGTACAGAATTCAATCTAGTCAATGCACTGACTCCCATCATCTGAAGGCTAATCTGGGTCAATTGTCAAACATCAACCATTCAGTTTTCATTCTTTTATTCAATGCTCAGCTCTGATGACAGCTAAAAAATCTGATTTATCCTTAAACTAGTTGAATTGATGATTCCCAACTAGAGGAGCCCAGCCATGCAAGACATCTTTTTCTTTTCTTTTCTTTTCTTTTTTTTTTTTCCTTTTCTTGCCTGCTATGTTTTATTGGGTTGCATGTAGACAGAAAACCTGAGCATGGAGAATTGTGCCTTGTACCAGAGATTTACAGCATTTACTGCATATACTTTTCACAATGTCACACGATTATATAGGAGCTTTGCCATATTGCCACAGGATAGTTAGTGTTTATTTGAGTAGCTTTTGAATCTATAATCATATGGTTTATCACTTTCTTAATTAAAGCCTTTGTAGTTTTCCAAATCTTTGTTGCAGGTTCATGATTGCCTCCAAGCTACCAGTCCTATCTCATTTTATACCACTTTTCCCTGCTTCTCCTTGTTGAACTTCTCTTAGCTCTTATAACCATGCTTTTCTCTTTTGGGCCTTTGCACAGGCTATTAACTATGCCTTATTTTTATCTGACTAATTCCAAATTTTCTGCCCTCTTCAACTTAGATGTTTCATTCTCAAAAGTCCTTTCTCTAACCTCCCTGACTGCCCAAAATCTCTTCCCTTTCTGCCCATCTCAACAGATTATTTCAGCCATTGACCCACCTTCCATTACAATTTTCCATTCTCTGGAACACTGTAAGTTCTATGAAGCCTAGGACAATATGCATCTTGATCACTCCTATATCCCTCGTCCCAAGCATAGTACTGGACAAATGGATGGTCAATGAATATTTGTCAAATTAGTGAATAAATGAAAACACTTAAATGACTTCTAGATTAAGCATTGGCCTTGAAAATAGGTAATAAACCACTTGGTTTATGTCTATGTTCTGTTGTTGGTAACATGTAGTCACAGGTTAAGAAGGTCTTATAGTTGATAGTTTCGTTAGAGTAGATTCCCCCACACATGTCTCTACAACATAGATTTTTCTAAGGCAAATTTTTGCTTTCTTCCAGAAAAAAAATGGTCTGGTTATTTAAAATAATGTAAATTTTAAAAGATATACGTTATTTATTATAGGCTCTAAAGAACATGATAAATTACTCAGTTTGAAAGGATTTCTCAGGAAGTTTTAAACTTCAAAATTATGAAAGTTCCTCCAAGCTAATGTATTTTTTCATGCTTAAATTAATAAGGGTCTTTTTGTCCTTTAGTTCTTTTTTTTTTCTCTTGAAAATGAGGAGAAAATTTTCCACTACATAGAAACCCTTGTGAGACTTTTATTGTCTTTTCAAAGTAATGACACCTTCTAGAAAAGATAAAATGCTGAGTGATTACCTTTGTTGAAGAGAAAGAAGAGAGCATCATGATTGAATATCTCCTGGCAGACCTGACAGCTCTGAGCCATCACCATTACTCAGACAGAGTACACGGACCAGGGCATTCATTTAAATTCTGGGCTTTCTTTTCCTCACATTAATTCTAAAATCAGTGAGTTTCTGGGTAAAAGGTGGGCTTTCTTTCAAAATTATCCAACACCTTCCAGGCTTCTTGGGTAAGGACCACACTCTTCTTTGGGAAATTAGTCTTGTTTGTCTACAGGGACTTGGGACTTAAATTGATGCCACGAGGCATTTACTGAGTACCTGCTCAATGATGGTGTCACAGGATGGGTTCTCTGGGAAGAAGACTGAGATGAAGGTTAGCATGAAGGATGTTTACTAGAGAATGCTCTAGGTCAGCACTTGGCAAGAAGA
This sequence comes from Zalophus californianus, assembly GCF_009762305.2. Taxonomy (NCBI): domain Eukaryota; kingdom Metazoa; phylum Chordata; class Mammalia; order Carnivora; family Otariidae; genus Zalophus; species Zalophus californianus. Next base: position 80,931,873 of record NC_045595.1, read on the forward strand.
GGAATTGGAGTAGGGAGAGGGAGAAGTTAAGCTGTGATGTAGGGCCAAAGTCATCTTTGGATGCTTCAGAGTTTGAGTGGCCCAACTTGACCAAGTTGTCCCACGTTGGTCTAAGATGGCCAGGCCTTTTTACTCCTGCATTGATCACTGGATAAGGTTCACCATAAAGGGGTGAAACTGGAAGTACAATTCCCAGCAGATGAGAGAAATACCTAAAGGAACCAACAGTTGAAAGACATGTCTACAGCACTCCTAGCAGTGAGCAACAGTCTCTCCTTTTAGGGAGATCTGGTTGGTACATTGCAGACAGACATTGTAAAAATGCTCAGTAACAATAAAATTAATGAGACATTAATTTTGCCAAATGAGATTTCACATTATAAATAGGGAGACATGCCTAGTAGGACTCAAGAAATAAAGAACATTACTCTTGAGGTATAAGAAAAGTAATCACTAATTGTGACTGGCAATCAAGCAACCCCTCCCCTCCTAGGGGAGGGATGCTATATGAGTGGACCATCAAGGACAAGTAGCATTTCAACAGGCTAAGAAAGTGTGGGCAAGAGCCTGATAGGTTAAGGGGAGAGCATTATGCCAGGCAGAGAGAAATGTGTGTTGGTAGATGGATGGTAGAAGTTTGTGAGTTAGAGAAGGGTAGAGAAAGCGGTGGAAGGGAAGAAGGACGGAACAGATGAATATAACAGCAGAGATCTTTGAATAAAATTCTGAAGATACTAGAAAAAGCAAGACAGAGAGAGAGAGAAGAAAATGTTGTTTCACTCCAGCAACCCTCAGTTTGTTTCCTGAGATTAAGGTGGGGGCAGTGGGAGGGATAGGGTGGCTGGGTGATAGACATTGGGGAGGGTATGTGCTATGGTGAGCGCTGTGAATTGTGTAAGACTGATGAATCACAGACCTGTACCTCTGAAACAAATAATACATTATATGTTAAAAAAAAAAAAAGATAGCAGGAAGGGAAAAATGAAGGGGGCGGAAATCAGAGGGGGAGACAAACCATGAGAGACTATGGACTCTGAGAAAAAACTGAGGGTTTTAGAGGGGAGGGGGTGGGGGGATGGGCTAGCCCGGTGATGGGTATTAAGGAGGGCATGTATACGCAAACAAGGAATCATGGAACACTACATCAAAAACTAATGATGTAATGTATGGTGATTAATATAACATAATAAAATAAAATTTTAAAAAAAGAAAATATTGTTTCAATCATAGTTTTAACCAATGGCTTCAAGTTGAAGTCACATGAAATTTTTATCAAATGTGTAATGTTTTAGTCATAGAAAGTAAGAAGTGGAAAAAAAAATTGAAGAATCCTGGCAACATTTCCTCATGGCATTCTGTCAAGAGAAGTAAAGTAACAGACCCTCCCTTGTTAGCTGATACTCTTCAATCCTCTAAAGTCTCTAATGCTTTCTGTAAATGTATATCTAGCTCACCCTATACAGCTGTGTGACTTCCCTCACCTCTCCCTAAAGGATCTTACATTGGTGACCCTCATTCATTCCTATACCATTTCTTGGATTAAGAAACCAAGATCCCGTGTGCCTGGGTGGCTCAGTCAGTTAAGCTTCTGACTCTTGATTTCGGCTCAGGTTATGATCTCAGGATTGTGAGATCAAGCCTGGTGTCAGGCTCTGCACTGGGCATGGAGCCTGCTTAAGATTCTCTCTTTCCCTCTCCCTCTGTTCCCCCCACCCCACAAGCTTATGCATACATGAGTGCTCTCTCTCTCTCTCTCTAAAAAAAGAAAAAAACCCAAAACCCAAAAACCAAAACCAAGACCCAAAGGAATACGTACCTCTTCAAGGCCGTATGTCTATCTCAATCTCAACTGAGGTCTACATCACATTGCCATAATTTTAAGTTATAAAGTAAGGCTATGATGCTTTAGTTATCTATTGATGCATAGAAGAAAATTACCTCAAATTTAGAAGCTTAAAACAACAATAAATATTTATCATCTCACACAGTTGCTATGGGTCAGGAATTTGGAAGTTGCTCTGTTGGATGTTGGGGTCTTTCATGAGTTGCATTTAAAATACTGGTCATGTCTGCAGGCATCTAAAGACTTGACATAAGTTAAAGGATCTACTTCCAAGGTGGTTTACTCAAATATTAACCAAGTTGATGCTCGATGTTGGATGGAAATCTCAGTTCCTCACCATAGGGTTTCTTGACTGTCCTCACAGCATGGCAACTCTCTTCCCCTAAAGTGTGTGATTTAAGAGAGAAAAACAGAACCCATTTTGTCTTTTATGACCTAATCTTGTATGACACACTTGGTCATTTCAACAGCATCCTATTTGTTACACAGTTCAGCTCTATTCAAAGTGGGAAGGGACTACACAAGAGTGTGAATACTAGGAAACAAGAATTGCTGGGGACTATTTTGTAGATTGGCTTCCACGTATGAAGAAAGGGGACACAGTGCAGTCTTGTTTTTCTTCATCAGAGCCTGCCATTTTGTTGACTCTTGGTGAGTTCCTTTTCTAGTTCTCCATGGCTATCCCATAGGTATGAATTGACTTTCATATAGTCAAACTGTGATAACATTTATAAAATCATTCCAATTTTTTTTAGTAAATTAAACTATGGTCAGCATTGAAAAAATAATGCATGTAAATAAAATTATATTTAACATATACATATATTAAATCAGTCTTTCAAAAATATGACAGAGAGAGCTGATACTATCACTGGGTTATCAGTTCTTTTGTTCCATCATTAAATCCAATTTTCACCTAATCTACTTACCAGGGATCAATGATAAAGTCTAGATTTCTTCTGAATTACAGTCTATATTTAGTACAGTTCCAGATAATGCACTAAGCATTAGTATTCATGAAAACAATATAAAGAAAATTATGACCTTTTATATCAAATACATAATCTATGTATAGATTTTAAAATAATTTCCCTGATGGGGACAGAAGAGGTATTTATGTTTCCTGTGTTTTTATAACTTAAATATAAAGTGTGAGGGTTACCTCCATATTAGAGTAGCAAAAGTAATGTCCATCTGCATAAAAGCTCCCCAGCACAAAGGTGAGTCTTTGTTTACCTTTTGAAAATGCTTTCACAAGAAGCTATGGGTAACCATTTCCAATACAGAGAAGGCCAGTTGATCAGATAGGAGCAAAACTAATGAAAAGCATCATGGAAGTGACAGCAAGATTAATTAAGTTCCTCTAGCCCTATTCACATGTGGCTGTGCAGAGTTCCTTTGGGTACTGCTGCAGTTAAATGGTATTCATGGTGACAAATACTGTAGATTTCCAGAACTGACACTTTTGAGTCAAGGGTAAAAATCACATTCGGTCATTTTATCCACCAAAAGGATCAGAGATGAACGCTTAGGATTATTAGTATGTTTGAGCAAAGCCAAGATTGAAATTGAGATATAATTAAAAGTATGTTGAAACTGTAATATTTTGTTTTCCATTTACACATTTCCTTTATGTGTTTTAGACATTTTGACAGAGGAAGCCAAACAAATTTCCATCTACTGTATTTGACTGGAGGCATAGAATTATGCACACTTGGAAACACTTTCAATTACTTTGTGAATTCTTGCAACATTGGGGCAGAGTTGCCCTGTCTGTCTGCTCACTCTATATAGTTATTATCACAGTATATATAAAAATGGAATGTCCATGACCTAAAGCATCCAAATTTACTAGAGCTGTACTCAATTTATCTCGAAGGATATTTTTTTTTTTAAGCAAAAGAAGAAATTCAATATGATGCTGTTTTCTTCTTCCATTTTGTTTGCAAGCACATTTGTTGTGGGGCTGGATGGGGAGAGGGCTGATTCTCAAATTGCTGCCCAGGAACCATAAATGAATTTTATTTTAAGAAAAATTGGAAACCTCTGGAGTGTATAAGATCTTTCAACCTGCTATACAAGATATATTAACTCATGTTATTGTGTTGCCAAATGTCTTTAGAGGAGGCATATTATTATATTTCTGTCCTTGGAAACACTTTGAAGCTCATTCATGTATTCATTCAACAAACACTTCCTACATTATCTGTCAAATAAAATTAAAACCCTTTAACCTGGAATGTGAGATCACATCCAATAGGGCTTTTGTGTTTTCTTCTCTAAATTTAGTTTGCATGGAAATCTTTTACGAAACTTGCTCTTTAATACTTTGATTTGTTCTTGTTCTCCCAGACATAGCATTCACAATCCCACCCTTGTTTTATGTCATTTGCCAACTTTTTCTGCATTTAATCAATCCGAACTGATACTGAAGAGTAAGTTCAGGTTCTACTTCTTTGTAGCTTTCCAGGTTTACCGGAAGCCATCATAATCTTATCTTTTACCAAACCCCTACATGCATGTCCTACATTGTTCATTTGTCCTTTACCTTGTATTACCTTTGTTTTTACTTGTATTTTTGGGTATATGCTTCATCTCCTTAAATTACTTACCAAGTGCTTTTCGGAACAGGGTGGTTGCTTAAACATTAGAGTTCAGTGCTTTGTTATTTAGGATCTCTACTTTTAATTTTTTTTTCCAGTGATGATGATAATAGTTATTATGACCTCACTTCCTTTTAGTGAGGCACCAAATGAGGTGGTGTGGGACTTCTAAACTTATGATGTGGTGTCCATCAATTTTTGGAGATAGTATCTACAGAGATGCAAAGCAACTTCATTAAGAAAAGAAAACTAAATAAAAATACACAACTTCTTGAAGGACTTTGGGGGAAAAAGATAAAGAAAGGGAAACATGGAAGGGAAATAATAGTCTGAGAGCCTTCAGAAAGGAATGTAGTGATACTTCTTTAAAAGGGAAGCAGAACTATCAATCAATCAGGGTAAATGCACTAATAAAAACCATCTGTAAGAGAAGCTAGGTGGTTGACTAGTTTCCCCTGAATCACTCTCTGTTTAAACTCTCTTCTGTTCTTTGGGTCCCTGGGTGGCACAGCTGGTTGAATGCCTGACTCTTGGTTTTGGCTCGGGTCCTGATCTAGGGGTCGTGAGATCAAGCCCCGCATTGGGCTCCAGGCACTCTCAGTGTGAGGTCTACTTGAGATTCTGTCTCCCTCTGCTGCTCCCACTTGTGTGCACTCTCTCTCTCTCTCTCTCAAATGAATAAATAAATAAAAATTAAAAAACAAAAAACTTCCCTTCTGTTCTTGACTCCCATATCGGTCTCCTGACTTACCCACAACAGCTTTTTTTTTTTTTTAAGATTTCATTCATTTATTTGTTGGGGGGGGGGCACAAGCAGGGGGAGTGGCAGACAAATGGAGAACCAGGCTCTCCTCCAAGCAAGGAGCCCGATGCAGGACTCCATCCCAGGACCCCAGGATCATGACCCGAGCCAAAGGCAGACGCTCAACCGAGTCATCCAGATGCCCCTGCCCGTAACACTTCTGATCTCTATCTTGCCTGATAGCTGATCAGCCATCCTGTCCTTAACTGGCCTTTCCTCAGACCTTTGGGATTTCTCTAACCTAAGGTTACTCTTAATGTCTCTTCCTTTCCTGATCCTTGACTCTAACCACAAAGTTTGCTTCTTCCTAAATCATGGGCAATGTTTAATGTTAATGGCATACTCTAGTCACTAACCCAATAGGACATGTCCCTGGCATGCATTTCTGCTGTGTTCTAGAGTATGTTAAAACAGTCAAGGAATTAACATATATTTCACTTTTTTCTATGACCCCAAAGAAGCCTTCATTCTACTTGGGGGATATTGACAATTGGAAAGGTCACTGAAAGCCAATCTGATAAATACTGTAATGGATTTCTATAAAGAATGTGTGAGTGCTCATTGGGGGAACACATGAGTCAGACATAAATAATCCCAGGGAAGGCTTCTTAGAAAACAAAATATCTGAGCAGTTTCGGATGGTGAATATAAGTATTTAGACCAAGGGGAATACAAAAGGGCATTTCTGGTAGAATATAACTATATTCTCAGTAAGATCAGAATAAAACATCATCTAGAGGTAGAAGACTTGAGATACTTATTTACTCAACAAATATTTATTGCATACCTGCTCTTGTTTAGACAGTAGACACAGCATGAACATGGTAGACATGCCCCTTCCCTCATATCCATTGTACAGGGGGAAAGAAGCAATAAACTGTAACCAATGAATGAATGGATGAGATGGAGGATATTTTAGGTCCCTTCCTCTGCATGGAGAAATGTGAAAGATGTTCCAAATGTAGTAGAGAAGCTGATAGGCAGAACCCCCTAGAATGTAAGCTCCTTGTAGACAGATATTTCTGTAATTTCATCAATGTTCCTTGAGCACCTAGAATAGTTCTTGGCACATGAATACCCAATACCCAATATGTTGAATAAATAAAGATGCCTAGGCCACAGCCAGCTCCAATGTAAGAACTCGAAGAGTTCTGCCAATACTAGTTACTAAATATTGTAAAAGAGCTCCTATTAACTGACTATCAGAATAGATTGGACCATATATAGAAGGCATTTATTGGGTGTCTCCAAAGACAGAGAAATTGAAATAGAATTTTGGAATATTATGGTATTAATAGTTTTTTTTTCCTTAGCTCACTATTAGCACTTTTTTTCTTACTTCTTTTCTTGTAGGCAATTCATTTTCTAGACTAAGGCCCCTGGACATTTAATTTCAATGGAAGCATCCAGTGAGAATCTAGGAATAAAAATGATTTATGAGTTTATAACAGTGTCTACACAATCTAAAAAGTTAATCAAAAGACTACATAGATTAATTGAACTAGGCATTTGTTCTCATATAGACCAATTACTTATTTTTTCCCTTCTCAAACTGTTTTAACGGTGGGTGGTTATATATCAGACAAAGGCAAACTCAGGCTTAAAATAAATAGCCTTCCACCAAATATCATTCATATGTCAACAAATACTCATTCAATAAATTGTTATGCTTTCAACAACTATTCAGTCACCAAGTACCCATGTATTTGGCCCCTTGCTCTTACAATGTCCCAGGGCTCAGTGTTGACCCTCTTCTCTTCTTCCAAAGGAGTATACTCTTTTGAAGATATCATCTGGCCTCATGGATTAAATTACCATCTATAAAATGATGACTTCCAAATTTAAATATAAAGCCCAAACATCACCCCTGAACTCCAGACCTATACAGCCAAACTTCTATAAACATTTCACTTGAATATGTAATAGAATTGTAGACTACGATGCTCCGTATTGACCATCTCCTAATCCCCACCCAAAGCATGTTCTTCCACAGACTTCTCCACATCAGTTAGTGGAAATCCCAACCTTTCAATTGCTCAGTCCCCCGATCTTCAGTAATCCATTATCTTTTTTTAATTTTTTAATTTTATTATGTTATGTTAATCACCATACATACATCATTTGTTTTTGATGTAGTGTTCCATGATTCATTGTTTGCGTATGACACCCAATGCATTATCTTTTTATTTCTCTTCTATCACCTATCCAACCCACAGCAAACCCTACTGACCTATTTTGACATACATACAGACTCTGACCACGTTTTGCCACCTCCACAGCTCCTACCTGATCCGAGCCACCATTTCTTTTCTAGATTATCACAAAATCTTCCTAAATGGTCACCTTGCATCTTCCCTTGCTTTCTTTTATCCATTCTCTATGCATCAGTCATAGTAAACCTGTTAAAATATGTCAAAACATGTTATTCCAAAGGCATCCAGTATAAGTCAGAATAAAAGTCAAAATCCTTATAATATGGTCTACAAAGTCCTACTGAATTAGGCTCCATGTGACCTATTTGACCTCAGTTCTTTTTTTTTAATTGAAGTAGAGTTGATAATGTGATTTTATTATTAAAAGATAATAATCTAATATGGAGAATGGATAGGATTCGAGCAAGCTGGAATTAGGAACACTGGATAAAATTTTATTGCTGCAATATAGTAAGAAATGAAAATGGACTAAACTAAGGCTCAGGGGAAAGCACTGGAAGACACAACTAGGCTGTGATAACTCCATGCTAAATCACTGCCACATTCAGCTCTGAGAACTTGAAAGGACAAGCAAGCTCACAAACTGTGGCCTGCAGTAACACCTGGCATCTGTATTGCATAGCATTTAGGAACAGCTGCTGCTAAGCATGGACAAATTCAATTTGTGTAAACATTTTGTATAAAACGTCATCAACCTCAAAGAACTGACTGCAGGCACATAGAAAAGTATGATGTTTTACACACAATATGGTTGTATTCAGGATGTTCACTCATTCATTCACAAATATTTATTGAGTAGGAGTGGGTGCCCGATACCCTGTAGGGATGGTGGATACAGCAGTGAAAAACGAACAGCAATCCCTGCCCTCATGGAGATTATATCCCAGTAGAAGAGATCAAAATAAACAGATTTCTACAGTAGTGTGTCAGATGGTGACAACTCTTATGGAGGGAAACTACACTGACAAACTTTTGAGCAAGGCTCGGAGAGGAGAGATCCAGGCAGGCAGCTATTTGGATATTTGAGCTGAGAGAAAATTCTCCACCTACCATAATGTTTTCACTCAAAATATGTAACTGCTTTTCAGGTATCTTTTGTTTTAATCGTGAAAGGTGTATTTCTCTCTGGCAAGCAGTGACCTGGGTCCCTCTCAGGATCCCCCAGCTTCTCCGAGCAACTTAGAGACAGATAAAGTTCAGGGGTGTGAACCAGGTCCTTCCCCAAAAGCGGCTGGGTCCTTTCTTGGACATGACATACGTAAGCATCTCTCAGGCTGGCCGGCATGTCCACAACCCCATGTCTAGCCAGCATCAGCTATGCCTTTATGTGGATGTTTATTCCTTTTTAAAATAAAAACAGTTGCATTTTTTTCCTTTATGAATATAATGCATACAAATAATTTTAGGGGAGACAGTAAAAAGTGTACAATTAAAATAAAAATCACTTGTTTTCGATCCAGAGATAAGCACTGTTTCTATCTGAGGTCTTGATAGTCCAGATAACCCTTAATTGGGGAAGGGTGGGGCATACCCCTTTAAATAAAGCGGATGCCTTCCTTTTTTGGGGTTGAACAGAATTCCAATGCATGCATGTAACACTCAGTTGCCTCTTGGATGCCATTCTCTTCCAGAGGCTACATGCTGCTTTTTCAGGAATGACCCTCTATAGACCAGGCAGAGGTTGGAATATTCTATTACTGAATATTCTCTGCCTGTACATTCATGCTCATGTAGATACATTTTTTTCTGGAACATACAGTGACATAATTTGATTGGGGAAGACCTTTACCTGATGGGGTATAAATGGGAAATTTATAACTTTCTTTCTTTCTTTCTTTCTTTCTTTCTTTCTTTCTTTCTTTCTTTCTTTCTTTCTTTCTTTCTTTCTTTCTTTCTTTCTTCTTTCTTTCTTTCTTTCTTTCTTTCTTTCTTTCTTTCTTTCTTTCTTTCTTTCTTTCTTTCTTTCTTTCTTCTTTCTTTCTTTCTTTCTTCTTCTTTCTTTCTTTTCAGGATGGGGAGGGGCAGAGGGAGAAGGAAGAAGAGAATCTTAAGCAGGCTCCTCATGCAGTGAGGAGCCCAGGGAGCGGGGGTTTGGTCTTAGGACCCTGAGATCATGACCTGAGCTGAAATCAAGAGTCAGACACTTAACTGACAGAGCCACTCAGGCGCCCCTATAATTTATTTCTTTGAATAAAGGAATCTTCTGGGGACACTAACATAAATTCAAAATAAGGCAACTATGCTAACTGCACCAGTGAGAAAACTGCTTAATGTCTCTGAGCCTCAGATTCATTTGTCCTCGGGTTCAAGGTCCTGTTCATCAAGACATTGAAAATATCCACCTTTTTATATGTCAGTTTGTTAGTAAGGAAGATGGCATAAGTGAAAGTACCTTGTGACTGCAAAATGCCATGCAAATGCAAGGTGTTATTAATTATTAAGACAGTCCTTTAGTGTCTCAAACCTCCAGTCTTAAACTCAACTCTCAAAGCTTGCATCTTCAAACTACAGGAACACAAAGGGACCAAAAACTGTAGTATTAAACTACAGTGCCCCCTAGCCCATGTAGGAGGTCAGGACAGCTGATGAGCTTCATGAATAAGCTCTACCACAGATGGTTCTTTTGCCTGAGGGAAGGGCCATTAATTGTACTTTTGGATGATTTCCATCTGTCCAAAAGGAAAAACACTTATGTGTTTTCTTCAGTATTTTCCTGTAACGTTCTTTTTATTTCTAATTTTTAAAAAGGAGTAAAAAAAGTATTCTTTACTATTTAAATTTTCGTTCTCCAAATTGCTTTCAAAATGAAGAGTATTTCTAAAAAAAAAAAAAAAAAAAAACCACTAGATTTATCCGAAGACTCATTGTAATGTTCCTGATTTATATATGATTACCCATTCACATTCACCAAATTCTTTATAATCCATTGTAAGAGAGGATATTGGTCATAGTGTTTTTTTTTTTCACAGAGAGGAAATAGGGGGTTTAGCTTTTTTTCAAGATTGCACAGCACGCAGCTATTCAGCCCACTAGTTCCAATATGTATTAAATCTACCAATAGAGACAGGATTGTGCAAGGAAAAACCACTGATTATTTTAATATCACAATGTAGAAATATTTGTTACCATGGCTTATAAAAACCTGTAGTGAAAATATATCAACTGCTTCCTTCCATAGGCTATAGTTCTTTTGTTATCTTCAGTTCTTAATTTTCTAGATTTTTGTGGAAATTTTTAAGTTTCAATAGTCCAGTGGTTAAGTTGGATCCCAAAGTGATGAGTCCCTAGGAAACTGAACTTATTTTATGGGTTATTTTCCATGCTGAGCATTTAAGTATTAATCAGCACTGCTTCCAGGGATTTCTTTCTAACATCCTTTTCTATGTAAGATAAGGACTGCAGTTCATTAGACTATTGGAGGAGCCAGAGGCTTTGCTAAGCTTTGCTTTTCTTGATAGTTCATCTCGAATTTAATGCGAGTTTGTGTGCGCTTGTGCGTGGGTGTATCTATATTATACTAGTGACCAGACTTGAATTATGACACAATCTTGGTTGTCTTTCAGGCTAAATTGTCTCTCCTCTTTAGGGGTCAAAGATCATTTCAGGCTCAGAGTCCTTTCTACTACCTACTATGGGAAGCAGCAAATGTGATCTTGTGAAACTGAGGGGTGACTTTTATCACGTTATTTTTCTTCAGATTTCTCTATCAACCTAGCTCAGAAAATACTCGAGAAATAAAAAGAACTCTTTACCAACTACTAGGTTTCTGTGATCTGATCATTTCTAAAGTGAAAACCTCTATTGCCCTAGCAATGGTCCCTTGAATGTTTTATTTCTCTTAGGCATAAACATCACAAACAACAAACCCTCAAGCCCACAGCAAAGAGAATGCAGACACGGCACCATTCCTTTTCCCACTGCTTTTTTAACTTGAGGTGGTAGGCTAAATTTTGGCGAAGATGATGACATTCACGGGAGGGGCGGGATAAAAGTGTGTCTATAATTACACGTTAATGGCAGAACTCGCCTTAACCACTTCCCCTCCCGCACCGTGGTGAATTTCCCCTGTGTGCTCCCATGTGGATCCAGAGACCCTTCTCTCTTTAAGAACCTCCCGCGCCCCTCACTCCGCCCCCTCCCAGGTCTCTGGGCTCGTCAAAGCTTTCCGAGAGCCATGGTTGGTCCAGGCAGGCAATCGGAGCACCTCCTGGAGCCGCTGCTAACCGGGGGTGGGGTGGGGTGGGGTGGGGGGGTCTGTTTGTAGTACTCTCAGTCCTGATGTCACAGGCGCGGCAAGGACATCGCAAGGAGGAGTCGGATTACAGTAAGGATGGGCAGTGCAGCAGGCAGCCGGAGCGCGCGCTCCAGCCGCCGGGGATCGTAGCCCGGGAAAGGCAGCCTGCAAGGCGCTCATCCCGCGGAGGACGCCGGCTCGGCGCTCGCTGCTCTCCACGCCGGGGACATTTCCACCGAGTGTAGCATGAAACGGCTCTGCTCTGCGTGTCAGCCTTGGGTGCGAGCTGATGCTGAAGACGCCGCGGTGGGGTTCCAGCTGTCTGATTAATGAGAAACATAATGTATTTTGGTGAGTGTTAGCTCTGATGATGTAATTCTGGGGGTGTCCAGCTCTTCACCAGGGCAGAGCAGCCCTTTAAAAACATCTTTAAGCCGCGAGAATATATTACATTAACCCTACCTCCAGTTGGCAAGTGGAGGACCAAGCTGGTGCAGCCGTCAGAGCTTCCTTTGTGCTACAATTGGGGCTGTTTATTAGTCGTGGATGAGTTTAAGTTGGAAAAGAAAGGAAACTGGTGGGGGTGGATAAACTTTGCCATGATTTGTCTGCGTGAAGTTGGCTTTTTTAGCTAGGTGAAGAAGGAGAAATGGTGCGGCGTGGGAAGTCATGGGCTAACTCAATGGAATGTAAAACTAAGTTCCTATACTACTGATGCTGTGAAAGCTTAGTTGGTATCAATGTTTCAGTAGGCATTTTGGTTTTTCCCTAATTCTGAGACAAAAAGGGAAAACATTCTTTGGTGTGCCGTGGTTGAGCAGCTGAGGACGCTCCTCCATACCATCCCATTTTCCTTCTAGCTACAACAGCCTAGCACAAAATGCATATTATTTTAAACCTTTAGAGATCTCGAAGGTGTTAAATACTTGTGCAGTTTAGTTGTGTGCCACGGTGGAAAGCTCCCTAAAGATTTTCAGCTGAGCTCCCTGCATTTCCAGAAAACATGCTGAGGCTTAGATGTGGGCTATCCCTGGAGCACTCTAAGAGGGCTGGGAGCTGTATGTTCTCACTGTAACGCTGCAACTTACTGCTGGGAGAGAAGGCACAACCCCTTCACTAAATGAGAAGAAGCCAAGGATTGGGACTGAATAACCTTCCCTCCTCCCTGAAGTTATGCTTTCCTTCTGTAAGTTCCATCCCGCGTCATCATCCGAGGGCATCTATATGATATTAAAAGGTTTGTGAGAACAGCTGGAGAGGGGCCAGGGAAGATTCCAAGATGCAAATGCTCTGGGTGATTTCTTGGTTTGCTTTAAATCTGAGATCGAGAGTGATTTTTCAAATTAAAGAGGGGCTTAGGTAAACTTGTGCTGGGGGAGTATTAGTTTCTTGGGCATTTATCTGTGTATACTGTTTGCTTTGTTTGTTTTCTTGAGACTTTGAAACATTTGTGAAAGTATGGAAGGAACACAAGTTGGGAAAGCTGAATGCCTTTAGTTGTCTTGACAGCAGTTTTGATTTCCCTATAATGTGTGTCATCTTAGAAAAGAAGTCTTAAAAATAATTAAAATTGATTTAGAAGAAACAATCATCATTTCATAGCCAAATTTAAGCTGAATCCAGAGTTAAACAACACCTCTTTCCAGGGGTAGTGATGGAGGTGGTAAGCTTGTTTATTGGCAGGTGATAAAACACCAAGTGTTTCTTGTGAATATATTTTTGATAAATGGGAAATCTTGTAAAGGAATATATCTTTTGGACAAAATAAAATTTCGGCATCTGTAATGATATTGAGGGGTAAGAAGTAGGAAGTATAATTTTAGCTTAAGTTTTTAGCCTCTTGCAACAATTCCTTATGTGGTTGTGGTGAGGAAGGAGGGTTGGCCAGAGTAGTGGCATAGTCTAAAAGTACTGGTCAGTGGCCATCCGTGCTGTCCTGGATTATCATGTGGCTGTTGGAGAAATGTTCACTGGGCTAGCTCATGTTAACTGTAGGCTAGTCCAGCTGTCTTGTAAAGCAGGGTGATTCACAGGACAATTAGTTTCACTGTGTAATGCAAGTTTTTAATAGTACGAATTGAAATGTGATGTCCTACTTCAGAGGAAACTATACTCTTTAAAGGCAAAGCTAAAGTTGCCCTCTGTGTCATGAACAGGGTTCAGTCTTACCATAATTCCGGCATGAGAAACGTTTTTCTATTCCTGGAGGAAATCGTGGGTATTCAGGAATGCCGTTTATTTCAGGTTATGCTATGCAACCCCTGGCTCAAGCTGTTAGACATTCAGAACTCTGAGAGCCCACCTGTCTCTAATAAAATGCATGGTATAAGAGGTAGGGCAAGAAGAATGGAGCAAAACAACCCAGGCATTTTCAAGATTCATTAGCATCCTAATGTTTGCAAATCTCTAAGACTATGCGTGTGCGCGCGCGCGTGTGTGTCTTTGTGTGTTTGCTGGTATTTCCAAAATTTTAGCTATTTCAGGTAATTTTTGAAAACAACACTTCCACTTTGAAGTTTAGTTGCCTATTACTTCTTCATTTTTGAACTGAGTCAGGGAGAACATGGACAAAGAGAAAGTGGGGCTTTTCTGGTGATTCGTGGGCATGGAGTTGAGGTGGCAGCAGACTTTTATTTGCATCTCCAGCAGGGAGTGATGAGGAGCATGGTGATGCTGTAGCGCCAGGTAAACTGATATGTAAGCAGGATATTTATTTCCCTTGTAAATAATCTAATTTGTCAGTGTTGCTCAATACCCCCCTTCAAATATAACTGAAGAATCATTGCCTGGACAGGCTGGTTCAGCCTACCTGCTTTTCTGTGTGTCTCTTTTGCCTTAGGGACTGGACAACTGGACCCCATCCTTGCTCAGTTGGAGTCAGTTCCGTGTGTGTGCAAGTGGGTGGAATATGTAATATTTCCAGTTCTCAAGAATAGCTCATGTTTTGAGTGTGATGCCTCAGACTTACAAGACTAATGGACCCTTTTAATGACTTAAGCCTCACTCTTATCTCCTATTGAAATTTTAGTGCAGTGTTTTCAATAATTGTTCATTTGCACTTACTGTGCAGTGATTTAAGAGTTTGCTGTTCAGTCACCGTGGATACTTTTGTTACTTATGCTATCGATCTTGCATTCATTACTTGGAGTTAAAAATAAGGTTCACAGAGGAGAAAGAAGCAAGGAAAATCCCCGTCAGCAGCCTGATTGGGATTTACAGTAAAAGCAAGGAAAAAGAATAAATACGTATGAAATTCCCTCCCCACCCCCATAAATATTTTACATAGTTAAAAATTACATGTGCCAAGGATGAATAGCCATTAATAATTTATCCAGAAATAAAAGCAAGGCAGCTGGGAGGCTTTTCCTCAGATTAAGGAAGAGAGGCTGTGGGTGGTTGTCAGTACAACAGACCTGAGCTGCTGGGTTACAGTTTGGTTAAGAGGAGTGTGCTGGTATGAAGGGCATGTTCTTTGCTTGAGTGCATCCCGGCTATTTGTCAGAGCCTGGCAGAAGGTTGTAACCATGTACTGTCTCCAGCTCTATGTGCCGTATGCCTGAATCATCTCCCGCTTTCCATCTGGCCCACCACATTTCTCCACTGTTGGAGTGGTGAGTTGTTGCCAGTGGTCATGTCAACCTCACAAATTGTCCATGGTTGGCCAGGGAGGTGCCATGTCTCAATCCTTTGCCATCCGGAGAGAAAACGGGAGGCCAATTGCACTGACGAAATTCTGTGTGGCTGAAATTAAAGATGTTTTCAGGCCTGAGTCCACCAGCTGGAGACTCTGGGGAGCTTACAGCCAATCAGAGGCTGGGGCTTGCTCCATGAGCATAACCTGGAAAAAGGGAATGATACACCTTAAACAAATGAGCAGAACTGAGAGGCAAATATTAGAGCCCACTCTAAATGCTACTATTAACAGTGTATTAAATAAACCCCGAGAAAGGGGCAAATACAATTTAGAAAGTGTGAAAGGGTCATTCAAGTTCAGCTTAGTGTTCCTTATGGATCAGCTGTCTTCCTTAAAATGCCTGAGAAAAATAGAAAAAATACTTAGCAGGATGCCAGTCCCAACGAGAAATACTTAATTGAGGAAACTTGTGATACAACAGCTAGGAAAAATCTGGTAGGAAAATTCTAGCCCAGAAACCTATTCCCCAGCCTGTAATAGATACGTTTGTACATTGTCATAAAAAGGACTTTTGTTTTTCCCCTGGGATGTTGAGAACATTCTCACGTCAGCATTTACCCTTTTGCTTGTGGCTGGACCATCAAGTTTCACCTCTAAAGCAGTCTGTTAGGAAAACAGGTAAGCGACAAGGTTCTGGGGAAGGAAATGAGTGGAAAACAGCGGGCGGCAGAGAAAAACCTTCCTCTTTTTTTGTGTTTTCAGTGGAAACATTTAACTCGTCCTAATTAGTTTGTACTGAGTGATCTGTTATGGGGAATTAGGTCCACTAGAGTCTCTCTAAATGCTCTGGAGTTGTTTCTATCTTCCTGAGGCTGACAGGAGGAGAGAATAACTCGGGAAGGCACTTGTTAGTGCAGATTCTCCTTTTTAAAGCTTGAAGTCATTACCATTATGTTTTGTTACAAATGAATCTAAATGACATGCAGTAAATTACTACATAACAGGGATGGAGAATATGACAGGTGAATCCTGTCAGAAGGGATCACATGCAGGAACAGCAATCGAAGAGAACTTGGAAAACCATGGAGATTTCTTTCTCAAGGCAAGCTCTCTTAAATTCATGTGAAGCTCTTATTTTAAGGAAACGAATTCCAGATTTGATCAGTATGCCAGTAGCGTGGAATCCTTATTACACTCTTAAATTTTGAGCAAAAAAAAATATTTTTAAGGACCTTATTAGTTGCTGTAATTATATGGAAATGAGATGGTTTTATTTAAGGGATACGTTCCAAAATTCATGAGATAATGACGATTTGCAAAGTTACCATTTTGTGGGTGGCATAATTGTTCCAAAAAACAAATGAAAAATTTAAATTAGTGGTTTCTGACTTCCATTCCCGAAGACTTGGTCACAGCTGCTTTTGGCTGAAACCTCCCCTGATAAGGCAAGATGTGTTGGCGTGTGTGTGCGTGTGCGCTTCATACTGGATCATCAAATAGTGCCTTTTTATGTAACTATCTGAATTTCATTCCTCATTCACATCTTTTATGTATTCATAAGTCTTTTCACATCATTTAAAAGGTAAATCATTAAGTATTGGTTTAACAAGATGGATATTAAACTATTTTTTTTTAGCACTGCTGGCTTCAAGTTTAACAACCATTATTTACATTAGAGGTTTTAAAGATCAAGTCCTAAGGATAATTTTCAAGCCTCTTTCTGCTTAAGAGTGGTGCTTATACAAGCGGAAACCTATCTCTACTTTGACCTTGAGAAAGAGATGTTTCCATTTGTGTTACACTCTGAAAAACATGTCAAAAAACAACAAAGGTCATAGCTGCTGCCCCCCCGACTCTCTTTAAAGAAGCCATTACATATCATTTCCCACAAAGATTAGTTTTGCAACAGAATTTCACACATGATTGGTGGCATTAAGAGAAAATACAGCTTAAGAGGTGGATAGAAATACCAAAGCTTAAAGTGGTTGAGATCATGCTTGGACCAAATTGCTAGGGTTGAAAATAGGAAGACGCTTTGCTCTGTCGCAGCGTTAAAATCATTATGAAGCCCCTGGAAGTCGGGCTTCATTGCATGTGAGCTTCAGGTTTACACAGCTTTTAAAATGTAGGGTATTCCCAGGAAACACTCTTGACTCCAAAACCTGAAATACACGTGAACCTCCACTGGAACACTGGATGCAATGCACTGAACCCCTTCTCCTTATCAACCTTTTCCGTCTTCTCTTTTTTCCTACCCTTGCATTACCACATTTCCGTAAGTAAGGAGGAAAGAGAGAAGTCACCTGGCCAAGGTCAGGAGGGAGACCGCAGTGGCAGGATTGGTGCTCTGAACAAATGCTGCCCACCCCAAAGCATTATTGTACCTGGTGGGAGATGAGAGCTGTGGGGTGGGGATGCGGTATGTGGGCTGAGAGTTCTTTTACAGGATGGATGCTGTTGAACCTGTATCCTCAGCACCCTGGTTAGCTCAGTGCCAGGTGCATAGGCACTTCCAAATGGTGTTGATGGTGCACCACCGAATGGGTTGGAGAATTAGGGAGGACGGCTGTCCACTTCCTCAGCAGATCCTTTAAGGCTGATGTCCCCAGTGAAGACTGGTATATGTGTGTTGACAAGAGAAACGCTCCTCTTTGTTCCTGTGAAAACATTTTAGCTGCCCTTTTTTTAATCTTTAAAGGTAAGGACTAGTCCTTAGAAATTAGATCTTAAAATACATGTGAGGAATTCTACAGTCTTTTTTCTGTTTCCATTTATGTCTTTCTTCATAGGACTCTGCAGTGTAAAGAGGAACAGATCTATAGAATATTAAGACCAATGTACAAAAATGTCTGAAAGATACCTAAAATCAGCATATAAGGCAGTAGAATTGCACTTTTTATCCATTCACTTGATCACAGCTTCAGCTCTCCGCCTTACTTGGCTTCAGTGAGTTTGCCCCAGATGTTGACATGCTCTTGCCACGAGGCTGGGGTAGGTACGAAAGCCCGCTCTGTGCGAGTAGCCACAAATGCCCAGGAAGGCCACCAGTTTTGAACACCGTCGTTCCTGAAAGCTGAAGAAAATGGAGATAATTTTGACTACTATTTGCAAGGCTTTTGTAAAGTTGCTCTTCACACTTACCTTTTTCATATTCATACATTTTGTTGATGAAGGAAAGTGCTTGTGGCAAATTGCTCTGAGGATAAAAACACCATAATGAATGTAAATGCACTTTGATAAACACGGTCCCTTATACTTGTATGGCAATTGGTATTTTTCGAAATGCGTCAACATTATGCTTTTTTTAATCCTTCAAATGACCCATTGCAGGAGGTAGATAAAATACAATTATTTCTATTTTGAGATGAGGAATTTGAGCGTCCGATGACTGAAACAACATTCTCAAGGTCACACAGCTAGTAAACCTTAAGGCCAAGACTCCAGTTTGGTCCTTCTGAGGCTTACTTCAGTGCTCTTTACACTTGAAAGAAAAGTACAGGGGGATATATATATGTGTATATATATATTTTTTGAATGGAAGATTATTTGTAACAATAATGCTAGAAAAAATATTCCAGCTGATAGCTAAAGAAATGAATACAGATGACTGGGAAATAAGATATGTTTGTGTTTGACTGGGTGGAATCACAATAACAGAGGTCTGAACATAATTCTTACTTTTATTTATTCGCTTTTGTTTTTTATGTCAAATAATTAATAATAAAAAACCCTAAGTAGAATATTAGATTAGAATACTAATTGGCCTCAGGCAGGACCCAGCTTTCTCCACTGCCTCTGGTTTTCCAAGGCAGTGTTAGATATTAAGGCTTGTAGTAATTATAGGCTATCTGTTCCTGCTGTGTCACTATTTAACTCAAAGCTTGTAAAAAGAAAAAATCCAGGTCATTTGTGCTACAAACTCTTCGATATTTGCAATGACACCCATCTCCAGTATTTTTTCAAGATGGAGTCAGCCTGGTCTTTATTCCGTGACTGATAAAAGACGGAAAAATGGCCTACGTTAGAATTTATCTGTTCTACTTACTGGCTATATATCGTTGGGCAAGTCACCTCACATTTTTGATATCCAGATTTGTGTAAAAGGAGAATAATGATATGTTTCCCATGGTTCTATTTCGAGGACTAAAATATACAAGGCATATGAAAGTGCCAAGCCCCAGGAAGTACATGGTAAGCCGCCAGTAAAATTTGATTCTTCCTTACTTTTTCCCTCTATATACAGCCTAATATACAAATGTATAAAAATTAAAAAAAAAATCAGAAAACAGGAACCATGCTAATGAATTCACAAAGGACTTAATGCAGATAATTTGTTAGATGGGTGATAGAATTGCTGAGAAGCCACATGGGGGCTGGGAGAGGCAACCCAGAGATTAGCAATAGCAAGAAACTGGTAGTTGTAAATGGAAAGACAAGAGACGTGGGCCTGAAGGCCAGGGCCCAAGAAATCATGGCAGACCTAAGACGTTAAAGGATGGAAGCCTTCGGCATGGAGAGAGACAGAGAAATCCCCACCCTGGCTTCTCCCTTTTGCCCACGCTCCAATGCACTGCCTTTGCCTCTCATTGGTAGAATGGAGCCAGAGGCCAACTGACAAGGTAGCCTGGGCAGGGCATCCTGCAGGGGTCAGCACCTGGGTGGTCCAGGGGACCCTCAGGAAATAGACCTCAGGGCAAACTGGCTGAGGACCTGGAGGGAGATCTTCCACCTGATATGAGGAGCGCATTAAATGGGACAGTGTCTCTGCAAAAACATCTCAATTATCAGCAAGAGGTTTGCTTGGGGGAGATGCAAGTTAGAGGGAAAGGACCATCATTGAAGAGCTTTCAGCAGCCCCTCGCCAATCTTCCGGGTTCACGTACCTGCTTTGTCACTTTCTGGTACCATGACGTTGGATAAATTGGTGAATCCATCTCTGTGTGAACTTTTTCATTTGTACAGTGGGTTAAAGAGTCTGTTTGACAGCGAGATTCAATGAGCTGCTGAATGCAAGCTTCACAATATGCAAAGCACTATGTGAATGGGCCTTATGAGGATGTAAAAAACCCAGTGAATTAGAAAGAGAAGAGTGAGCTTGAAAAAAATAACAACTTGGAAATATATGTTCAGTTATGCAATTTAGCATTCCAGCAGGGATTTCTGAGTGTACTGAGAAAGGAAACACTTGGGTACATCCTCACATAGCCCCTTGCATGATGGGATCAGATGTACCTGTAAGGTCATATCTAATCTCTTCCTTGTAATTTTAACAAAGGGAAATTGCAAGAGCAAAGGCAGGGTAGAGAAAGTGAGCTGGGCGGGAAACCCTCTGTAAAGATTCTGTGCCCCATATTCCTTCCTGTCCAAGACTCAGACGGGAATAGACACGTTGAAAGCTGAGGGAGTTAATTAATAGTTGCTTGGGAATGGAAGGGGGATTTGATATCGATTTTACCTATCCTTCCATGTGTTGCTGGACTTTTAAAGACTGATTTCTTTGGCTGACTGGCCCTGCTGTTTAAAAAAAAAAAAAAAATTAAGGCAAAACATTCTGCCCTTCCTGTATGGAGTTATTAGCATCTCTCTCAAAGTCTTCTCGTAAAGCCCTGTGACGGTTCATAACTTATGGTGCCGTTGTTTAGAAGCAATGCCACAGTAACTGCTCGGGAGAATTGCCCTTGCAGGGCACAATGTGGAAGGCACATGATTACCACCAGGTGTTTCAATGAGCTGCCCCGAGGGATGGTGGGATATACCTTAGAGGGCTATGGGGATCCTTAGGGGACATCCTAAGGTTATCAGCTAAAAGGTGCTTTAGAGAGCAGCTTATTAAAAAAATGTTTTTTTTTTCCTTTAAAAATAGTTTAAGATCTTAAACACTAACCTTCTGGTTTACTTCTTTTTTAGCATGGCGGCTTGGTTTTCCCTAACTTTAAAATGCTTAGTAAGTTAATAAGAAAGTTATAGTGAAAAGCCCAAGGCGTGGACTTTATGGACCTCTTGGTTCCCTGAGAATATTTCCCAGCTCCTGTTTGTGGAGAGCAGGCCTGGTGCTGACAGATGAGGTGGCACCACTGACAGAGAAGGGGGTTTAACAGCCTGAGTGCCCACTTTGTGCCAGGTGCTGGCGTGAGTTAACTCATTGCGCCTCACCACCATCCTTAAAAGAAGGTCAGTGGATCTAAATCCTGGCTGCACAAAGGAAACCCCCAGGGGAACTCTGAATAGATGCCATGGTCAAGGCCCCACTGCAGTCCAGTGAAAACTACTTCTCTGGGTGTGGAGCCCAGGCATCTGCATTTTCTTTTAAAATGCCTCCCTTGATTCTGAAGGACAGCCAGAATTGAAAACCACGGAGATAGGTAATTTTAAGCACTTTACAGAGCTCATCCTGCACCCTAGGAGTTCCCAACTTGGCCCAGGTCACCTAGGCAGCCCAGTCAGGAATCCAGCAGAAGAAGTCCTCCTGAACCCAAAGTCTGTGTTCTTTCTCCCTCAATACACTGACTCCCCTTAGGGAAATCAGCCCGTGGCATAAAGCATAAAGTCCGGGCCTGATGACAACCTTCTTGTGCTGCCCCCTTGCTTCTAGAGCAGAAGTCCCTAAGAGATGAGCCCTCTCCTTTCTATTTGGGATTCTTTATAGAGCTGGCACCCAAACGAGGTTCATGCTATGCCAGTTGATTCAGAATCACAGTGGTATGGTTCTAGAAAGGATTTTGGAACCATACTTCTCAAAATTTAATGTTCATACATATCACCTGAGGATCAGAGTAAACTGCAGCTCTTGATTTAGTAGGTGTGGGTGCAACCTGGGAGTCTTCCTACCTAATAAGTCCCCAGGTGCTCTCGGTGCTGCTGGTCCCGTGGACCACACTCTAAAGTAAGGCGTTAGAGACCAATGATCTAAACTACAGCTTTCTGCAGTTATGGGGATTGAGGTCTCAGACTCTAACCTAAACCTCCCTATTTCCATCAGGTGACCAAGCATCCTACTTTGCCTGGGTCCCAGGATGTGGGCTTTCAGTGCTAACACTGAGAAAGTCCCAAGCCAACGGTGGTGAATCAGTCACCCTGGTTACAATAGATCAAGCGTGAATTCTAGGTTCAATATTCAAGACTGAGTTCTCCATGGAGAACTTGGGCAAGTAACTTGATCCCTTTGAGCCTCAGTTTCCCTGTCTGGGAAGCAGGAATGATAAATGATACTGCCTAGAATAATTGTAGGTATTAAATTGGGTGGTGCATATAAAGCACTTGTTCATGCTCACTACATGCTGGCTGTGCCTCTTGCTCCAAATTCATGGATGTGAGCCAGCACTCCCCTTCATTACTGAAAAGAAATACCCCAAAGGTCAAGTGTCAGTACTCATGGTTCGTCTGGATTACACCATCTCTGTGCAGAGAGGGCAACTTGTAAATCCTCTCCTGCCCTGAGATATGATGGGCAAGGCATTTGTGGTTCAGTGTCTCGTTTGCCTACCCTGAATAGCAATAGGAATGCTTTCTGTTTGCTGTTTAGGGAAAGAAAGGCCTGGCTAAGTCTTGGCCACATTGGGACATTCTGAACTGGCCCCTGGTGTTCCTGTCAACCTTGTTTATCCATTAGTGTTTCTCTGAGCTCTATAACAACTTATGAGGGCAGTTGCAGCTAATGACTGCGCCTTCCATCTCCTGACCTGTCATTGTGTTGACAATCAATATCCTTAAAACAACACACACACACACACACACACACACACACACACACACACACACAGATAAGGCAGCACCTACACTGCAGCTTCTACTAAAAATGCCCACGGAGAGGAAAAAATAAAAACACTATTAACTCATACACTTCTTAGCACAGAGCCTGGCACAGAGACACTAGATTCGTAAGAGTTGAGTGCAATGCCAAACTGTGGGCATCACTCTGTCATGAAAGTGAATTTCTAATAGAGACCTGAGGTTCCACTTCCTCGTGTTCCGTTGGCTGGTGTTGAGTGACTGAGGCTCGCTTTGCCAGTCCTTACCTAGGAAGGCCAATTCACTCACCTCCTGTCAAATGCTATCAGCTTATCAGAGCACTTAGTCTGCCAAATATGTGACTATTACGGGTGAAGCAAGGTGCACTTGGGGTTTTCTATTATGACTAGTAAGTAGGACTGCTACAAGCAGCAAATTATTCCACAGTAGGGGTTACTGGGCCCGAACTGCTGCCAGCTAGCATTTTAGACAAGAAAACAAATGAACAACAAAGCAGAAGCTATTCTTGCTTTCCTCCAGCATGACGTGCAATTGCAGGAAGGGCCCAGCACAATCTTACTTTCCCTTATATCCATTTTAAAGGCAAAATTGGGAGATTTGTCTCTGGTCCCATCCCTGCTTACTGTAGCCAGAGCCTAATGCCATTCTAAAAGGGCGTTAAACATACAGAATCAAAGTCTGTATTTCATAGACAAGAAAACAGAGGCCAAGTGGTTAGTAAATGCATGTATCTGGCTAGGACCAATACTCAAACTAAAAATTAAGCCCCATATCTTTATCTAGCGGTGTGAATTTGGGTGAATTGTCCTGGGCCTCAGCTTCCAAACCAGCAAACTGAATAATGACAAGTCACCCTACCTCACCAGGCAGCACTGTACCTACTAAAAATAGTTCAGGTTTTTTAAATGCTTAGTCCCTGCCATCACTGTTCTAAGTATATCCCCTCAACTCTTCCTCATAACATCCCTGTGATGGAGGAATGATCAGTATGCCTATTTTACAGATGAGGAATTGGAGTTACGGAGAGGTTTAGTAATGAGAGTACAGTAAGTGGCTGAGCGGAGGCATACCTAAGATGCCTGGCTCCCCAACACAGGCTTCTCCTCCACCATCCTGTTCCGTGTGACCTTGAGTAAATCTCAGCCTCTGAAAACCAGAGCCCAGGAGCATATTATCAGTACTCAGATCGAGCAGCAGGTTTTTGAAGCAGGGAAACAAACTAACAAGCAAGCCAACATAAAAGCAAAACTCCTCTTAGTTTGACTGCCAACAGCCACCTGGTGGTGGGGCTGAGGCCCAGATCAAGGGAAGGTTCCAGTTCCCTTCCAGAAAGACTGTCCGAGGGCAGGAGACAAGAAATCTTGTTCATAGAACACATTGCACCAATCCCAGTAATGCTTCCAAATCATGTCATCACAGGGACTGACTGGCTTCTGTGTGCCAGGAGCTGTGCTTATGGCCTTCCCTGTGTGTGTGTGTACCCCTTACAGGGACCTCGCTTTCCTTTCGCACTGACTTCTTCCTGGGCACATCATGCAATGTGCCATACATGAGGTGATCTTTTCTTATCAGATAATCATCTGAACTTGTTTTAGGTCCATGGAGCACCAGGGAAGTGAAAGGGACAATGAACTCTCTCTATACCCTTAAGAGAAGATTTGCTATTTTTTTTTTTTTTGGAAAAAGTAATACACGTACAATTTTTAAAATCAAATATTATAAAAGGGTAAATAGTGAAAATGAAATCTTCTTTCACTCTTGTGCACTTTCTTGTTTTTGAGAGACTACATTGTATGGAAGTCAGGAAAAGGAGGGTAGGTGGAATAGTTGAAGGTGGTCAAGAGATGCAAACTTCTAGCTACAAGATAAGTAAGTCCTGGTGACGTAAGGTGCAGCATGGTGACCACAGTTAATACTGTATTGTATATTTGAAAGTTGCTAAGAGTGTAGATCTTGGAAGTTCTCATCAAAAGAAAAGAATATTGAAACCCTGTGAGGTGATGTTAACTAAACTTATTTTGTCCATTTCTCAATACATACATATATTAGATTATTATGTTGCATACCTTAAACTTATATAATGTCATATGTCAATTACATCTCAATAAAGCTGGAAAAAAATAAATTCAATGGAAGGGTATATGTATATACCCACCCTCTTGTTTTTACATGGAATGGAAACATACCGTGAACCCTGTTTTGCATATTGCTTTATTTAGCACAGTTGATGTTTCTCGTTCTCTTTATTTTATAGCTACATAGTATTCTAATGCGGGAACATACTGTGATTTATTTTACTGGCCCTTTTTTTTAATTTTACTGGCCCTTTTATAAGAGAAATAACTTCTTTCCATTCTTTTACTGACAAAAGCAATGAATATTATTGTGCATACATAATTCTTTGTGTGCAAGAACACGGATCTATAGGGTAAATTCTTAAAAGTGGAATTTATGGGGCAAGGCTTATTAAATTCTCATGGGTATTGCCAAAGTGCCCCATGGAAATTTTTTCCTGATTGATTTCTACACATATTCCTATCATTAAAGAGTAGAAAAACTTTCAAAGCGGTAAACTGTTTATGTGAACATTGCCTTGCAGACTTCTCAAATGTGAGTTCTCAGACTGAAACAAAATGACATGGCTTTCTGCATTTTTTTGTCTGTGCTCCTCCCTCCCCAATCTATTTCTCCATTTCACTTCCATTATGCTAATTCCATATGGATACTAGTTTCAATTTCCAAAAAAGGAATGGTGCCATAAAAGGAAAGATGCCCTATGCTTTAAGAATGGTTATGTATACAACAGGGGGTTTGCACACTGTAAAGAAAATTGTACCCTCCGCCTGAAAGCTAGAAGGTTGGTCCTTGAGAGATCTCTGCATCAGTTAGATCTTAAGCCAAATATGTTTGGAAGTTTCGTTTTCTTTGGAGTCAGTGAGCGTTAAAAGGTAAAGACACATTTGCATAATTTTGTATTTCAGGTTTTTTTTCTTCTATTCCTAACTCCGTGTTCTTCTTTGACTTTTGCAGCATCTCTGTTTGAACATATTAAGCTTAGAAATAGCTGGAATGTCTATAACATGTTTCTATGGTAAAAATGCCACACTTATTAAAAACACGGGGTACCTGGGTGGTAAGCATCTGCCTTCGGCTCAGGTCGTGATCCCGGGGTCACGGCACTGAGGCCTGTGTCAGTCAAGCTCCCTGCTCAGAGGGGAGTCTGCTTTTCTCTCTCCCTCTGCCCCTCCCCCCAATAAATTTTAAAAATCTTAAAAAAAACACAAAAACTCCCAAAAACAAAAAACCAAAAACCACAAAGACTCCAAACAACGATGAGTTTATTTATTTATTGAGTTCTTGAGTTCTTTACAAACTTTACAAACTTCGACACACTCTCTAAAATAATAATTTTGTTTGTTTGTTTTAGTTGATATTGTTTAAATGAGCTAGATGTCATTCTCTCTGGTTTACAAAAGAGGAAAGGTGTGCTTAAAGGTTCAGTTTCTTGTCCCAAAAATAGATTGAAAATGGCAGGCACAGGATTCAAACCCAAAACAATCTAACTGGACATCTGGTGTGTCAAAATGTTGACACAACCCTTTGATATTTTCTGTTTAACGCACTACTCTTTGGCCACTTCTGTGGAATCATGCTAGAAGGGGACATTTATCTAAAGTGGAGGTTCTCATTTTCCTGGTCCGTGCTATTGAAGAGTAGCAATCACTGCTAAGATATAGACAATACTAAGAGTTTTACCCTGCAGTAGGGGACCTGAGGAGGGAGGGGGACCAATCATCTTTTCTCTCTTCTGTTGGAAGACAGAGGGGAGGGGAATGCTCATTGTCACATTTTTTTTTTTCCTTCACAACAAATCTAGGAGATGGATGTTACTATTCTCATCTTCTCGGTGAGGAAACTGACATTTAGTTCCTTCCCCAGTGTTACAGAGATGGTGTGGGAGTCCAGAGTTGAATCCAGGCTCACATGCTTTTTACTCCTTCTCTCTGCCTCCTGGAATCAAGGCTCCAGTCTGCCATTGTGTGTATTAAGTTCGAGCGTGTGTGGATCCCTGCACTTCTTAGGGTCTAAATCAATTCAGAGATCCCTCCCAGCCCTAAAATTCCTGGATCCTACAGTAGCTTTGGAGATAAGAGGGTAGTACTCATTGGAGCAATAAATCACTGTAGCTCACACAAGTCCCAGACACCTGAGCAAGTGTCCCTCATTCTATCCCTCACTGTCTGCAGACCACATCATTTATCTTTTGTGTGAACTGTCATAATCATCCCTAATGGCTTTCCTGACTTGATTCTTTTGTGCTTCCAACTCAGCCAACATTTTGCTATCCCAAGGCATAGCTACAGACATGATATCCCCCAACACACACACACACACACACACACACACACACACACACACACACACACACACACACACACACACACACACACCTCAATGCCTCCAGTCATTCTTATTCCCTGATACAGAGCTTCCAAACTGCTTATCCAGGCGGTCAGTACAGTCCAGGTTTGGGTCCCAATTCACCTTGCAGTTTCAAGGTAAAATCTCATCCTAAACCCTGCTTCTTAACCCTTTTGAGACTCTGCCTCACATTGTCTTTCCTACCTGATACATAGTTTGTTTTTGCCTCTGTATCTCTAAAATTCTATACATTCATTATCTTTTTCACTCTTACCCTTTTCTATTCTTTAAACATTTGATGTAAAAACATAATCTTATTAATTCTTCAAGAAGTTCCATGCAAGTGCACCTCCTTTAGGAAGACCATCTCATTCTTTACAAAAGGAGTAAACACCGTCTCTGAATTTCCATGTCTGGTATTGCCAGAACCTATCTGAACAATAGCCTGGAGTGCTTGAAAATTCTGTTTCCTATTCCCCTCTCGAGATTTACTGAATCAGAATCTCCAGGGATAGAGCCCAAGAATCAGAATTGTCAAAAACTACCTCCAAATTTAATATCACAAGCTTGTCAGCTCTCCAGAAATAAACCTATAAAAGCAATGCAATTGCACTTAAAATACTAACATGATTTAAATGTGAACTAGAAAAAAATTATATCACAATTTATCTGCAAGAAGAAACATAAGGAAACAACACTCCAGGAAATTATGAAGAAAGAGTGGTCTGACAGAGGAGACTTACCCTAAATTATATCATAAAATCACAATAATTAAATTATTTGGTCCTCAATAATAGGTAATAAAAAACAGATTAGAAAATCTAGAAGTAAACCTCGATACTTATGTATATGGGGATTTAGGCTATGATAAAAATGACATTTAAATTCATTGTTGAAAACAGTAACTATTAAATGGTTTGGGTACAACTGGATGAACATTTAAACAAATAAATAAAGTGGGTTCCTATTCCACTTCTTACACCAAAATAAATTATAGATTGAACAACGGTTCAAGCATAAAAACTGATGCCATAAATTTATAGAAGGAAGCCCAAGTGAATAAATTTATGCTCTTGCAGTGGAAAAGGTTTTTGAAATCAGGATCCAAGCCCAAAACTATAAGCTGGAGAAATGATAGAAATCTAATTACACAAAATTAATAACTTGTGTTTGGGAAAAATTATTCAGAAACTAAGTTAATAAATAACAAAATTAATTTAAATACAAATGTTAGGTAAATGGCTATTTTTTTAATTAACAAAGAGCTTGTATAAGAATCAGTAAGAAAGACAACCCAGAAGAAGACTGAATATGAGCAAACATTACAAGAAATATATATTGCCTGTGAAAATATAAAACTATATTCAATTTCACTCATAATTAACAAAATATACATGAAAATAAGGGATATACGTATAGTTCTTCACTTAGGAGATTGATAAATATTTAAAAGTTGGACAAATTTTTAAGAATTGGGTTTGTGAGAAACCAATCTTATACACAGTCATGTGTGTAAGGGAGTAAATTTTTCCAAACTCTGCACAAGGTGATGTGATAATATTTATATATGCATATTTTTATAGCACATACTCTCTGCCCTAGCAAGTTTTTTACTAGAAATCTGCTTTATATTCCCAAAAGGTCACTCAAACATATGAGTAAGGATGTTAAATGCAATGTTGGTTTTTAAAGCACAAATTAGAAATAACACAAATGAACATCAGTAGGGGAGACATTAAATAAAATTATGGTACATTCAAAATGTTGAAATGTACAGCCATGAAAAAAATGAGTACATTTATGTTGTGATATGGAAAAAAAATGTAGAATTTAACATCGGTAAAAGAAGGCTCAGAAGGGTAAAGAGAAATTCCAAAAGAAATCCCTTCGGGAGTAAAAATTTAGGAAGGTTCTTGAATAGCTATACCGATAACTCCATGTGTATTTTCAAAGAGAAACATAAGAAATCATTAGTAGTTGTTAGATTTGGACAGGATTTATGCTTTTTAAGTCACTCTGAATAGAATGCTCCACTGGGCCAGGGATTCATGTCTGTTTTATTTACTTCTTTACACCTTAGCATGAGGACAAGACCTGCCAATCAGAGGTGCTCAGTAACTATGGAATGTATGTAACTATGTGGAATAACTGGTTTGCTTTTTTTTGCCTCTCATCAAGGGTAATCTGTCAGTGGAATATGAGCCACTTTTCTTGTTGCTGTTTTCTTGCTATATTTCTCTGCATTAACAAGGTTAATAAATATATTAGTTAAGGATGAGAAATGTACTAGTATAAATATACGTAAAAGCTTCCCCGGTGGTTCCAATGCTCAGCCGGACTTAGAGAGCACTGTAGGTGCTTCATCTTATCCCCTTTGGGGAAGTGTCTCTCAGATAGCAAGATAGATGTTTGTAGTCAGGAATGGTCCCTGGTTCCAGGTTCCAGGCCTTTGCAGGTAGAGTCCTCTCTTGCACAGTGCTGAGAAGTGATTTAGGTCCCATGTTCGGTGGTCAGCTTGCCTGGTTTTAAGCCCCACCTCTTGAGCCTATTAGCTGAGTGACGCTGGCCAGAACCCCTGGGGTCCCATCTTAGTTTCTTCATAGGGTCACTCTTAAATTAGATGATGTGTGTAGTGTGCATAGTACAATCTTGTTAGTATACAGAGTGGCAATTTGTCATCTAGCATGGAGTAATGCAGCCAGTGAATGATTACTGAATGGAAGGAGAACAGAGAAATGGAAGAAGCGGCTCAAGCATTCTGAAGAGCATCCCAAGGCAGGCTACGCCCGCATCTCAGTAGCTCAGGAGGGAGCTGAATGAAAATTCCTCTGGTGATTTGCCCAAACTGGATATACAGTCAATCCCCTTCTAGCTACAAGGAGATCTTAGTCTCCATTTCTTGTTCCTCAGCCTAGTCACTGATGGGTGTGCGGTTCCTCCCAGGTTTCGTGAGTGGTGTCATCTCGTGGGTTACTAAGGCATTTCCTCTGTATTGTCCTGGCTTTCTGGGCTGTTGCTGTCCTTTTAAACCTCCCTTGTTTTCATTTTGTGCCAGGATTTCCCACCCAGACATTTCAGGACTGCAATCTGAGAGATTACAGAAACCCAGCTTGGTAAGGCATTGGGGGAGCCCAAGATCTTATTTTTAAAGTACTTTGTGGGGAGAGAGAAGTTTCCTTCCCACTGGAGTTCCTCAGACTTGACAAGATTGCCAAAGTCCTTGAGTCACACTGTCTTCCACTGTGTGTGGAACTGACAGTTTTATCTTCAAATAAAGTGAAGTGGGAAGATAATCCATTTTCACTGTGGCTTATAAGTGTTGCCTCTTCTTAATTTTAAAATAGCTTGAATGAAGGTCTTTTAGCCAACAACTAACAAGCCAATATTTAAACAAATATGCCTTAATGAGCAATTAGCTTTTAGGGTTTTCTTGCTTTTTAAATTCTTATTGTTTATAAATTTTTATACCTTAAGGCATAAGGCATACTCGAATGCTTATAATTTTGATTTTTGTCATCAGTGAGACTAGAATGGTAGAAGGCCTCTTGCTTACCCCTCCTGAATCATTAGCAGGGAAAATGACTTGGCATGGAATGAAATAGAATTTCTATTTCCGCGCTCAGAACAGAGGTAGTGTGGAGCAGTAGTTAAGAACGTAGGCTGCAAAGACATTCAGCCATTTTATTAGTGGAATCCTCCCCCACACACAGTTCAGCCAGGTCCCCGGCACTGTTCTAGACACTGTGAACCAGCAGACAAAACAAAGACCCCAATAAAGCAACTGACCTATAGCAGGTCCTCAGAAAGCTGTAGGGTTTTTATGACTTGTTTTATTATTATTATACATTCAGATAGTCTAAACTTTTGTTCTAAAAAGCGAAGTAAAACAGTTTTTAACTGTTTTTTTTTAACTATTTTTTATTTTAAGTGGCTATATGCCTCGTGGTGATGTCACTATGCAAAAAACTTTTTTGTTTGTTTGTTTGTTTGTTTTTTTTTTCTCCTGTAAACAGAGCTTGGGAAAGAAAATGCCACCCTACTGGCTGGGTGGGTGTCTGATCTTTTCTTCCTTTCATCTTATATGATATTGGGGAAACCACCTAGGTCCTAACCTGAGCAGGCTTGATGTCAAGTGTCAAGAACAGAAGGTAACACACAGCTGAGTAGGCAGCAGGGTGAGCCGGGACTGCAGGAGCCTGGGAAACTAGCTGTGGGCGGGGGGGTGGGCAGCGGGTCAGAGACCCACTGTCCAAAAGGTGCAGCAAGCTCACAAGAGTCTGTTGAGTGGTGGAAGGGAAGACAAGAAAGTCTGGTGAATGGGGCCAATTACACTATAGCTTTGGAGGCCATTTGGGTTACTTGAAGGTTTTAGGACCTTTGTTCAGTGCCAGGAGGCTTCAAAGTTGGTTTGAAAGCTGGTGAAAAGGATCTGGTCTCCTCAGTATGGATGGAGGTTGGCGAGAGAATCTAGGTCATATCGGGGGACAGGAGATGGAGGGACTTTGAAGCGTGAGGCACGGAATCCTAATGGGCCTCAGGAGGGGTGGGATGAGGGAAATCAAAGCTGCCTCTCAGAGGCCACAGTGGCCTCCAGGCCTCCCCTGACTTAGCTGGGAGCAAGACAGAATTCTAAACTACTCAAGGAGGAGGGGCCCAGGAGCCTGAGAATTCAGGCTCTGGTCTGTCAGGTAACCCTGGGCCGACTTCATGGGTGCCATTGCATCTTCTGCCACAGAGAAACTTGAAAGGAAAGGCAAAGCAGATAGATAGGGTCTAAGCACCCCATGGTTGAAAGCCTTGTTTTTCAAGGATAAAGGGGAGAGGGAGGGAGAGAGTGGAAGAGGGCTCTGTATGCATATCATACAAAGTATCTATTGTGCGCAAACTGTGGTATCTAAGGAGAAGTTTTTATCCAGAGTTGCTTGCCCATTTGCACAGCCACAGGGGGGTGAACTGCTATTGTATAGCTTGTCTGTTAGAAACAGGGAGTTTGCTGGGGGCGGCCACTGACTTAGATTACTAGTCCCCTTTGGGGACCAGGTGCCACCCCTCTGCTCTGCTATTTGTTTGCAGAGATCTCTGGAAGATGGGGCACTTCTTACAGCTCAGACATAAAATGCCAGGCTGGACTCCAGATTCCATGCTGATCTTTATAAAATCCAGTCAAGAGGCTTTGTGTATTTATAAACTCATCTTTTCCATAAAGTGTAACATTTCACTTGCATAACTTAAAATAGTCTGAATTAATATTACTATCATTGCTAAGGGATTTAAGGATCAAAAGTATTTTAAAATAAATTAGGTACTCTCCAAAATAGGATTTTCTTGTCCTCATTTTCATTGTAAAACCTCAAAGAAACTCAAGGCACAAGAAAATTATTTCTTTATATTTAAAGATGGGCATTTTCCTGTTTTTGTGAAGTCTTTTTTAGGATATGTCAACTTTTGGTACTCTCCTCTCTGGATTATTTCTTTTTATAACCATGGGAAGGATGTTTCAGACCAATGGGAGACAGAACCTGTCCAAAGGATTTTAGTTGCTCTTTCTTCCTGCAGGATGAAATGTCCAAACATGTTCAGATCTTACCCAGTCTGCTTCAACTCTCTGCCTAAAGGTGGAAATCTTAAATTTTTAACTGGTTCTAGGTCTTGGAACAGGCAGAATGAGCGCCAACACCAGCTGGGGTCTCGTCGGGGACTTCTAAACAACCATTTGGCAATGGATAAGAGGTGTGTGTGCCCCTTTCCAAGAATATAGACCCCAGGTTATATTTATATTTAAATTCTACTCATCAGAAAAAAAATTCTATTACAACTTTCTCATGCAAAAAGAGGTATATTTAAAAAAAAAAAGGAATTCTAAGCAAAGCATGTCATTCATCAGATGGGCATATGCTAAATATGCCTTCTCAATTGTGAAGTTCATCTTAGAGGAAAAAGGTACCAAAAATTGCATGGTTGTTGTCAAGGATTTTTTTTTTTGTCACCATTTGGAACTCTTCCTGAGAATTTCCTCTTTCCTCCTTACCCCAAAATAGAAAGTCTTCAAGTTAAATATCATGGGACTCATGAGGTAAACATATTGTTAACATATCTAATCAGAAATATGTGCTAAAATTATAGCTGTACAGAATAAAAGTGGTGATTTCTCAGGTCAGTGCTCTCAAAGTGTAGCTCATAGCAGAGTCACCCAGAGGGTTTGTTAAACACAGGTTTCTGGGCCCCACCTCCAGAGCTTCCAATTCGGTAGGTGAGGTAGGACCTGAATTTGAGTTTCTGAGTCTCCAGGTGATGCCAATGCTCTAGGTCCAGGGAACACACTAAGAATCACTGTTCTAAGCTAGTGGTTCTCAATCATGGCTACACGTTTGAATCACAGGGGGATGTTTTTAAAAATCCCAATGCCCAGGCCACACCCCTGACCAGTTTAAATTAGATTCTCTATCGGTGATAACTGGGCATCAATATTTTTTTTCAAGATCCCAGATGATCCCAATGTGCAGCCAACCACTGCAGATCTAGGTCCATCCTTCTTTCTTTTAAATGAAGAATGCAGGCCAAGAGAAGTGATACCAATCCGGGTCATACAGCTAGTTATGAGAGAAAGTTCTCCTGATGTCTGGGCCAGGGCACTTTTACTACCTGACACTTCTTTACCAGTATGCCTGGATTTAAAATTTAGCAACAATTGCATAATGTGACCTCTGCGTAAGAGTCACCTGAGATCTTGTTAAAATATGGAGTCTGACTCAGCAGGCCTAGGGTGCAGTCTGAGAGTCTACATTTCTAACAAGTCCCCAGGTTTGGTCCATACGGCTGGTTACAGACCGCACTTTGAGGTGGAAATGGGCTTTATCAGTATTTCAAATGGAAATATAATAAAAACCATGACTTCAAATATGAGGTAATAACTACTACAAGGAAAATTGGCATATCTTAAGCAACTGTATTAGACCAATTTGTAGCCTTTTAAAATAATTTTCCTTCATTCAGTTTTAAGTTAAAATTTTAAATATTTAAATTTTTTTAACTCTGCTGATAATATAGTTTAAAGGTAAGAAAAAAGCAAAAATTGATTTGGAGTCAACTAACTTCCACAATGCTACTTGATTTTAAAATTGATCCAATTGTTTTTTAGTCCTGACTGAACATTCCCAAATCATGTTGGGAAGTAGTTTAGTTGTGTTAGTTTTTCTCTTTCTTGATTTCATCATTAGGACAAGGTAGCGTAACACCTGGTTACAACTTTGGCTTCTGGAATTAGAATATCTGGGCTCAAGTCCAGGCTTTGCTACTAACAAGCTATTTAATTATTACCACAACACTTAATCTTGATGAGGTTCAGTTTTCTCATCTACAAAATCGAGATAATGATGGTACCTGCCTTGTAGGGTTTTTGAGAGGATTTAATAAAGCGATACATGGAAAGTTCTTAGCAAATATCCAGGCACTTAGTGAGTGTGTAGATAAACATTGGCTCTCGTTGTTATCCTACCTCGTTGGCGGCTGGCTACAGCTGGCTGACTGATGTAGACACCAGTGGTTCCCAGGACTCAGTCTTCTGACTTGGCTGTCAGGAATGTCCCTGGAAGGCTTTCTCAGGAGACCAAATCAGAACTGGTCTTCCTATCAGCCCCGGGGGATCAAATTGCAGAGTGCAGTTAACTGAGTTGGAGCCTTGGAAGGATTGGTCAGGAGAAAACTTGGATGAGCAATCCAGGAACGCTCCCAGCAGTTTGCCTAGAGGGCCCCAGACTGACTATTTCTGAAGTATATCATGTAGGTTCATCTGGAGGGGGAACTGGGAGGGAAGCAAACGTGTTCATTTTTTAGCCCAGTGGTTCGCAAAGTGTGGTCCCAGCACAAGTAGCAGTGGAATCTCCCGTGAACTTGATGTGCACATTCTCCGTCCCCACCTCAGACTGACTGGATTTGAAACTCTAGGGTGGGACCCAATAGTCTGTGTCTTAAGGAGTTCTCTGGATGATTCAGTTGCAGGTGAAAATTTGTGAAGCACTGCTATAGGCATAGGCAATCCTAAAGGACTTTAACCAGAGGAGTAAAATGATGGGGCCTTATATTTTGGAAAGATTACCTTGGCAGAAATAGTACAGTGTTGGTTTCAATCTCTGGATCACGACTGCAGAGAGATCCAAGAAGTTATTACAAGGGATTTGAAAATCTCACACGGCTCCAAATATTATCTGTAAGTTTGAAAATTCCAGAGGGGCTCAGAACATTCTCTAGTGCATATCCTTTCTATCTTTTCCTGAATGTACTAAATGATTTTATGATCAAAAAAGGCAATTTGAGGACATAATTGTGTTTATAAAAATTTTTACCATGTATTTTCTTGGTCAACTGATAGCTGGAAGTACAGCAGTTATTCCCTTAATATTTAGTATGGCTTTGCCAGAAACTTTTCTAGGCACTGAAGGCAGAGCAATGAACAAAAAGAAATGAAATTCCCAACCCTAATGTAACTTGCACTCTAGTGGGGAGATAGAGATACAATAAGACAAATGAGTGAAATATTTTCCATGCTATATAGGAATATATTTTAAGTACTAAAATAAAGGAATGAAGGATGAAGACAAATATTGGGGGACCAGGGACATTTTCAATGAAAAGGTGAAATTTGAGCAATATATTTAGGAAGCTAAGAAATCAAGCCAGACAGATATATGGGCAAAAACCATCCCAGACACAGGGGACAGCAAATGTTGAAGTCCTGAGAGAGAACAGTCGGTGACATGATTAGAGGAATAACCTGGAGGCCAGTGTGGCCTGAGAGTGGTGCAGAGTTGCAGGAGGTGAACTTTGAGTGGTGGAGGGTGGTAGTGGTAGGAATCATAAAGAGAGGTAATAGAGTGATTATATAGGGACCTTGGGATAGTATAAGACCTTTGATTTTATTCTGAGTAAGATGGGAAGATGGTGACTGTTTCTGAGAAGAGGACAAAAATAATCCAACATATGTATAAATAGTATCATTCTGGCCACTGTGTGGGGAATAGGCTTGGTCATGGATGAGGGTGGAAGCAAGGAAACCCATTAGGAAACTATTAGAGTATTTCAGTTGAGGCATGATATGCAATGGAGGAGGGTAGTAACAGCAGAGGTGGTGGAAATGTCTATTTTGGGGGGGGGCGGAAATGTCTTATTTTATTTTATTTTATTTTATTTTATTATTTTTAAAGATTTATTTATTTTAGAGAGAGAGAGAGTATGGAAGGGAGGGGCAGATGGAGGAGAGAGAGAGTCTTAAGCAGACTCTGCACTGAGCATGGAGCCCAAAGCAGGCCTCGGTCTCACGACCCTGAGATCATGACCTGAGCCAAAACCAAGAGTCAGATGCCTAACCAATGGCACCACCCAGGCACCCCCAGGAAATGTCTACTTTAAAGGTAGAGTTGACAGGATTTGCTGAGGGGTTGAGTATAGAACAATATCGATGATTCAGAGTTTTGGGGCTTGAGTAACTGGAAGGATAGAACTTCTATTTCATGAGATGGAGACAATGCTGAGAGGAGCAGCTTTGAAGGGTGAAAAGCAGGAATTTGGTTTTGGGCATGAAAGACTTGAAATACCTGTCATATATCCATGTGGAAAATACTGAGTAGGCAGTTGAATGTAGTGAGTCTGAAGTCTAGGGGAAACTGCTGGGCTAGACATGTAAACACAGGAGTCATTAGTATATAGATGATATTTAAAACATGGACTGGAAAAGATTGCCAAAGAAATTAGTGCAAATAAGTTAGAAATCCAGTAAGTTATAAGGACCAGACTCTGAGATGTTTCAATATTTAGTGGCCATGGGGCATGAGGTTGAACCAACAAAGGAGAATAAGAAGGAGCAGCCAGAGTGGTAGGAGTAAAGCCAATATCCTGTAATCCAAAGAGAAGTGTACAATTGGTTAAGTAATACAAGGACTGAAAACTGTCTTTAGTGATCTCAGTGAGAGAAGTTTCCATGGCATAGTGTGAGCAAAGGCTTGGTTGGAGTGGGATTAAGAGAGAATAGCAACAGGGACTTTGGAGACAGCAATTATAGACAACCCTGTCAAGGAGCTTTGCTGTAAAGGAAAGACAGAAGTTAAGTGTTAGCTGGAAAAGGATGTGGGATCAGGAATCTTATTTTTTTGCTTTTTTTTTCCTGTTTGTTTTTGAAGATGGGAGAAATAATATGTTTAAAGATGAATAGGACTGGTACAGTTGGGAGGGAAATTTGATGATGAAACAGAGAGAGGGAAGAGTGAAGAAGTGATGTTTGTGTTCAGACTTCAGGGCAGAGATCAAGAGGAGGAATTGGCCTGAGCTTGAAATGCAGCTCATTCCTAGACAGCGGGAGTAGTGAGGATATAGGCACAGATGAGATTCTGTGATATTTGTTTTTATGGTGTTCATCTTTTGTTGCTTCCATTTTCTCAGTGAGATGTGAAGCAAGGCCATTGGCACAGAGGTGAGTTGGGATGTACTGGAAATTATAGGAGAAAGGAGAAAAAATCAAAACAGTTGTCTAGGAAAGAAGGAGAGTGAGTGAACAGACTCGGGGATGGTATTTGTTTACTGGGCAGCATGAAGGGCCCACTTGATGTTAACTATCATGAATTTAAATTGAGAGTAGTCATTATGGAATGTTTAATTTCTTCTCCTGCCCAATTCAATGGCCTGAGTGCAGGCAGGAGTAGGCAAAGATTAAATTTAAGCTTGGTTTCATTTCATTAAGGGGATGAAGAAGCAAGAAAGAGCTAGGGAGTTGAGGATGCATGCAAGAGTATTATAATGATTAACCAAAGATTTAAGCTGAGTAAAGACAGAAAAGCATGAACAAGTTGAAGGACTGAAAAGATGGTAAGATCATTAGATTAGGGGTACCCATGGGAAAAAGGATTGTTTGAGTTGGTATAATAGGAGTGACTTGTAAATAAAGAAGGTGGCATTTGGAGGGCAGGATGTTTAAGACTGAGTTTGTGGTAAAATTGCAGTTATTGTGAATGACAAGTTCTAGGCTATCACTGTGGAAGAGAGTGGCTGAAGTGGTGTGGAAGATAAGATTGTTGGAAGAGAGGAGGCCAAATAGCAGAAACTCCAGTGACCTGGAAGTATTGGCTATGTGTATATTGGAATCACTACAAGGTATGCCAAAAATAGTGTACAGCATGGTGGTAGAGAAACAAGTGCTGAAACCATCAAGAAAAGCAGAAGAGCACCCTGGGATGGGTTGGGCTAGCAACAGTGACTGACAGTATCATTATAGTGAATGACAGTGGCACTTCGAATGTGTAAAATTTGAAGCTGGGGGTGGGAGGGAAAATGCCTGGAAATGGCGGTGAGAGGCAAGAACATATCCCCCACCTCCATGCCCAAGGTACAAGGAAAGTGGAGGAGAAAATAGCCACCACATGAGAG
This sequence comes from Zalophus californianus, assembly GCF_009762305.2. Classification (NCBI taxonomy): domain Eukaryota; kingdom Metazoa; phylum Chordata; class Mammalia; order Carnivora; family Otariidae; genus Zalophus; species Zalophus californianus. The sequence continues at coordinate 80,970,785 of NC_045595.1, forward strand.
GATTATGGGGAAAGTGCCCAGACTATGGAAAGAAATGTCACAGAAGAGGTTTGCAGGTCCACATGGTTTGGGGGCTGCCACTTGTCTCCACCAAGTGGAGGTCTAGAGGATGAGTCATCTTTTCTAGAATGGGACTTCCCTTGTACCCTGCTGGTGGAGTCTTTCGGGTCTTTAGGAAGGGATTATTAGTAGTACGTGTGTGTATATTTGTCCCTGGCTTCTGACAGTGAAATTAGGGGAGTAGTCTTCATTTAAGGACATGGGTACTCTGTTGACTGTCTCCACTGGAGGCCCCAAGATTGATGTAGTTGCATGGTAGGGAAGTGAAAGAAAATTATTTTTAGATTGAAAAGTGATTCTCATATTTTACAGGATCCCAATTCAGCACTCGGTGCTCGTGATTCTCATATTTTAAAAAATCTGGTACCACTGGTAAGTTGAAAATAGTGTGTGTGTGGGGGTGGGTGGGTGTGTGTGTGTGTGTCTGTGTGCGTGCATGTAGTGGGTTGAGACTGAAAGCATCAAAGCCAGTTAGGAGTCCATTGCACTGTTACAAGAAATAAATAGAGAATGAATTAATTCACTGCCAGTAGAGGCTGAAAGGATATGATGGATTCAAGAAATAAATTACTCTTGATTGAATAGAGAAAACTGTATTTGTTCAGAGTAGATAAAGGTAGCCAACAGGTCTTATGTATTTAGACAACAGTAAAATCCATGTTTTCAAGAGCTTATGTATTTGCAAACCTGAATAATCTCCACATGAACTATTCTTATTTCTTTCCACATGAAATTTCCACATTGGATACCAATGTGTATAGGGGGAAATTTAATTAATAGAATTTCACAGGGATGTACAAATTATTGAGAAATCTTTTTCTTATATCTGTGCTTTTCTGTTATTTAAAATAACTACCCCATGATGGTTTAAGCTAAGCAAATATGAAGATTTAACAGGTTGTTGAAATATAAGGATGAGAGTGATATTCCATGGATCAGTTTGCCAATGGGCTATGCTAGAGCAGGCAGGTGAGGTGCTTACTGGAGAATAAGGAATGCAGGACACCTGGCCTTAAGGGGCAGAGATCCTGCTCCATAGCATGGGCATCACATTCCTGCAGTGATGCCTTAGAAACAGACATGTCTAAGGAAGAGAGGGGAGGATTGTGGACATCCATATGGTTTTCAAGAGGAAAGGATATTTCAAGGCAAAGTGACCATAGTGAACAGAGGTGCACAGATGTGAAAGAACATAGCAAGTCTGGGGAGTCATTACTTGTCCATTGCCATAGACAGTAAGGGCTGTGGTAGCAGAAGGGTCTAGAAATGGTGGTGGGGCCTTTAAAAAAGGCCTCAAATGCTCCGTCAAATAAAGATTTAGGTATTATTACAACAGGGTATAGGGAATTGTGGAAGGGTTTTAATTAGCAAAATGACATTCATGTGATTGTGTGTTTTCAAGAGTTATTTGGTCTATAATTCTGTGTGTTCATTGTCCTGAGCAGTGATGGAGGTGGTAGAAATGGGTTTTCCAGATGGAATTCCAGTCCTAATGTTATTTGCCACCTCCAAGTCTCAGAATTTTCTCTCTCAGCTCTTAGAGGAGATGGGGATTGGCCTTTGGATGTTGCTGTTTATTTTCCTTTTAATAGCCTTCGTAATGCGTATGTTAGTAGAGCTAAATATAAACATCCGAATTACTTGGGTGTGTTTTAAAATTTGAAAAGGCAGGATGAATGAGTGTTTTTTGGGGGACTATTTCTGTTCGTCTTCTCCATATGATAGCTCCAGATTGCATGTCAGTGATGTACAGGCTCTGGGACTGTCAGACTGGATTACTTATAACAGAATTGTCCTACCATTACTCTTGTTAAAAAAATTTTTTTTGAAATGAGTTTGAAATGAGTTAGGTGAGCATTTTCCAAAAATCCTAACCATTTCTTCCACATTTATAAGCTTATTAGTAGAATATAAGAAATTCTGAAATCATTCTAGGGGAAGAGGATTATATATTTTATTGATAGAAAACAGTTGCCTAAGGGCAAAGGTCACAGGGCAATTGTAGAGGAAGGAATAAGAGAATTTCAGAGAGGTTTCAGATTAGCAAAAATAATTTGAGTATTTTAGTTCATGAGGTGTGGCTGAGTTTTACAAAGAATTTCTTAACATCAGGGCTGTGGAAGAATTAATCAGCCTTAGCTCACGTAGTGATGCGTTCCTCCACCCTACTGGTATCCAAGGAGAGGCTAAGTAACTCTTTGGAGGAAATATTATAGAGAAGATATTCAAGCATCCATGATGCAGAGAACTTAAATGTCAATTCCAGCACTGAGAATCTGCAGAATTAGCACAGATCCCTTCTTTACTCTAGCTGAAATTTAACAAATCCTGTCACAAACATGCCTGAGTGAAGGTAAAAATGACTGAGGATAAAAGCTGGGAAAATGTGAAGACTGTAAAATACTAATTTAAAAGTGCAGTGCAGATTAGGCACTGCCGGCCAGTGTGCACTGTGGAGTGGAACCATCCAGCCCTCAGATGATGGAGGATTATGATAAAGATTCAGGAGATAGGGACGCCTGGCTGGCTCAGTTAGTTAAGCATCCGACTCTTGATTTCAGCTCAGGTCATGATCACAGGGTCGTGGGATCGAGCCCCATGTGGGGTTCTGCACTCAGTGGGGAGTCTGCTTGAGGATTTCTCTCCGTCTCCCTCTGTCCATAACCCCACTCACACTTGCTCTTTCTTTTCTTCTCTCTCTCTCAAATAAATAAATCATAAAAAAGAGAGAGAGAGTCAGGAGATAAAAAGAAGTCATAGCACCTTGCAGAACTCAGAAAAAGCCAGAGAAATGCATACAGTCATGTAACTACCACCACAATCAAAATACAGAACTGTTCCATTTTCTTCCCCAATTCCCCCATGCCTCCTAGTAGTAAATGCCTACTTCCAGCCCCAGCTGCTAAAAGAATTTATGGATTTCTGTCCCTGTAGTTTTGCTTTTTTCCAGAATACCATGTAAATGAATGAAATGAAACGTATGTAAGTAGTCCTTTGAGAAGCTCCTTTCACTCAGCTTAAAGCCTTTGAGATTCAACTGTGTTGTTTTATGATTCAGTACTTTGTTCTGAACGATTGATTGACTCATTCTTTTACATATGATATTTCATGTATGGGTGTGCTACAGTTTGTCAAACCAGCCCCCTGTTGAAGGGTAACTTCCTTATTTCTAATTTTTGATGATCACAAATAACTCTACTATCTACATTCAAAAAAAGTGAGAACTACCAAGGAATGAGAGAGCTGGGTCAGTGTAGACTTAACTGTTAAGAAACTGGGGGAAATGTTCACTTTTAAAACAAATATTGAAAAATATTTACAGTAGTCCTTTCCATCCACGAGTTTCCTTTTGTTAAGTCTAATGTGTGATAGTAGTCTCTTATAGTCGATAAAACCTTGAGATTTTTAGTTCCAACATCACGCAAGAGTCACTTGTATGGAAAAGAATTAGGAAAAGAAGAAAACGATGGTTTAGAAATAGAGAAAGAGGCTAAAGAGAGGTGAAGTTTTTTTCACAGAAGCCTAGGGAGGGGTATGGTCATCTGAGAAAGCCCCCGCTCCTAATAAGAGGATGGTAAGTGAGCTGAGGGAGGGTCTTTCTAGAACCTCATGGGCCTTTCTGGAAACTGAAGTATTAGTGGCAAGTAGATATAGATAACTCTGAGTTCTAAAATCAGAAAGACATTGAATATGAAGGGAAGAGATGATACAGAAAACAATGCACCTGACCTTTCGTGTATCTGCTTGCTCCACCAAAGTGAAATGAAGTGATGTACATCATCATTACTAAAGGTATGTGAGATCCTGAAGGAGATAGGAAATGGAAAACATTTGGTATCCATTATGACTAATGTAAAATGTGTCATGTGTCCCTGACAGACATTATATTTGTGGTGTGTGCTTATGTTAGTTTAAGAAATACATAAGGAAGGCCCAAAAGGCCTGCAAGAATTCATCACAATTTGAGTGCCAGTCTACCCATGTGGTCTCAAGTCTCTGACTGTGGATTCTTCTACCATGGAAGCTTTGGAAACAAGCCTTACCTTCAAGAAAAACTTGCTTTATAACTAAGGACATTATGATCAATGTATTGCTCTGTGTGTGTGTGTGTGTGTGTGTGTGTGTGTGTGTTAGCACACTCCAGACGTTTTAATCATTGGCTCAATTAAACAGGTTGAGTGTAAAAAGAAAGAACCAGTGAAAGCCATTCACACAAATTAGTTGGAATTCTTAGACAATTAAATATATTGTGTGTTTTTTTTTAAGATTTATCTATTTGAGAAAAGACAGAAAGTGAGCACAAGCAGGAGGGAGTGGAAGGCAGAGGGAGAGGGAGAAGCAGGCTCCCAGCTGAGCAGGAAGGCTGATGCTCCCAGGACCCCAAGATCATGATCTGAACCAAAGGCAGATGTTTAACCTACTAAGCCACCCAGGCGCCCCAAATATATGGTGTTTTAATAGTTGGTAATGAAATATGATATTAGGACTGAAGGGACTCAAACCATGCTCTATTAAAATTATTTTTAACATTTAATACCAAAAAAATCAAGGAAAAAATATAAAAAATGAAATGAAAAGGAAGGACTAAAAGCATCTTTGTAAGTAATGTAAAACAACAATATCAGATTTATTTTCATACTCTGGGACTTGGGATGAACAATTTTTTTTTTTAAGATTTTATTTATTTATATGACAGAGAGAGAGTGAGAGATAGAGAGCACGAGAGGGAAGAGGGTCAGAGGGAGAAGCAGACTCCCTGCTCAGCAGGGAGCCCGATGTGGGACTCGATCTGGGGACTCCAGGATCATGACCTGAGCCGAAGGCAGTTGCTTAACCAACTGAGCCACCCAGGCGCCCGGGATGAATAATTTCTTAAAGAAGACTGGTAAAATATGAAGGTAGCTTAAATGTCCATAGATGGGGGGAAGCTATGAGATTGGTTAGAATATTCAGGAGTCCCAAATTACATGAGGAGGTGATAGTGGTTAAGAGCACTGGCATTAAGTCAGAGTCCCATGAGTTTACCTCTTTCTGCCGCTTACGAGCTGGGCCATTTTGGTGGGATCTGTCTTTGACCTCACCCTGGAGGAACCAGCAGCTCCCTCACAGGGTTGTTGTAAGCCTTGAAGGAGCTTGCACAGATCTCAGCTCGGTCCCTAGAACATAGCCCGTGTTCTGGAGTTACTGCTGCTGCCCATGCTAGTAAGGGTAAGCAAAATTAACCCAAAGTGACTTTGTTTTTGTTGTTTTTTACTTACAGTCACCAGCAGTTTTAAGCTGATACTCAGGAGCTTTTGCCTTAGATTAGAATGCACCTTATCCTAGAGTTTGGAGGCTAAGAGGGCCTCCGGGTAGGTTTTCCAGCTGCCCCTTTCATAGACGAGGAAACTGAGTCACAGGGCAGTTGTTATTTTCCAAGGTCCCACGTACCTGCTGCGCCAGAAGCAGCACTACAACCCAGCTGCCTGCTCCCAGCCCAGAGCTCCCCCATGTCACCGCAAAATAAATGGTCTCAGGTCACTAAGCACAGACACACACATACATAATTCTACTCATTTACTTCTCATCTTCTGAAATCTCAAAAGAACTGATTTGTCATCTTCTACAATTTGTGTGTGTGTTTTTTTTTTTTTTTTTTTTGCCAGTCTCTGGGGCTGATGAGAGACTAGATATTACTAATCGGAAAAATCAACTAAAACACAGTTAAAGAGACCAGTAGATTCTCCAATGATCTCACCTTCAGAAGCAGTTTTAGCTGTGCTCTGATTGGCTGTGCCCTTTCCAAACGCTGCCATCCCAGGGGAGCCCATTTCAGGTTTTGCCCATATTAGCATATACTTCCCTAATCTGCAGTCTTTTTTTTTTTCTCTCAAAAGCATTTGGGGGTTTGAATCTTTTCTATATGTAGAGATCTTTCCTTTTTAAGGTTCTAACAAAGAAGCACTCTTAGTGTCTCTTTAGAGATACCATGATGGTCCCTGAGTCAGAAAGTTGATCTGCATTGACAGATGCTTCGTATATAAAGCTTCCTTGTAACGATCCTAACATTTCAGAGTTAAACGGTATTTACTGCACTGTGAAACATAAAGGAAAGCTTGACTTCCTCCTGTACCAAAGGACTGTAAACAGTCCCACACCTGTGCACAATTTATAGTAAATCAAGCATTTGGAATTTCATTTCATGTTGAATATTTTAAGTGTCTTTAATAAAGATGATGTGATTTGTAAGTCACATAATGAAGCCAATCTAAATAGGAGTTATTAAAAAAGAATAATAACTATTTAACTAAGCATCTCTCCCCCCCGGCAGTGTGATTCAGATCATCAACTCGCTCGATTTTTCTTTAAATAATAGCAACAAATACTCTTGGCAAGTAAGGCCTACTCAAGTTTGAGTCACATCTGGGTTTTATTAAAGGTAAGCTACCGAAAGCCTCTGAACTTAAACTTCATCATGCTTTTCAAATTGTCTCTGTAGATATGCCTACATGTACAGAGGAATTCAGGCGGGGGTGGCCACTTGAAGGAGGAGGAAGAAAAATAAACTGTCTGCTTTCCACACCTGATTTTGTCTCTGGTACTAAAATCTATATTGTCTATCTATCTATCATAAGTATAGATGAATCTATCTTCCTATTTAAATAGCTGCCCTCAGAAGCAGAGTATTGGGGAGTGTGGCCCTTTGTCACCTTAACAGCAGCATTCATGGTGCATGGTGGCATGCAAAGCAATAGGTTTTGGGGTATTGGTCTTAATTATAATTGACTCTCTGAGATCTAAAAAGATTGGAAAGTGCAACAAACCCTACTGGTCCACGATCACTTCTAATGACAAGATTATAAAGCTAATATCGACATGAATTTGAAAACATGTCCCTGGAGCCCTAATTTCTGCCTCTACTCAAGGGGCCAACTGTAGGATCCAAAAAAAATTATAAAATCTCTTTTGTATCTTCACATCATAAATACGCTGTGGCTCCTGCAAAATTAATCCCTGGACTTGCTGTAGTTTCTACTGAAAGATACACCTTTTTGTAGAGATATGTGATCTTTCATTGACCCCAGTGTAAGATGTTTCAGGTAAGCTATCAGAAGTTGCTTGCTTTTAAAGGAATGAATTGTATGGTATGTGAATGATGTCTCAAACTGTTAGGAGAAGAAAAGCTGATTGCATGACAAGGACAGATTACCGGGACAAGAGCTTTGTGATAAGCCAATGTGTAGTCGTGTAAGGTTGTATGGCCTTGCTGAAGACTCTTCTGGTTTGGTCCTCTGAGGAAAGTACAGTGATTTTTGAGTCATTCCTAGTTCCATCATACATGAGTAACTATTTGAAGGACAATCATCATGTGGAAGTGAGTTAGACCCTCAGAGGAGTCGAAGAGTGCATCAGATGTTTCCGCAGGGGACAGGAATGGTAAATTTCCACTTTCCACCCCCACCTCTGCCATCACTGGTCAAGTTATGTTTTCTCCCTGGTGACTGAGCTCATCTGGGCACGTGTCCCAGGCTGAGGCTTTGGCAAGCGGGGCTGGGTGTGAGAGTAGCAGGAATTGGACCATTGAGTACTGCTGGGTCAGGAAGCAGAGAATAGTCCAGAGTCAAACCCAAACACGAGTGGTGCAGCAAAGTCCATCACTACAAAGGGGTCTAAACTGAGTCATGTTGGAGCAGGTGGATTTGGAGGGTGGTAGAAAGATGCAGTGGAGCACAGAGTGGGTTCTTTTTCCATCTCTGCCATCACATGACCTCAGGCAGGTCTCTTATTCTCCTACCCTTAATTTTCTCAGCTATAAAAGGAAGAAATTGATTGGCAAGATGACTTTTGAGGAACTTTTCTTATTCTCATATTCTGTGCCCAGCCATGCCCACTTAGAAAGAACCTCATTATGAACAAATTGAAGGTCATAGGCTCCTTGAGATCATTGAGTTTTTAGCACAGTAGAATTTGCTTTAATTAAGTTTCAAATTAAGTGCTAATTAGTGGTTTTATCTCATAGCCTTTGTGACTTCTACAAGAGAACATTTTTGAATATAAATATACAAGCTTTTGCTGTTCCTTCTTAATCTATATTAAGAAATAACTTTTGATATTTTTTACAGCAATGCACTAGTCCAGGATGCTGATATTTGTTAAAATTTGCTTTCTTTTATGGCTGCATTTTGTAGGGCAAATATGTGGGGTAGAGTTCTCAAACTGATAGGCTACTGGATGTATCACACTTGAACACATTTTACTTGGGTCAAATAGTTATATTATTTTAAATTAATGGCCACTTTTGAAAATGAAGAAACTGTAACATAGAAAAATCAAGAACTTTGGCTTTTCTTTCAATATGGAAAGATCTGGCAGCACCAAGCCTACATTCCCAAATGATAATAAATGTCTGGCATTGAGTCCAAGCTGCTCCTTCTAGATGGCTCAGACCCTCTCCAGTTCACCATGGCTACCTCCATGCCAAACGAGGCTGACCTGTACGGATTGGTTATTAGAAATAGTGAAATAGCCTGTTACTGTAGTGCGGTACCAGAGTGAAGCTACTCGGCATTCAAACAGGCATTTATTATGCATCTCCTCTGTCCAATACTGTGTGTTTATTCATTAATGTAACAGATATTTATTGAGGGCCCATTATGTGTCAGGTACTATTCCTGGTATTGGGGATACTGTGATGAACAAAACATAATTCATGGAACTTACACTTCCGTGAAAGAAAAGGATAATGAATTAAGAAGCAAATGAATAATATCAGATGTTGATAAAGATAATAAAATAAATGAAGTAAGGAAAAGTGATAAAGAGTAAAAAGAAGCACTTGAGGGGAAGGCAGGGGACCCAGCAATAACAGTAAAGTGTGCTCGGGACTTTGATGGTGGCACAGACACTGTGTTCCAGGTACACGTGAAGTAGGGCTCTTAATCCAGAGTCTAGGATTTAGTGGTGGCTTTTAGCAAGAAATTGTACCTGAGTAGAATCTTAAGAGTACAGAGGGGAGCATTGATGGGTGACTGAGTAGGCAAACCAACCACAAAGTTAAAATGGTCATGTAGTGTTACCTCAAGAATAAGAAAAGTTTGGTCTTGGAAAACTTATGGGGGATCAGAAGCCCTGGGAAAGTCTGTTCTAATTTCCAAATGTGTGTGTTTTGCATTTTATGGTTGGGAACTGTTTGTATTTTGACACACAATTGCTTTTCAGCGTTTGTAGCTGCTAAAGGACCTGAGCAGGTATAACCCCAAAGAGAGCAGGTATGGGCACCGGTGACAAATGCCACAGTGTGCAAGGCAGAGAGTGGGAGAGGAGTTTGGCATGCTCACTAATCTGAAAGGTATACCTTCCCAGCACTGGAGTGTATGGCTTCAGGAAGGATGTGGTGGGAGGTGGCCATGAAGGAGCAGTGGCTAACTGCTGTATCAGTGGCTGGTCTCAGTATAAGCCCAAAGGAGGAGCCACAAATGACAAATTTGGCTAACTCACCAGTCTAATGTTTAGCCTCATGCACCAACATGAGGACAACAGCTCTCTACAGTGGTGTCTTTACATAATAGTGTGTATGTCCTAGATTGTTTTAATGAGAGAATATACAGTATAAGCTACTTTTATAAGCTTGCAATAACTTCTTCCTCATTTAAATAGTTTATGTTACACATACTTACCAATGACAGGGACCTAGCAGGAAACAGATGTCATACTAAAACTGTGTAATTGTGAAGGATTAATAAAAGGACTATTTACAAAGTTGGGTAGGATTTAAGGAAACCAACAAAGATCGTGCAGCACCTTGGACAAGGAGAAGGGTAGTCATCTTTGAGGAGCATGGAGAGTGCTGTCTCCTGGGAAGTTTGGTGGAGGGACATGGACAACCAACGGAGACCTATCAGGGAGTAAAACCTCAAACTTATACTCATTCGGCTTTCAGATAGTTCATTGTCTCCAATGACAAAAGTCATCAGAAGCTGGAAGGCTAAGGAGCCCATTGCTGCAATCCGTACAGGTCAGCCTCTCAGGAAAGGGTGGAGAAAGCTAGAGCATACACACAGGGGGCAAAGAGAAAACGTCCAGAGCAGTTCTTGAGCAGTTATATATTTATATATATATATATATAGAGAGAGAGAGAGAGAGAGAGAGAGAAAGAGAAACAGAGAACAGAGAGACAGAGAGAGATAATCTGAAGGAAATCCTTTTCAACATAAAGCTTTATAGGCAGTTGTAACAGATAGGAACTAGAACTGTTTTTGGAGGTCTCCCCTGTACCTTTCTATTATGAAATTAACACATGCACATTGAGTATTCTAGTGTGGTTTTTCTTGCATTATATAGTTTAAATAACTTTCTAAAACTTCACAACAGTTCTCTGCAGAAGGCAGAGCAGATATTTTTATTTATCTTTCTCCTCCATTTTACACACCAATTAATGAAGCTCAGAAAGGCCAAGTGAGTTACTGAATGTCACAAGGTCACAAAATTTGTCACATCCAGAGTGCACTCAGGTCTTCTGTCCTGTCCAGCTGCTTTTTCTTTAATCCCTAATGACAGTTAATCCTGGCTCTTCCTCCTCCAAAAAAAGAAAACTCAAAACTAATTTTTAAAATTAATCATACTGTATAAATGCAGATCTATAAATACCAGTCCATGTTTTTGAGCCTGGATAATAATTAGAGCTAAAATTTACTCCTTTACTAGGTGTCAGATCTCTTTTTACTTGTGTAGGATAAATTATTTCATTTATTCCTGACTGTTCCCTCAGAAGGAATGCTTCTTCCCTGAGAAACCCACATGACTCTCTCCCTCACTTCCTTCCAGTCCCTGCCCCAATGTCATGCTATTAAGAAAGGTATTCCCTGACCTCTCTGTGCCTCCCCCTACTCCATACTTGGCCTCCATCACTCTCGAGCCAAGTAGAAATAGAAGTATAAGACAAGCCACAACTGAAAAGCACGTAGGTAATTTTAAATTTTCTAGCAGCCACATTTTAAAGAGGCAAAATAATTAACTTAATTCATCCATAATATTATCATTCAGCGTGCAGTCAATATAAACCATTCATGAGATACTTTATATTCTCTTTTTCATATTTAAGTCTTCAAAATCTGGTACTTACATTTAGGACACATCTGGTAAATACACTGTATTTATACTTGGACCACATCTCAATTTGGACCAGGCACACTTTAAGTGCTCAACAGCCACCTGGGACTGGTGGCTACCATATTGGTCAGTACAGCTCTATGCCTTTTACCCCACTTTACTTTATTATTACTATTATTATTATTATTATTATTATTATTATGAGGTTCAGCAAGGCCAAATGAGTTATTCAAAACAGATCGCAAAATTTACTATTATCAAACCTAAGATGGAACTCAACTTACCAATTTTGACATAATATATATTGACTTATTGTCTTTCTTCCTGCGATGATAAACTTTTTAAGAGCCAGAAAATTAGTCTCTTTTATTCATTGTTGCGTCTACAACGTGTGGAATGCTATCTCACCCAAAGCAAGCACTCAAATCTTTGTTGGATGAATAACAATCTTATGAAGCAGGTTCAGCTTTGACTCCCCGCCACCCCCATTTGCAAGACGAGGCAGTGGCACCAGGAGTACCTTTCCCCAGGCCACACAGCTAGTTAATGGATTTCCACCCAGGCAGTCTGTTCTTTAAGAGCACATACTTAATCTAAGCTACTCTGCTGAACTTAAAAAATACACAAACACATTGATGAGAATGATAAGCTGTCACTTTTTTCATGTTTTTCTCATAATTTTCCTCTTTTCAAATACTGTTAAACACATATTAACAAGACACAAAATGATTTATAAGGTAATAACTTCAGGTCCTTCCTAGCTAGCCGGAGAGGATGAGTTCAGTGGTAAGGCTCTTGGTCCCTTCAGGCCCCAGTAACTGTGTGCTCTGCTGATTTATGAGGAGGTTGACTCAGGAGTAGATTTTTCCCCACAATAAAGCATTGTTTGATAGAAGCTAAGTTCTCATTATTTTGTTGGACAATTCTCTGGAAATGCATTATATGGACTTGATAGACAATGATCAATTGTTTAAAGAGCTGAAGTTTGGTGGATGTGGACATAGATATATGGACATAGTTATTCCGATTAGATCAGAAAGCCTATTTATTGACTGATTAAGTGGTTTAAGAGAGAAATGTTTAAATGCTCTGGATTGTAGCTGAATTTACTGTCTTTCATTCATATGCGCCAGCGTCTATATGACTGTGTATAATGATTATGTGCTGTCATAACACAGTCAATATCATAATAACAACGAATATTTGTTGTGTTTTCTTTGTGCCAGGTATATAAGGGGCCTGGGATTATCTCAAGCATGCTTAGGCAGGAGAGTTTACTGTCTCCACACCATAGATAAAGTAACCAAGAGGAGAGAGATTAAGTAAATTCCCCAAGGTTGAATACCTGCTGTCAGTGCTCTGATACGAATGTTCTGAATCCAAACTCCATGTCCAACCTTCCCACTTGCCCTCCTTACATTATAAGCATCCTAACTTACCAGGCCCCTGCCTCTTTCTACTCTCTGAAGGCACTTCAAAGGAAGTGCACTCTGCTTGGCTTTGGAGACAGACATAACTGGGTCCTCATCCAACTCTGACGATTACTAACTGTAGGAAATCGGGCAAAATGATTTACCCACTGAGAGCCTCACTTCCTCTCTTTGTAAAATGGGGCTATAATACCAAGAGCACTATTATGATAAGCAATCATATATCTAAGCTGCTTAGCACAGGGTCTAGTGTTGAGAAGACACATAATGGCAATTATCTCTATAATTACAAAGTACTTCAGGAGAATAAAATGCTGTTATTATTTACACTACATCTTTTTACTCTAATAAGAGGTAGCAGCAATTAGAATTAACAGGGGGGGCATTTTAAAGGAATAAGATGAAACATCTTCATGGACTCTGTATGTGCATAACATATCTCTAATAGAGTTGCAATTTGACTACAAGGATAAAATTATTAGGACGGCTGTTAAGATCTCATGCTTCTGGCCATAGCTTGACGACTGGCTGAGGTCAAGAATAAATTCTCTCTATGATGTTGTAAAGCATAGTGAGGGATATTTGATGCATTTTGTGATTTCCATTGAAGCATCTGGCATTATTTGAGGAAGAGGCCTGGTGTTAGCTGGATGGGCTATTGGTCATTTCTACTTAAGCTGTAATACATACTGTGTCCTGCAGCGATGCTTGCTTAAAATCACATGTGGCTGCAACCTTTGCACTAAAAAGTGCTGCACCGGTGGTATCTTGCTGATGACACACATTTTGCAAACCAGACTGTATCCCTTGGGTATTATGCTCTACTACGGATCAGCTTCACTTTCGCTCAGCTCTTGAAAATCACCTGTCTCCAGAGGCATTTGAAGATTAATTTAAAAGGGAAAAGAAAAGTAATTTCTGAAAGCTACTTTAGATGAGAAAAATAACTCCATTACATTGCTCTTCTTTTGTCCTTTTGGATGCCTGACTCTCTGCTTCTTGCATTGCACTTTTGTGTTCTGGAGGTGATATGCTGCTAATACTTGTGATGATGGTAAGGAGGACAATGACATATATGATGTCCATTCATGCATAAAGCCTGTGTTTCAGGCACTTTACATACCCCGTATCTGATCTCCAAGATAATGCTCTCATTTCATAGAAAAGTTAAATGATTTATTGAACACAAAAGCAATTCTGTGGTAGAGCAAGGATCCAAGAACAGGTTGGCCTCACTTCAAAAGCCCATTTACCCTTCCACCCTTCTTCCCTTCCTCCCTCCTTCTCTCTTCTCTTCTTCCCTATCTCCCTATTTTCTTTCCCTTATTTTCCCTTCCCTTTCCTTTAAAAATTCTCTTTTTTGTTTGTTTTAATTAGACTCAGTGAACTTGAACAACCGGCTTGACCCTGCACAGTTAATAAGATGTGGATCTCAAGAGACACAGCAATCGAAATCCATCACAAGAAGCTTTCTAAGTTACCCTCATCCATTGTCATATGTTCAGACACCCAAGATTCCATCTTTTGTCTCTATGGACACAAATGAGCACTCAAGTCACCTTCCAGAGAATGAGCTCACCATAGTTCTGATCTCTCTCTCTTTTTTTAATTGTCTTCCTCTGTCAAGTATGGGATGTTCCAAGATCTAAGAATCCTTCCCTAGTGCCCAGATCTGGCTGTAAGATCAGTTAGTATTTTGAAGGGCTGAAAGAAAGCAGATTTAGGTCACATTGAGAAGTGACACCTTCTAATCTGAGCTACTTCCACTGTGTTATGAGTACATATCCAAGTTGCAGGTTTTTTACTATAAGCCCTCATTATATCAGAAGGTGTTCCTTAGAAGCTTCTACTACATGATTTCCTAAAGTTTTATAGTATCAGTAATTTTTTATTTTTTAAAAGATCTTATTTATTTATTTGAGAGAGTGAGAGAGAGCACAGAGGGAGAGTGAGAGGAAGAAGCAGACTCTCCCCACTGAACAGGGAGCCCGATGCAGGACTCGATCTCAGGACCCTGGGATCATGACCTGAGCTGAAGGCAGATGCTTAACTGACCGAGCCACACAGGCGCCCCCCCAGTACCAGTAATTTTAACTATAGTTCCTACTCTTCTCTGACTAGTTGATACCTCATTTTTCTTATTTTCTTAAATTTATAAATTGTTTATTGGCTTTTGTTGGTTTGTATAAATCTGTGGGAAATATTTTTAAAAACTTTTGAAAATATCAATATGGAGATAATTACTTCTAATATTTCTAACACCTGGTACACTTTAGAAAGAAAATATACTTTTTCATCCTATGAGCGTTAATTCTTCTTAATATATTCTGTTTATGGATAAGGAAAACTGAATCGCAAGAAGGTCTGGTAATTTGCCCAAGATTACATAGCTTATAAATGGCAAAGAAACATGCAAGATTTAGTATTCTGATTGTAAATTTGCGATTCCCCCAGAAAGCAGAGCCTGAGACAAGGGTCTGCATTTCAAGTAGTTTATTTTGAGAAGGGATCACAGGGAACCAGAGTGGAGGATGGGGAAGAATCAAACAAAGGTATGTTATCACACTGATCACGACTCTGGACAACGAGGCTCAATCACACTGCGTCCCTCTGAGGTGCTGTATACAGTAGCCTCAGAAATCTCCACTCAAGAGACTAAAGAAGGAGGCAGTCCACCTGTTTCTGTTTCCCTTTGGGTATGGATGGCAACAGAGGATAAATCCCCCAGAAATTTAAATCTGTCCATGTGTGTGAACTCAGTCTCCCATAGGCATCCCTCATTGAGGTACCAGAAAAGCTCTGGGGAAGAAAGCAACAGATACCCATTATCACTGAAGCCAGGAGCTGAATGGTTACAGCTGTGTGAAGCTAGTTGCCAGAACTATAGCTGGAGAAAAGATGGCTAAGGGGTTATGAGGAGGTCACAAGGAATATCCAGATATATAAATTTTCGACTCTATTTAAAAGTAGTAATTATCTTCAAGATGTTCACAGTATCTTGGAGAATGAAAGATGTTCAGATAATGATAGTATTATGGTGGGCAGTAGCATTAATAATGGTAGCTCAGAGAAAGACATGGTTACTCCGTCTGAAACAGGTGAGAGCTGGGGCGGCCTGGGAGACTCCACAAAAGGAACTTATGACCTGAGCCTGAAGAAGAGTTTGTTAGAAGGAGTGGGAAGAAAAAGGCATTATACAGAGAATGTGGGGAGAAGAATGGAGCCCTCCTGTCCTCTTCAGGAGGGACAGACGCCTTGCGTAGAGTGCAGTGAGGTATCACTGGCAGATGAGGCTGGAAAAGTACATTTGTGCTGGATTAAGAGGGCACAAAATGACCGGCTCTGAGTGGGAGAGGCGGGAGAAGAGACACTTAGAACATCATTGGTGACCTTTGATGGCCACATTTGGGAGAATGTGTGAAGTAAATTGAAAGCAGGAAGTCACTTATTTTTAGTATTGAATAGAATTGAGTATGATTTTAGAAAGGAATGGGTGGTGAGGTAGAAAGCCTACTTGATTGAGGGTGAAAACTGATATAGTACAATCTTCAGAGAAGTGCAAGTGTATGAGATAGAGCCTGTGGGATATAGTGACAAAACCCAGAGATACAAAGTTAGAGGTTTTTTGATCTGATTACTCCACCTGCTTAACAGCTGTATGAATATGAACAATTTAGTTAATCTCTATAGACCTCAGGATCTTCATCAAAAAATGAGGTTAGAAATAGACACCATACAAAAGGTTTTATGAGAAGAAATAACTCAAATGTCCATTGATGGATGAATGGATAAACAAAATGTGGTATACACACACAATGGCTTATTATTCAGTCTTAAGAAGGAATGAAATTCTGATACTTGCTATGACATGGGTGAACCTTGAAAACTTTATGATAAGTGAAATAAGCTGGACATAAAAGTACAAATATTATGTGATTCTACTTCTATGAGATACCTAGAATGGTCAAATTCATAGAGACAGAAAGTAGAACAGTGGTTACCATGGATGAGGGTAAAGAGGGAAATGGAGAATTACTTTTTAATGGGTACAGAGTTTCAGTTTGAGACCATAAAAAAGTTCTGGAGATGGGTAGTGGTGATGGTTGCACAACAGTGCGAATGTACTCAATGCTACTGAACCATATTTTTAAAGATACTTAAAATAGTGAATGTTTATATAATATTTTACCATAATAAAAAAGTTAAGTGTTGTGAGAATTAAGATGAGCAGTGCATACGGATAACACAGTTTCAAAGGAATGATGATCAGAATGTTAAATAGGTAGGCATCAAAGTCTTGGTGAATGTAGGACAGAAGAGAAGGGAGATGGGTGAAGATGGTCTAGGAAAGGAGGTCAAGACATCTCAGGGGGAAAAAAAAGGAGGAAAGGATGGGCATAAACATTTGAGTCCATTTTCAGGTAGAGGGTAAGGAAGTGTAAAGAGCTCCTGCCTGGTGACTCTTCTCTGGGCGAAGGAGTGTGAAGCTTGAAGATGAGGTCGAGGACTTGGGGAAATTTACAAAGCTGTGGAACAGCTGCTGTGGGTGGGAAAGGAAGCAGACGGGATGAATAAAATAATTGCCAAGTAGCAGAGGAACCAGCTGAGGTTGACTATAATAAATTTGTAATGGAGCCAAGTAAGCATGGCTATGTCATTTTCTCTAACAGTACTTGGCAACACAGACACAACCTAGAGAAACAGTCAGTTGGATTGATTTAGGGTATGGCATCGGCAAGACAGTTGTGGTCAAAAGTTAAAAGAGTTGAGGAAATTGAGGATACTCATGAGAATACAGTGTAATTGGTTGACCATGTTGTCCAGGCTGGAAAGGAAAGAAAAAAAAAAGGAGGGGTTGAGAGACTGAAAGGAGACCTGGAAGCACAGGACCAGAGGTTGTGAGAAAGGGAATGTATAGTAATCATGGATTGTGATCAGAGGTCAGAATGCCTCAGTTCAAGATTTTGGTGGAGTGGTTCCAGATACTAATCAAGTAAATGCTTGGGTTGAAGGCAGGTGGGTGGTTTCAAGCTTTAGGTGTATCAGAATTACCTGAGGTTCTTTAAAACGTCCTTTGCTGGGTCTAACACCCAGAGTTTCTGATCCAGTAGGTCTGGGATGGGACCAGTGAATCTGCATTTCTAACAAGTTCTCATTTGATGCTGATGCTGCCAGCTTGAAGACCGTGCTAAGAACCACGGGAGTAGAACATAGGAAAAAGTCTTAACATTAGTGGGTAGGGTGGATCTTCAATATAGGTATTATACATGGAAGAAGATGAAGAAGGAGTACTCTGTTCCATGTGCTGAAGTTTTCAAAGAACATGAGGAAATGACCTGGGGGTCTGAAGAGGATCATCAGGAGAATGTAGAGTCAGGAACATAAGCACAGTGAGGGGTAAGCATGAGATCTCTGCTAGGTTCACCAGTTACCCATCTGATGAGGGCTCTACATGGTGTTCAAACCTTGGTGTGGCCCTGAGTCTACAGGTTCAGGTACCTTTAAGGACCCCCCAAAAAAACTACACTGAGTTACATATGCATCCTAGGTAGCTTAGTGGTTTAGTGCCCTTTCAAGTCAATATTCTTTGGATTTGTGTTATATGGACATACATGTTTATCCATATATATTTCTTTTATATTAAAATTATTATAGGAGTGCCTCCCGGCTCAGTCAGTAGAGCTTGTGACTCTTTGTATTTTTTTAAAGATTTTATCTATTTATTTGAGAGAGAGAGAGTGAGAGAGAGAGAGCACGAGCACGGGGAGTGGCAGAGGGAGAAGCAGGCTCCCTGTTGAGCAAGGAGCCTGATATGGGACCCGATCCCAGGACCCTGGGACCATGACCCGAGCTGAAGGCAGACACCCAACCAACAGAGCCACCCAGGCGCCCCAGCTCTTGATCTCAGGGTTGTAGGTCGTAGCCCCACATTGGGTGTAGAGATTATTTAAAAATAAAAACAAAGTAAAAACAAAAATTTTTAAAAATTATATTTAGTGAGAAAAGACTAAAAACTGGATCTTTCTATTAGAGAAATTGAAATTTTATATATATAAAAATTATATAAATTTAGTGTCTAGAATAAGGGATTTTTTACACATACATTATAATTGGTATGTGTAATTCTCAGTCTTTTCATCACTCAAAATGTTTAGTGGATCACACTCATTAAGACAGTTGTAAAGTCTCATTGAAAATAGTTTTAGGGGCGCCTGGGTGGCTCAATCGTTAAGCGTCTGCCTTCTGCTCAGGTCAGGATCTCAGAGTCCTCTTCGGCGGGAAGCCTGCTTCTCCTTCTCCCACTCCCTCTGCTTGTGTTCCCTCTCTTATTGTCTCTCTCTCTGTGTCAAAATAAATAAATAAATAAAATCTTAAAAAAAAAAAAAAGAAAAATAGTTTAAAAAATCCTCATTCTTTCTAATTGGCGACCATTTAGAATAACAACAACACTTTTTTTTTTTCTTTTGCAATTTTTGACCCAGCCAAATTTTTGGAAGGCATATTAAAGACTTTCACATTTAGATTTTTAAAACAATGAAGATAATCCCCTTTTCCGCAGTCAGGGGCACCAAGGCATGTATTATTCAGTCTTAGAATTTTAGCTGATGCTGTCTAGCATTTTCAGGCATCGGTGAGCTCACTGATCTCAGAATTGGTAGCAAGATCTGTCATTTCAGAGTTGACTGGGGTGAATGCTCTCTCTATTCGTTGGAGATAAGTGGGTGAAAATGATGTAAGACTTTCAATTTCTGCTGGCATTAGACAGATTTTCTGAGCTCCCTGGAAATTCTCAGTACCTCCATTCCCTAGATCTTCAGCTCCTTGTGCTATGCCACCCACTCTCAATGTCAAGGAAGACTCCCAAAGCCACCTGGTGTCGTCCAGTAGCTAGTCTAGGAGGGCCAAGCTTTCCTTTTGGGCTGCGACTAACTGGCTACTGTAGTTAGAGCTAAGCTCTGGGTCTCTGGCTTCTCCTGATACTTCCAGACTTGGGTGAAATGCCACACCTCTTGAAAAGTGGAATGTGGTTTTGTCCCAAAGAGGTCAGACGATACGACCTGGAAGAGCGGGGGCGGGGGGGTTGACTTCCTATGGGGCACACGTAGGACAGGAAAGGAGGAAGAAAGGTAGCCAAATTCCCCCTCCTTCCCTTCTCTCTCACTGGCTGCTCCACAGAACAGCTTCTCTGCGCAGCCTTTCTGGAAACATCAGATGTGGTCCAGCAGAGTTGGCTGTGTCTCTTCACAGCTTCTTGTGAAGCAGTGGCCACGCATCACCTTGCAACTCTTGCCAGTCTTCCCTGTCTTGCATCTCGTTTCCTCTCTCTCACTGCCCCGGCCATGCACCTCCTAAATATAGCATTAATATTAGTTCTTGCCTTGGGCTCTGTTTCCTAAGGAGCCGGGTCTGAGACGTCACTCAAGGGCACTATCTACTTCGGTAGGAGCAAAAGCACTTACATTTCACTAGGTCTGTGAAGAGTCATATTTAGAGACCAGTATAAACTGCCATAACATTCCCAGTGTAATCCAAGGGTATTTTAGGGCAGTGACTCTCAGTATAATGTCCTCAAGCCAGTACAGTCAGCATCACCTGGGAAGTTCTTAGAAATGCCAATTCTCAGGTGGAGGGACCCAGAAACCTGTGTTGTTGTTTTAAGCCTTCTCGGTGATTCTGATAAATCTTGAGACTCACTGCGTCAGGGTTTCTGATAAGATTGATGCCCCAGGCAGCTACCTGACTGGCCTTCCCAGACTCTGATACTACTACAAGAAGCAAGTCAGTTCTCAAAGCAAGACAGTTCTGACATGTAAGAACAAAAGGCATGTGAAATCTAAACCTAAGTGTCTAATTACTAACGTGCAGTTGAATCTATACTGAATGTCCAGGGACTATATATCTCTAGTGGCTTTTCAATTCCACCCTTCCCAGGTTGCTGAAAAGGCCCAATCAGTCTGCAGGTTGCTTGGTGAGCATGGGAGCAAAGGGAAGTTGATCATTTTGAGTGACAGTCCATTTAGACATGGCAAGTTCATGGGGCTTATGCTACCCTACTACAGAATACATGTCTGCAGTGATTGAATACTAGTGGTTCATTAAATTTGGTGTTGTTCTCCTCCGGACAGCCCTGGATAAACAGCAAAATTCTCTCTCTGGTATCTACTTTTATAGCATTGCATTAGAACACATTCAGCTTGGCATAACTGTTCTGAGATTCAGTTGTTCAGTCTTTAATTGTTATAGTATCTTTGTGCTTCAAGAAAAGAAAGTAGGGAAGGCCAAATGATTCTAAATATTTGGACATCAGAAAAATCTCTGGGTGTTGACATTGCACAGTCTCAGCCGCGGGAGTGTGTAAGATTTGTATCTCCAGCTTCCCTTTCATTGTCACAGGGAATATTTTTCTTAGCTTATTTAACTAGATAATAGTCTTCTTGGCGAAAGACATCTCTATATGTATTGAAGTATGTTGTTGGGAACATAAGCACATTATAATAATTTCATAGTATACACATGCTGTTTTCAGATACCCTGGTGTGCTCTTAATTGATCTTCTCAACATACGGTATGGTAAAAAGCTGTTGAGCGGGAACTGAGAAATTTCTCTTTGTCATTTTTAAAATTATATGGCTTGGCATTTGGTTTTCACATTTTATTTCTGGAGTTATTAGTTGAATATTCAAATTTCATCAGATGACAACAGTTGCGGCATAATTTATGGATTTTTAAAAAGTTTATTATTTAAAAACAGACTTAACAGTTTACCCTTGCACTATGGAGCTAGAAACATTGGTAAAAACACTTAAAGCTGCTGAGACTTGAAAAGAATACAGTTACTATCTAGCTGCGATAAAGACTTGCTTTT
Organism: Zalophus californianus; assembly: GCF_009762305.2. Lineage (NCBI taxonomy): Eukaryota > Metazoa > Chordata > Mammalia > Carnivora > Otariidae > Zalophus > Zalophus californianus. Next base: position 80,992,229 of record NC_045595.1, read on the forward strand.
TGAGTTTTATAATATAAAGATAACTAATGAATAATGATATAATGATGTGTTTCACGGTATGTCTTATCCCTCCCCCTCATTTATTGACTGCCTTATTTTGTTTCATTTGAAATAACTTATTTATGATTGTAAAATCATTCTATGTCAGCTTTATTTATAATGGGAGAATTTGGACATACCATAAATGCCCAGTGATGGGGCATTGGTTAAATCAGTTATGGTATTTCCCTAAAATAAAGTACTTTTAAAAATTTCAAATGATGTTTTAGTAGTATATTTACTAAAATGTCTTCTCAAAAGAACAAAGGCAGTTTCAAATGATTCTGTTTTTGTTAACTAATGTGTTTACCCCCCTCAAATGTATATTTTAAAAAGGAGCAAAATTGGGGCACCTGGGTGGTTCAGTCGGTCAGGCGGCCGGCTGACTCTTGATTTTGGCTCAGGTCATGATCTCTAAGGGTCATAAGATCAGGCCCCGAGTTGGGCTCTGTGGTCAGCGGCGTCTACTTGAGGCTTTTTCTCTCTTTCCCGCTGCCCCTCCCCGCCAAATAAATAAATAAATCTTCAAAAAAAAAAAAAGGAGCAAAATAGTAGAGACACCGAAAGTAACAGAGGTGATTTCTGGTAGTGAGATTATAGTGATTTAATTTTTTTTTTCTATTCTTTGCTTATTTATGTTGTCTAACTTTTTAATAATGAACATAAAGCTTCATTAAGCACTTCAGCTATTTCTCAAATAGAACAAATCAATACTGTACATGATTATCATTGATGAACTATTGTTTTTTTCTTTTTCTATTATTCCCTATGAATTTAGAAGTACCTTTTGCTTTACTCAGAAAACATAATGGGTTTGGGGTTAATGGTTTTGTTACTTATTGCTTACCAGTAACTCCCAAACTAACTGACTTACAACAACAGTACGTCACTCCTCGCGATATGTTGGGTTTGGGTACTTCTGCTTATTTTGCCTGGCTTTTTCATATAGCAGCATTTATCTCAAGAGTCTCTGGGGCTGTAAGGTCCAAGATGACCTCATTCATCTTTCTGGAGGTTGGTGCTAGCTGTTGGCTATGAACCCTGGTTCTCCTTTTTATGGCCTCCCATCCTCCATTAGGCTAGACTGGCCTCCTTTCCTACTGGTCTTCAGGCAGCCTTACTGGGCAGCAAGGGCAAGAGTGTGAAGCCTCGTGAGACGCAGACTCTGGAATGCACATGGCATCACTTAACTGTCATATTTCATTGGAAAATCAGGCCACAGGGCCAGTAGTAACTCACAGGGTGAGAAAATAGTCTCCTCTTCATGATGGAAGCATCAAGGAAGTATTAATATCTATATTTAATTTGCCATAGAAGTGACCAAACCATTAAAGGTAGAATCCCACTTTTAGTGCCAAAAAGTATTTTGTGGCTCTCACATCTTGACACTCTAAGTAATTCCAATGTCATATAAAAATACTCTATTAAAACTAAAAAGTATTAAATGTTTAGGAAGTGTGTATTATTTACTCAACAGGACAACACTTAATGGTAGTTACAATTGTTTTTTATTCCATTTTACAGAGAAGGGAAATTAGGTTGAGAAATATTAGCCCTGCTGCTTAGGTCACAGCCAGTTAATGGTGGAGACAATTTTCAGATTCAGATTCTGACTCCAAAATCTGATTTCTTAACTTTTCTCCCTTTGCTGCCCAGTGCAGTAGTCACTAGCCACGTATGGCCATCGCAGACTTTAAATTGGCTAGTCTAAATTGAGGTATGCTGTATGTATAAGATGTATACCTTTTTATGAAGACTTAATACAGAAAAGGAGTATAAAATAGCTCATTTTTTTAGATTGCTTATATATTGAAATGCATTTTTATTTGAATTAAATTAAATAAAACATTATTAAACTAATTTCACCTGTTTCTTTTTACTGTTTTCTCATGTGGCTACTAGGAAATGTAAAATTCCATATGTGACTCATATCTGCAGTACACATTATATTGCAATTGGTCAGTTTTACTCTATACACTCATGCTTTTCAGTTTCTCATAGTTACTTTTTTAATTACATGGTTGGAGACCATACATGATTTCAAAGCATAATATTTAAATCTCTTGATACCAATGTATAATCTGCACTTGCCCACAATAATAATAATAGCAGCCTTAAAATCCAAACACAATAATAATTTAGTGTTATGTTGTATTACATTACTGAAGAGAACTGTTACAAACTGCGTGTACATTTCTTCACGTTATTATAGCATTTACAGCTACCAAATAGCTTGGCGTTTTAAAAGAGTTAATTTTAAAATTTTCATTGTGTCTGTTTCCTTTGTCTATATTATTTATCTTTAATTATTCGAATGTGGGTCCCGTGAAAGGTTAGAATGTTTCAATTTGCCTTTATCCCTTATTTGTGTGGAAACCCAAACCAGACATCTGTGACAGCCAAAGATGCCTGCCTGCTAGTTTTCACCATTGTTCTTTCTGTTTCCCTGGTTGACCCATTCTCCCTGCTCTTATCGTCTCAGTTGAGGACTTACTGCCTGGGAAATTCACCTGTCTTGCTGTCATACTTGGCTTATTGCTTTACCGATCCCTTGGCCAAAACCTCAGGGTGGCTGATCATTTGTACTTCTGGCACTTCATTTTCTAAATTAAGATAGGCAGATGTGTTGTTCCATACAAGGAAGGTTTTCCAGACATCTCGTGTCATTAGTAATTTGGCAATGCCAATTACTAATTTCATCAATTTCTCATGGGTTTGTACTTGGTCCTTTTATGAGCTGTGCCATTTGGAGCCCTTGAAATCTAGCTGGAGTGTTTGGTTTAAACACCCACCAGGTGAAGCAGCGCTTTGGGGCGATAGTTCTTCTTGTTGGAGCGAAATTGCATGTGCCAGCTGGTCAGTTTGGTTTATAAAGTTCATCACACACAAGGTTAGAGAAACGCATATGGAAAGACTGAAGGGGGAGATACAAAAATTTGAAAATTAAAAGCTTAAAGTTCTGCCACTTGTGCTGTCCTTTATGAACAGTTAGGCTGTGCCATGTTGTGTGTTTGTTTCTTTCGTTAAACTTAAATATTTTGAAAATGTGCTTATATTTCAAGAGTAGGTTGAATTCTTGTCCCCAAGGCAAATGATGCTTCCAAATAGCTAGTAGCCAAAAAAAATCTTCAGGGACATTCCTCTTTTTGACATTTCTTGAATATTAAAACAAAAGAAGTCTATTCTTTTCTTACATTCAACAAGAAGGAATCCAATATCTCTCTTGCTAAGACAAAATGGGAAGGCAATTGTTTGAGAAAATAAAGTTTAACACCTGTATGGACCATGACTTTGCAGTATTTCTTAGCATGAATAGGATATGTTCCTTCCTTCAGATACAAATTAGAAAAGGCTAGTGCCGGGCGCCTGGGTGGCTCAGATGGTTAAGCGTCTGCCTTCGGCTCAGGTCATGATCCCAGGGTCCTGGGATCGAGTCCCGCATCGGGCTCCCTGCTCCTTGGGGGCCTGCTTCTCCCTCTGCTTCTCTCTCTCTCTCTCTCTCTCTCTGTCTGTCATGAATAAATAAATACAATCTTTAAAAAAAAAAAAAGAAAAGAAAAGGCTAGTGCCAATATTCACTGGATTCTTTATGAAGATCATAGACCTTATCGGTTTCCTTGCTAGCTAGCAGTGTACCTGCTCTAACGCATTAGCTTAAAAATTAGAATTTTCCAAATTGCCATACAGGTTTGCTGAACTAGCAGAATACATCCTTGTCATTTATTTTCCTAAGCTGTACTCCTGGTTCATTTAAAATGAAGACATCCCTTTGAACAAAATTAATCATTAATTTTTTTCCAAGTAGGCTCTTGAAAAATGTGACATTCTTAAGTAGCTAATATGTTCAGAATAAAAATGGGAAATTCTTTGGAAATCTGTTTGCAACCTAGCTTTGCTCTGATTAATAGCCCTTGCAAATGTGTGCTTATTATACCATAAACATGACCTTTATAAGAACATTAGAAAAATCAAACTATGGATATGCCATGTCAGAGCCTTTTTAAATGTCAGAAAATGTAATGCTTTTAAATTAATGTGATTTTTATAATACTTAACTGTTGAGGGTATTTTTGAACTTCTTATGAATTTGGGGTTTATTTAAGATTCTTAAAGGGGTTCCATCATTGAAATAGTCAGGATCAGCTCAAATTAGATGCTAAAGAACATAAACCTCCTCGGAAAGATTAAAAACAATTAACTATTTTTAGGTTTAGTGTGGCTAAGCTTGCCAAACATATAAGCTATTTACTACCTAAGTTTCTTTTAGCCCCTGACCAGAAGAGGGAACTGAGCAGCTGGAGAAGTTTTTAACTCCAAGAGGGATGCTTCCTAAACACAGTGTTTGGGGGAGTATGTGTGTAGAGGGGACAAGGGGTGGAGCAGAACATGTCTGGTTTTTGTTGGACTTGATAATGATGTCTGGTGGTAGATATATAACTGGTTCAGTGGGGGAGGTTTAGGTCTAAGTTGGGACATACACCTCACACAGGTTTAGATTTCTATTACTCAGTAATAAATTTACCAGGAATTCAGAGGCTTAAAATAATACTCATTTATTAGTTCACAGTTTTGTTGGTCAGAAGTCTAGCACTCGTGTGGTTGTGTTCTCTGCTCCGAGTGTCATAAGGCCGAAATCAAGATGTTGGTTGGACTAATCTGGAGACTTCGGGGGAAAAAATAAATATCTGTTTCTAAGCTCATTCTTGCTGGCAGAATTCAGTTCCTATGGTTGTAGGACTGAGGTCTCTGTTTCCTTGCTCCTGTGAGCCTGCTCCTGTTCTGAATTCCTTAACTGTGTGGCCTCTACCTGCAAGCCAGCAACAACACATTGAATACTTTTGGTGCTTCTGTGGCCAGCAGGAGAATGTTCTTTGCCTTTAAAGGGCACCTGTGATTAGCTCAGGCCCACTCCAATAATCTCCCAATTCTGAGGTCATGTCACGTAGAATAACATGATTAGAGGAGTAATACCCACCAAATTCACAGTCCTGGGGATTATGCACAGTGTGTACACAGGGATGCAGGAAATCTTAGGGGCCATTTCAATATTCTGCTCAACACACATGGACACACATACTCCCCCCTGGACCTTGGGTTTATCAATTCCATTCTCTGGCCTCAGGGTTCTTAGTGTATGGGTCCCTGGACCAACAGCATCAGCATTGTCTGTCAATGAGTAAAACATGCAAATTAGCAGGCTTACTCAAGACTCAGTCAGAAACTCTAAGTAGAGGTTGGCCTCAAGAGTCTATGTTTTAACAAATCCTCCAGGTACTTCTGATGCTCACAAAGTTTGAGACCCAACATTTCAGATCAGGGTCAGCAAACTTACAGCTGGTGCCAGAGAACTAAATCAGATTTGATGACTGTTTTAGTAAATAAAATTTTATTAGAACATAGTCATGTCCATTGGTTTAAATATTGTCTGTGTCTGCCTTACCACTACAGTGGTGGAATTATAGTATAGACCATACGGTTCACAAAGCCTAGAATATTTATTATTTGGCCATTTCAAAAATAAAAAAAAGTTTGCCTACCCCTGCTCAGGGAGTCGATTACTTGATTTTTTTTTTTTTAAGATTTTATTTATTTATTTGAGAGAGAGAGAATGAGAGATAGAGAGCATGAGAGGGAAGAGGGTCAGAGGGAGAAGCAGACTCCCTGCTGAGCAGGGAGCCCGATGCGGGACTCGATCCCAGGACTCCAGGATCATGACCTGAGCCGAAGGCAGTCGCTTAACCAACTGAGCCACCCAGGCGCCCGATTACTTGATTATTTAAGTCCCATCCTATTCTAACTCATCCTGATTTGTTTATATCTTCCCATATGAATCCTACAAAATTGCAGATGAGATTTAGAAGCTCATTTTTAAAAAGTTTTAACCCTTGATAGTCATTCCTATTAGAGGGCTTGAAAGTGTGCCATTTCCTCCAGACATGGTTGCAACTAAAATAAGTTTTCTTATTCTTCCTCTGCACTTTCAGTCCTCTGTCTGCTTTTTCTGTCTTAAGTGAAAATGGAGAACATCTGTTCACCATCCTTCTTATATTACTTTTCAAATAGTCGGAGGCTATTAAGGCACACTGAGTCTCTTACCTGCAGGCAAACATTGCCAATAACTTTAGCTTTTCCCCGTTCCTTCTCTTTTCCTATGTGCCTACCCTTGAATCATGTCCTTTTCTCTGCTTTGCGTATTTACTAGGGTGTGCACCTCTTTCATAAGCTGTTAGACCATGAACATACTTAACTAATCTTTCTGGCAACATTAAAATAAAATAGAACAACAAACAAATGAACCTTCCAAAAGTCCAGATTTTAGCTTCTTATTTTGTGAAGATTTCTACGTAATCGTGTTTCTTTTGACCTTACCTTTGTTTGAAGTTCACTAAATGTGGCCTAATGTCTTACTTTACACCCTTTTCTCTCCAGAAACAGTCCAACAATCAGGCTTAATATGACTAATTCTTATGTTCTGAGGCTGGACTCATTAATGTGAAACATGTAGTATACTGGGTGCTTTTCAATGGCATCTGATATTTTTAGTTGGCCAACCAATTGGTTCAACATATTCTAGGTGCCCAACTCTAATTTACAAGCTTTCTTTTTTCATTTCTGTCCATCCTGTGAATCAATCAATGAAATCTTTGCTTTCCCTTTCTTTTAGTCACATAGAGTTTGATCCTTAGTCTGGGTATTTTCCGATTTGTGACACTGAAAATATGCATGATTGTTTTTTGTGTGGTTGTTTTGTTTCAACTTTTTGTATTTCTTTTATCATTCTTTGTCTGGACTCTTCCAGAACACATGTTTTTTGTACGGGTTGCAAATACATGCAGAGCTATCGTTCTGTCCCTTTTGTTTTCCCTTCTACCCCACTTTATCAGTGATGTACATTTGTGCTTTTGGTATTATGGATGTCTTTGAGGAAGAGCCAGTTTTCCTAAGCTTGCCTCTTGAGGTACGCCCTGCCATTTCCTTTAGCAGATTTAAGCCGGCTCATTTGAAATATCTCATTACTGAAATAATCACTTTTAATTTACCAATTGTACAGCCTTTACCTTTCCAGAAACATAACGAATAATATAATTTGCTCCATGCCAATCAAATTTGCATCCCATGTGCCAGAAATGTAGGGTTTTATTCATGGACTATATGCACATAGGCTCTCTGAACATGTGACTTTTTTAAAATAAAAGTAAACATGTTTTGAAGAAGATTTACTTTACCATATTCTTATGTTATCAGCGAAGGACTTCAGATATTTTGTAACAGTATAATACTCTGAAATGTGATGGGAGAGTCTGAGTTCTTTGCAAACAGTTCCACTATGCTCATATCTATAGTTGGAATTTATCAATCAGTTGAGATCCTACCCAGACTAGCTAAATGAAAATGTAGCCAAGGACAATTGAAAATGGAAGACAAAATTAAAAATGAAAATACAGACTTTCCAAAACATCTACCTGGCTTTGTGGCAGTGGGCGTTAAAGAAAGGCTGAGCATACAACATGAGTTGTCTGTGGGGAAGAAGAAATATAAGATTGTGAGCTTGTGTACAAGAATAGAAAAGAAAGGAATTGTGTAGCACTCATGATTTGGCTAGAGGTATTTGACAAAAAGAGCCAACTAAAATTTTGGCTAGACTAATTGAATTCTTCAGCTACAAGCAGGACTGCCATAAACAATTATTATCAAGATTTCCCCAGTGCCAATATGCCATCTAAAACTGTCTGGAATAGTTGTGAAAATGTAGCAAATGGACAAGAAAACTACTCATAAAATTAAGTGGCCTTGATTCCAGTCCATGTGAATACCAGAACATGTGACATTTTGGTTAAAAAAAAAGTGCCAGTCATATCTGATACTGTTAATTAAACACTACACATGGCTCTTTACTAAAAAAAAAAAAAAAAAAAAAAAGAAGAAGAAGAAGAAGGTGGGCTTCAAACTATATGAAAATATGGAGCAAAGACCAAAGTAAGGCCAACCAATGTTCAGTGAGAAGCTGGTTTGCTTTTGTTAATAAATGCTGACATTAACAAATTTTCCTTGTTTTTACTTGATGGTTCAGAGAAATATTTTATTAAATAAGAGAAAACTATTATTCCAAAGGGGTTGCCGAAGAGAATAGGGATGGAAAAAAGAATGTGCTCATTCCCTGGCTATTGCTTTCATTTTATCTTTATTTAAAGGGCTTGGGATCATATTTACTTTTATTAAAACTTACCCAGTGCATTCACGACAGTGGGCAACCAATAAATATTTGATGAATGTTTGTAAGAGAGAATGAACGTGCTAAGAAGTAAATCCAAGAGGACAGAGAAGTGAGGGGCAGTAAGAGAAAAAAGGTGACTGAGCAGGGAAGTAATTAAAAACAAAGCTAAGCAGGGATGACTGTGAATCAGTGTTATGTCCATTTTTCCACTGACCAAAAAGAATAGTAAATGTTTCCATGCTAGATTCTGAGTCAGCTATTTTAGACACAGAGCTGGTCTCTGTCTCATGCAATACTTTGTCAGATAATGTCATGCACTTAATTACTTTCCAATTTAAAAGATAGAAATACAGACGCCTGGGTGGCTCAGTTGGTTAAGCAGCTGCTTTCAGCTCGGGTCATGATCCCAGGGTCCTGGGATAGAGTCCCACATAGGGCTCCTTGCTCAGCAGGGAGCCTGCTTCTCCCTCTGCCTGCCACTTCCCCTGCTTGTGCTCTCTCTCTCTCTCTCTCTCTCTCTCTGTTAAATAAATAAATAAATAAATAAATAAATAAATAAATAAATAAATAAATCTTTAAAAAAATAAAATAAATTAAAAGATGGAAATACTTCTGTGGGTTACCATGAGCTCTTCGAAGAGTGGTTGTTTCCATATAGGACATCTTTTTGGGTAGTTTTCCATTTTGTTTACAGGTTGTTTCAGTAACAAGTCTGTCTAGGTCAAGCGGGTCATTTGCATATCTGATTTGAATATGATCATTCCCCAGATTGTCTTTCCTAACACCCTCTTTCCTGTTCCTTCCTTCCTCCCTTCCTTCCTTTTCGCTTCTCTCTTTTTAATATTATTTCCTATTCCTACCACCACAGTGCTTATACAGGCATCAGTGAATATTTCATGTTCTTAGTAGGAATGAACCAAATAGTATTAATGAAATTAAATGTAGTTTGCCATTTCCATTTACTCTCTTTGGATTAGTTTTCAGATAAACGATGTCTTATTTATCCATTCATTTATTCATTAACTCAAGAACACTTAACTGCCCATAAATTTCAAAGCACTTTATTAGGCATCATGAGAAAAATTAAGGTAACACAGACATGAACACTCCCCTTCAAAAGCTCTTACACCATAGCCAAATAACTCCATTAGTAAATAAAAAATAAGACCCAACATAATGATTAATGATTTCAACAATAACTTCAATGAAATCAAATTTCATAAAATATTGTATATCAATTCATTTCCTATCATTTAAATAAAATAATGAAAATGGCAATAAGAAGAGTTACTATAATTTAGTATTTACTCTGTTAAATATTTCCCATGTAATCCTTAAATCGTGTGATTTAGGTGTTATTTTCCTTAATCTATAGGGGAAGAAACTACATAGGTGTTAAATTCCTTAGGACACGAAAATGTTGGAATTTGGATTCAGGTTTCTGATGACAAAGCCTGTTCTCGTAACTACTTAAAATATTCCGTGGAAGTTTGCAAAAGATAAAATTGATTTTGGTGCTAAATGGACAGGGGGAGGGAGAAGTGGCATTTCAGCTAAACCTTGAAGGGCAGGGAGGAGTTAAATGACACAAATGTGAAAAAAATTAAGCAAGTATTTTCCTTATCTTAGTTATATGATGAAGTCACTCACTGGTATGAAGAGGCAAGAAAAGGTCGTAATGACATTGATAACATGGGAGACAGATAGTTAGCTCTTGGAAGGCATAATGACTTTTGACAATGATATGCAGGACAGATCAGAATCATTCAGGAAAATGCAGGGGCAATTTCAGAAGAGACGCTTCTTGCAGAAATTTCTCTCCTCTCTCAGCAGGCATTCCTGCTCAAAGCAATTTGACTCATTCTGTTTTGTTCTTCCTTTGGGATTAATGTCCTTTCAAAAGCACAAAATAATCTTTACAATTTAAGGCAAACAGGCCCACGAATTTAAAAGAACTAATCCAATTCTCCGTGTCTGTGATCAGAACCCCTTCTCCAGTTTCTTTTTTGGGTCGGTAGTTCTTTTGTTTTCCACCGACCTTTCAGGGTTTACATTGATCAGGTCAGTCCACGGGCTTCCCCTCTCTGAGACAGATCAATGAGGAGGAATAGCTATGAGGAAGCTGTATATTCTCAAGGTGTTCAATCACATCTGAGTCAGGAGGGGGTCTCACAAAACATATTCACTGTGTCTACCATCACTGTTGCAGAAAGCCAAGGATGGAAATCTCCTACTCCTTGAGGAGCAAGTGCAAATCTCCAGTTGTCCTCATAACCTGGGCAAACTTTGGCAGAGAAGTCAAATGCCCTTCTTTGTCCTTTCACCAGATTCTAACCCAGAGAAGGCTGAACACTTCGCCAAAGCGCTTGCTATAAGGACACCATGAGGGTGATTCCGCTGTCCATCTTCCCATGCTTACAAAGCATTTCCATGTGTCTTCTAACCTGATTGATGAGAGCAGAGTTTAGGATGCCCTAATGTCATCATGTTTAAGTCATTCTGAGTATCCTGTTGGGGGTAGCAAACTTTGATCAACTGAATTAGATACTGGTATGTTGTGTTGGAAGGATTCTGAGGTCAACTAAATAGGTCAACTAAATATATGGTTGATTTGTAACCATGCCCTGTGTACTAGAAAGGAAAGCAGTATCATGGATTTGTATCCTTGGCTTATGGGGACAATGGATAGAATATGATTTTTACCAAGAGCAGGAATATTGAAATCTGTCATAGTGGTTGCCTTCCTACTTTGAATTAGCTGCAACAAAGTACTTAATTTCATACAGCCTCAGTTTCATTACTATAAAAATGAAGTTACTAAGAGTTAACAGATGGTGAAAATTAAAATCCTGTGTATATATAAAGTGCTCAAAAATTGAGAGTGGTTATTATTATTTTAATGTTTATTGTTATTATTTGAAATTGAATAATTCAGCACATATAGTCCACTACCCACCAGCAGAGTACAATTTAATCACTGGAATATTTTATCCTAATGGCTAAATTAAATATTTCTCTTCAAAATTTATTTAGGCCTGTGCTATCTGGATACTCAAATTCTAATTCTTCTAATAAGAAGATGAGCTTCTAGTAAATTTGTAGTCAAAGAAAAATCAGAGACAATTTCTGTGATGCCCTACATTAGCCAGTTAGTTCTGGCTCAGTCTGAGTTGAGTCAAATCAATGGGTATTAGTAGCACAAATCAGGATGTTTATGTACCTCATGGCAAGCAAAGAACTAAATAATTTAGGCTGGAATTCATAGGAGGGTGAGAAGTTGATTATGGCAAGCAGAAAAAAATCTGTGTTCTCTTGTTTCCCTTGGTCTCTGGTCTTGGACTTTTGGCCAGAGCCTGGTATTCTCTTAGTTCAGGGCCACTCCAGAAGATTCTCTCAGATGGATCCTTTACTGCCCATCATCTCTACCAACATGGATCCCAGCAGTATCAGCTCTTAGGGATTATTTGCTTCCTCTTCATTTTAGTTTCACTTTAATCCTCGTTTTTAACTGCAGTATTTTATGATGTCTTTTATTTTATCACATTATAGATGTCCCTTTTCATTCTGCATTACGTTTTGGTGATGACTCCATAACCTTGGTATGATGACTTTCTCCTCCCTGAGGCTACAAGCAATTTCTGGGTTGTTGTTTTTTTGTTGTTGTTGCTTTTTTTTTTTTTTTCTGGATTTGTAAATCCTGTATCTGCTCCTTCCTAGTTATTTGAATGTGAAAATTTAGGTCCTTCACTCAGAGGCAATTTCTGTTTCCATCAGTACCTCTTCCACATTGGTGGGAATCACAACTTGGTAGGTATGTGAGAGGAAGAAGGGTGTAATATAATCAAAGAATATGGGCTTTGGAATCAGACATCTCTGGTTTCTAATTCTTCTTTCCTCTACCACTTAACAAGGTGGTTTATCTTCAGTAAATGGATCTCACTAAGCCTCTGTTTCTTCATCTGTATAATGAGAACAAGGATATGTTCATTGTTTATATAAATAATGTATATAAATTTCCATCTAGCACAGAACTTAGAATATAATAAGTGCTCAAAATGACAGGACTTCTTATAAAAATAAAATATGGCTATGTGTATCTTCTCACTTACAATCACTTATAGACATTTTATTCTTCTTCCATTTTAAAGCCAGTCATTTTCAGGACACTATAATTACTACAATTCCAATAGTAACTGATTTTATATCTCTTCCAAGGATCAAATGTTTCAGAATTAGAAGAAAATATAAAGTTAGGTTTGTTTCAAGCAAAACCTGCCAGAAGAAACAATCACATTGGGGCCGAGATTAAACAGAGCACATGTCAGCTCCACAGGGAATGTTCTTGAGGAAACTGAAATCAGAATTTCTTTTTGCTGTTATAGGATTTGTAAGAATGTTCACCAAAGCAATGGAAATCAGAACTCACAGTTCCTACACCTTAGAGGCTAAGAGGTGCTACGAATGGGATGTGCCAAGTGTGGGCCCCTTAAGATGGCAAAAATGTGATTGTCACTCTTTTTAATATATCTTATTTTTATTCGGTGATGGTGATAGTGACACATTATTTCTCAATGTCACCCAGTGTTAATCCAGCTGCATTTCCTAGGAATTCTGTGTCATAACTGTTATGAAAGAAAATTCAGTTGAAATGGGAAAAAAATCACAGTGAAACATTGAATGAAAACATTCACAATCAAGTGAATCCGCTAACAGATATTAGTCTTCAGTTCAATAGAATTAATTATGATGGATGTAAGTTTAACTTCTACTTTGCTCTTCTGGACTGTGTAGATGAAGTGAAAGGGAAAAAAACTAAACCAATAACGGGTTAATTCAAACAGAAAAAGTGGTATCTTTGGATGAATGCGTCTGCTTAGTTTATTCAGGCTGCTTTAATGGAATACCACAGACTGGGTGGCTTGTAATTAACAGCCATTTATTTCTCACAGTTCTGGAGGCTGGTAAGTCCAAGATCAAAGCACAGGCGAATTTGGTGCCTGGTAAGGCCTACTTTCTGGTTCATAGACTTCCGCCTCACCTGTGGAAGGGGCGGGATTCTTTCTGGAGCCCCTTCAGTAAAGGCACTAATCCCCTTCTTAATGGCTCCACCCTCATGACCTAAACACAGCCAAAAGCCCCACCTCCAAATACCATCACACTGGGGGCTGGGTTTCAACATATTAATTTAGGGAGGGGCACAAACATTCAGTCTATTGCATTATGGTATCTGGTAGATTCAATATATGCATAATATGCAATATACTGGATTATAAGCACCAATGGAGCAAGAAACTGAAATTGCTTCTTGAATGTTCCAGTGCCTTACAAATGAGTCCCTCTCAGTACACATTCATTTGATTTGCTTTGGCAAAGTTTAATTTGAATCAGCTTTTTGTTTATAGAATTTGTTGTTCTCTATTACACATCATCAAAAAAATGGCAATATCTGAATAAAATGTAGCTATAATGGCTTAAATTCTGGAAGCAGAATGTTTGGTGTCAGATTTTGGCTTTACACCTTACTAATGGTGTGACCTTGAGCAATTGTCTTTAACCTCATCATTATTCCTTTTTTTTTTTTATTCAAAAGGCTATGAAAGGACAAAGGAGCTATATACTACGTAGAGTTCTCTGCACAGTTCCCCTTGTGCAGGAGCTGAAATGTAATTGCTTTTAGCCTGATGGAGGAAAGGGGAGTTGTTTAAAAGACAATAAATTCACACCTAAAAATGAAATCCATGGTTAAGAAACTTATGTTGAGAGAAAATGCTAATAAAATTATGTTATGAACAGATTAGAGCATTTTATGTTTAGACCATGTATTTAGTTTTTTTTTTTTAAAGAAAAGAATCAACAATGGAAGCTTAATTGAACTAATTATTAGTCTAAATTGGACTAAAAATATATGATAAAATGTTCCTTGCCTTTTAGCAATACACGCCAATAAACTCTGATAGTTTAGGGCGCCTGGGTGGCTCAGTTGGTTAAACATCTGCCTTCAGCTCATGTCATGATCCTGGGGTCCTGGGATCCAGTCCCGCATCAGGCTTCTCCCTATGCCTCTCTCTCTCTATCTCTCATGAATAAATAAATAAAATCTTTAAAAAAATATCCTCTGAGGGACGCCTGGGTGGCTCAGTCGGTTAAGCGTCTGCCTTCAGCTCAGGTCATGATCCCGGGGTCCTGGGATCGAGTCCCGCATCGGGCTCCTTGCTCAGCAGGGAGCCTGCTTCTCCCTCTGCTTGTGCTCTCTCTCTCTCTCTGACAAATGAATAAATAAAAAATCTTTAAAAAAATATCCTCTGATCGTTTAGTCCCCATTTATGTTCTCTTCTTCCAGGAAGTTGCTGGTCAGTTTGACTCTAGGCAGACATATTCTCCCCCTCTCATCTTGCTCTTTCCAGTCCTTCTGGGTCTTTCTCACTGGGCTAAGAATCGGATTGTCAAGGCTCAGGCTTAGGCCCGGGCCTCTTCTATGCTTCCCAGGGAAATCTTTCTCATGTCCAGATTTCCTATCTGATGACTCTCCAGTGTTTGCTCAGAGTGGAATCTGCCCAGAACTGGCCTCTAAGCAGTGCGCCCTCTTATCCAATGGCTGCTTTTCCACTTAGACCTCAGGCTCATTAGGTCAAAAACTTAGCTTGTCTTCTCTTAGACTTGCTCTTCTTGTCAACTAATAGCTTCACCATTTATGTAATAAAAATACTACTTAAGATAAATGGAGGTGGTGTGTAATTCTTAACTCATTTTGTTTTATTGTTTTTTAAAGATTTTATTTATTTATTTGAGATTGAGAGAGAGAGAGAGAAAGAGGAGCAGGGGCAGAGGAAGAAGGAGTAGCAGGGAGCCTGAGGGACACAGGGCTCACTCCCACCCAGGACCTGGGATCAGGATCTGAGCCAAAGGCAACCACTTAACCTACTGAGCTACCCAGGCGCCCCCTTATTTAACTCATTTTAATGGTACTGGGAGAACTACACCACACCATTTAAGCTCAGGAGATGTTTTATTAATACCTTGGATCACATTTAGTATCTACACAGATTGGCAAGAGCTTGGAGATGAAACAAAGAATGTAACACAATTATGAGGGAAAAAAAAAAAAAACATGAGGGAAGATATTTATCAGGTTCTGGAGGAACTGCATGCCCAGCTCTACGGGCATAGTGAAGTTCATGCAGGTAAGTCCCAGTTGAAAGGCACAGATCATGGAAAAGCAATGCCGACTAACCTCTTTAGAGTGAGGTGACTAAAGCCTAGATATTATGAGCAAAATTATCCTGAGAGACAGATGTGGTTAGGCAGGTTTAACTGCCTACATTAGCTGGATTTAAACACTTGGCTATTATTGCGACTGCATTGTGACACACTTTGTTTTCATTAAATAAAAGTGTTGTGATAGCATTCTCAAAGAGTATCAGATATGAATAAACATTCATTGCTGTCATAGGGCTGGCCCTTTTTGCATCCTTGGTTTGAAAATGTGGTATTATTTTTACCCAAAGCACTCATTATTCGTTAATATTGATTTTAGCATTAAACGTTTTTTTTAAAATTAGGTTTCCCATTGAATATTATCATCACTGATCACACATGAAGATTCATCGTGGCCATTGTCTTCTCCAGGAGTGGACAAGTAATCCTTTTTCATATGATTCCAACAGTGTCTGCCTTCTGACAGTGGCCACATTTGGCTCTTGGAAAGCTTTCCTCCTCAATCCCAGAAGGAGAAGAAACCAGGAAAAAGCAAGACTTTCTCTCTGATCAGCAAGACATTCTGAAACAGACTGTATCAGGCACCTTATCTGTAAATTGCTCATTATTCAAAAATGTTGGCTTTGCTCTGGAGCTGTCATGGCCAGTAGAAACTTCTGTGATGATAGAAATGTTTTCTAACTGCTGCATACAACATGGTAGCCTCTAGCCACATGTGGCTATTGAACATTTAAATGTGGCTAGTGTGGCTGAGAAACAGAATTTTTAATTTTACTAATTTTTAATTTAAAATAGCCACACATGGCTAATGACTACCGTATTGGACACCTTGGTACTAGAGCGTCTTTATTACTACTTATAATTTATTTTGTGAAATTAAATCTTGGGCAATTCCTCTTGAGGAAAATTTTACATTTCTACATCTTATGTCCCTGGTACTGAGTTGAGAGGAATTTTTCAAGCAAAATCTTTTGACTTCTTGTGAGGAGGGACTTATCCGGAGTTATGTACCCTTTGACAGAGGGACTGAAGTACAGGAGTAAAAGTCTAAAACTCCTTACTCTGAGAGTACTAACAGAATTTTCTTCAGTTTTTCCCAGGCACCAGAAATTGTCATGACAGTTAGCTAAATAAATAAGAGATTCTACTTTTCTTCTAGTGAAGACGACTCAGCATATTGGCAACTAGATAATAGCATTTTTTTTTTTAATTCTGGTCATGACATTCACTGACAGTGACAGAGAAAGCAATGTTAGCTAGTCCTTCTTAGGTTCCTTCCAAAATGAGTTTTGAGGTGATTTACTGAAATGCTAAAATACCACAACTTAAGATGGAAAAAATATGGAATTTGGATAAGGGAAAACATGGCTGGCTCACATGTGTTCTCTTTCATGGTTTAAGATGGAGTCCTGACCATTGACTCGGGCTAATGTTTCTGAATCAGTGTTTCCGGAGTGATGCTCCAGTTGCCCTGACTCATATTCCTATTCTCACCTGATCCCTCTCTGGTCAAGAACAGGATGTGAGAGCACAGCCACCGTCCTGTGTGGCTTAGTGCTGCCACCTGCCTGTGGATCAGACCTTGCTTTAACATTGGAATTGACCTGCCAAGGGCCAGTCACTTTAGGCCAATGAGGACCTTCATCCTGAGGGAGAAAGTGCTGGGTCAACTTTCCAAAACCTAGTAGGTAAATCAACAATCTAAAATAGGGAGGAAATGAAGGTAATAGAAGAAAAATTGTGACAAAGTCACATTAAATTCAGATTTTATTTCAAAACAAGTTTCTAGTTTTATCATTCAGTTGGGAACAATATTTAAACAAAGATCAGACCTGAAAGGGACTTTGGATCACTGGGTTTATGGAAACATGGTAAATATAAGTTTTCTAGCCAGAAAGTTGAAAAATCATCATAACACTGAAGTACCCAGTGAACAACCTTGAGCATTTTAGAGGCAGTCAGACAAGGGAATACAACAAACACGTATTTATTTTTCTGATTTGGCAAGTAGATGTTAAAAGAATGCAAACTTGAGTGCTTTTGAAACATATTTGATATGATATGCATGTCTTTCTGGATTCTTTCTCAAATATAGGGCAGTGCCAGGATGTTCCCATGGTAGATAAATATCTGCGATAAATACTGAATATTCCTTTATCATAGTCTTTACAAGGAATGTGTTTATTAGGGTTTTTTTTTTTTGAGCAGTAATAAAAATTTCAAATTTCTCATTTTAATGCATTACGTCTGGCTGCAAAGGAGCTGCTTGCCTTATATGGCAAAACTGACTTTGTAGAGTCTTCCTTTTACTGCTATTTTGTTGATTTTTGTGGTTGTTTTAATTTAAAAACTATTTGCATCAGTACTTTGAAAATTCTTAAGGTCACTTGGATTCACAACAAATGCCATTTCTTACCTGTGTGATTTTAAGTAAGATATTTTGCTTCCTAGAGCTTTGGCTTTTGAGCTTATAAATTGAGTATTACAGTAGATACATGCAGAATTGTTGTGCATTTTATTATTTTTTATTTTTTAAGTTTTTATTTAAATTCCAGTTTGTTAACATACAGTGTAATATTAGTTTCAGGTGTACAATTTAGTGATTCAGTACTTACATACAACACCCAGTGCTAATCACAAGCACCCTCCTTAATCCCCTTCCCCTATTTCACCCATCCCCCGCCCACCTCCACTCTGGTAACCATCAGTTTGTTGGTGTGCATTTTAAAGGAATTAAGGGATAGCAGACATGGTCCATGCAATTACTCAGTAGATTCATAAAATTTAGCTATATTCTCTACACTCACTCCCACCCACGCTGGCTGGCCGATTTCACAGCACTCTATGGCTGGTGTTTTGTGTCAAATCAAGTTTTACCTTTATGCCCCCAATACTCATTTGTTTTCTACTTCATGATAGTGGTATCAGATCTAAATTTTTTATGTCTACCATCCCATAGACCCCGGAATTCCTAGTGCACCTTTCCTTCCCGCAAGGCACATGGCAAATTCTAACTGAAGTAGTTGGAAATAGATGTGAGTAGTGTTCCATGTGAATTCAGAGTAGTTGCTTCACAAGTATCTACTTAGGACTTGATACTACTTAAAATGCTCTTGGTGTTTTCCTGTTAGGTATGAATATTCTAAGTGCTTTACTGGTTTAATCATAGCTCACTATTGAAATATATATATTATACTTGTAGATAAGTATAAATATAATTATTTATATATATAATATATAAATTAATATGTGTATTAATAAATAAAAATATATAGTTAAATTTATATATATACATATGTGTGTGTATGTGTATAAAACTGATGGTTAAGGATAAAGATACCACAGAAATTATTTATCTGATCAGGAAATTGAGGATTTCTGCTGCTTTTATAAATGTAGACTTAAAAAATATTTTCATATATTATATAATAATCATATATGTTATATATATTTACATATGTATACATGTATATATAATTATATATTTGTTATACATATATACATATATATGATTCCCGGTTCTAAAGCGTACATGGTTTTGAATATTTAACAGCTGCAACCCTTGATTATTTTGAACTTCAGTTTTGTCATTTGGAGAAATGAAAGATTAAGTAGGTTAAGCTGTCAGGCTGTCAGACAGGGCATCTGTGACTGTTTGATAAACCCTGAATGCCTGCATGGATCAAGTGCAGAAGTTCAAGGTTAAAAGTGTTATATTACAGAAAGAACACTGTCCCACTCTGAAGGAGTATTTCAAAATATTGATTTACAAAGTATCCTCTTTGTGAAGACTCCGTTTCGGCAGGGGTGAAAATAAACAAAGTGAACAATATGAACATGCTTTTAAAATATCTTGATTGACTGCTTTCAGAGAGCCCCAATTTGTGTCTGGAGGAATTTGAACAGCTCCTTTGCAATCTATTAGGTTCATTAAAAAATACATGCCTCACTTAGTGAGCACCAATTGGCCACGCATTGGGCTGGGCACTGTATATATAATATCTCTAATAAGATATGCTTCAAGTGGCAACTGGCTTAGAATTCCTTTTTTTTCTGTATGAATTATTAAAATGAACATTTCCAAATTTATATTTTAATTGATTTTCAGAAATGCAAACTTTTGAAGTGAATGTATCTTACTCTGTCACATAATCTTTATTAACAAATACTCTATTAACAAATAAGTTACTCCTGTATTTTTTCAAATACATGTTTGTACTTTTGTGAATATACAGCTGTCTTATGAATACACCAAGGTAATATTTAATGTTTGCTCTATAGTTCAATTCTAAATTCTAAATATAACCTAGCAGAAATAAACATAAAAAAGGGACAGAGAAAGTTTGTGAGCTTTAATGATTATCTTATTTACTGTATTGACCTGAATTATTCAATACCTTAGTGTCTAACATTCTATACTCAATGAATGTTTTTATTTGCTGACTTTCATGGTATATTAGAAATTTGGCATATAGAGAGATAGTAACTGCTCTGAAATCAGAATAATTTAATTGTTAAAACTGCATAGGCTATGAAAGAGGTGGTACTAGACTTAGGTAGGCAGGGTTTCAAACATAAAAGGTATGAGCTTATATTTTTTTTTCAGTCTCCACTCATGGAGGCTTCAAAATGCTTTCCTCAAATTAAGAATACCAATACTTCCAGAAGTGTGACATTCCAATGAATGAAGTGACAGTGTTGGTAAACAATAACAACAAAGCTACTCTTTTTAACATATAGTAATGCCTACAAATTCATTGTGTATTTTGATGTTTATCATTGTTAAGGTCATTTTATAATAAAGAAAATAATAATAAACATATATTTGTATCCTAAATGCAGTAGTTTCTGTTCAAAAATGAAGAAATGAAATAATTGTTTTCTCAAGGAGAATATTTTAATCTGCTTTACAAATGAAATATGTTTCATTTGATTATTTTGATTTTGGGCTCTTTACAAATAATATTCTTGCCGCTGAGCATGTACAGATTGGTGCAATGAAATATTTCAGGGCATACCCAAATTTTAGAAGTAGAAATGGTAGTCACGGATAATTTTTAAGAGGGACCTTCAGTTTTATACCTCAATAGAAGCATTATGGATTTTGTGGCAAGTATCTATTTTAGAATAAAGCAATTCAACATTTCACTTAGACTCATAATAGTTATACCCTGCCGTCCAAGAACTGCAAGTGGACTCAGACTTTATTGGAGACCATCTTCTATGAGGAGTGAGGCAGACAGGACTGGGCAGAGGGAAAAGTTGAACTGTGAGGCAGTCACAACAGAGGCCTCAGTCTATCCTAGATCTTATGAGGAGGTCTAGAGCACAAATACAGGTTCAGAGTCATCCTGCCTTGAGGCATAAAGAAGAAGCCATGACACCCCTGTATCAATCAGTCATTGCACTCTGGAAGACTTTGACCGGGGGTGAGGCAGCACCCTCTGGCCCAAGGCAATATATGTGTAGATTCTCAGTGTGAGTTATCAGCTACCAGCTCTTTGCAGCTCTCCCAGGAGCTGGGGAAGGGGGTGGTGGAAGCACGCTGCAGCATCTACTACAGCTGAATTTGCATAGCCAGTAGCCAAAAATTGTGTAGTCACACATGTGCTCTGCTCTCCAACCATCTTTTAGGTTTATCTCTTCAAACAGGTAAGAAGAGATGGGTTCAAATGGTTTGCCTAGGTTCCCCAAATTTTGACTCTTCCTTGATATTTTTGCATCCCTTACTAAGGAAAACCCAGTGGCAACATTGAGAGAAGGTCTTGAGCTGCATGTGTAAGTTAAATGAAATACATATCTCAGAGAAAGAGAGGTGGGAGTTTATCAAGCAGTCAGTCAACTTTGTGCCTCTTGTGTTGGATAAAATAAATAAGCTTAAACTATCTGTTTAACATTTTTGGTCATCCTGAACCAGAGGGGGACTTATAAAAATGAAATAATTATGGAATATGTTCCTGCTGAATTGCATTCTTTTAATTACAAGAATGGAACGTTTCAATGGAAGCTACATTAACAACCAAAGAGTTTTCCAACTTATTTTTTCTTCATAATATTATGTTAACCCTTACTTGATTTCTGATATTTTAGACTCAAACAAGGTAATGGATATATATGAACACCTTTTGCAAAGCATGATGTGTGACACAGATAAAAAGATTATAAAATTATTTATTAAAGCTCACTATTAATTGTGCTCACGTTAAACCATATCATTGATATCCACCCAGACATACTTTACTTTGAGTTTTCTAAAGACATACTGACCAAAAATTTATTTTGGTTCTTTAACTTTTTATCAAAAGAAATTTTTAGTAATACTAAACTCAAGACAAAACTATCACCAAAGTTTTATGGATGCCCTCTCCAAGAAAGTTTAGACACCCACACTCAATATACCAACAGGTGGACAATAAAGTACATTTATGGTGTGCTCTGGTGAATGTAGACTTGTTATTTTTTTGCTTTTATCTATGTTTGCTTTAACATCTGTCCTCTATTTTCTGACTTGTACTACTTTTTATTTTAATTGGTTTACTGATTCATACTTGTTGCTGTTGGCCTTGCTGTTGTTAAGGAATATTTTAAAAGGGAAGTGAAAAGAGTGGGAAAAATACTGGTTTTGTTAATTTGGCTCCAGCTGATTTTATACCTGGAAATAGGAGAGTTAATGGGTTTTTTGTATGGTTAATTACATCTTGTGCTGACGGCTTCTGTTGTAGGCATTAAGTCACTCACCTTGTTAAGGGATCTACTGGTCTAGTAGGGTTAGATTTGCCATTGGGGAATCATTTTTAGAATGTTTACCTTGTGTTCAGATAACTGACTGAGGGCAGGATGATGGGTGTGTCCAGTTGACCAGAGAAGTGATTGTGAGATTTTTAAAGATTATCCCTATGGGTCTCACTCTACTTTGTTTTGAAAACAAAATGGCAGGCAAGTGAGTGGCACAGACATGAGCCTCTCTTCTCTTTTCTGCCTCTTAGAGTTCTTTTCCATGAGAAAGGAAAAATCCCACTGTGTTTTTTTTCCTAATGCTTCTTGGATTTTCACCAGCAGGTTTTTACAGTCTGTTGCTTGCCTCTCAGATTAGAAGAATGCTGGCATATTTTAACGGTTTCCTAGGATTCAAACAGCCTTTAATTAAGAGCAAATTGATGTTTTGGAATGTTACCAAAATATGGGAGACTGAACACTGAGATGGGCTTCTTTCCTTCCAGCTTCTGAGTGCATGGAGCCCTATAATGGGGAGTGGGGGAGAAGAGTGGGGGTGCTCCGTTGCAAACAGCTGGTTGCCTACTAGTATGCAAAGGGTGTCTTTGTTGGCATAATATTCCCACTGCTTGCTCATTGGTGGCCTTCTAAATTCCACCTACTCACGACTGGGAAGGAGGTAGGTAGTCATAGAATGCTCAAAGCTGCCAGGGTGCTGAACAGTTCAGGGATTGCTTGGTTTGTAGCTGGGTTCACTTGTTTTAATCCTTCAGTTGCCAGGGCAGTAACGTATGGCTGCCTGTATTTGTGGTTAAGTTTCTTTTCCATGCCAAGTTCATGTCTTCTTCCTGCCAGAGTTTTGGATGTGGTGGAAAAGAGCAGTTCTGTAAAGGAATCACTTAGACTCGATGCATATTATGAATAGAAGTTCGTTTTCAAAGATGGATGAGAGTGCAACGGAGGGAGGGGTTTTCCTTTTGAATCAAGGGATCTTAGTGAAAGAGTTGTTGCTGATCCGATCCAGAGCTTTAGGCCAGAAAGGAAGGATAGATGGTAGAGTATGAAATGTTGGAAATGGTAACTGTTACTTACACAACTGTACAGTTTTATCTGAGGAGGGAAAGGGAGCAGCTTAACTAGCTCCCTCTGCCTAATGGCAGGCAGATCCGCTCATTGACCACTTCCTAGCTGAGGCCACTACACTCCCTGTCTTGTTTTTTGCAGTGACCCACAAAGCTGGCCTTTTGGGCTCAAAAGACACCTTAATGGTGTTTTGTTTTTGTTTTTAACATGCACAATGTCGTTGATTGCTCCCTTTGCTCTCCTCTCTGCAGGTGGTACCTGCCAGAGCCCTGCTCTCCCAGCCCTGGTCCGTCCACCAGCCCCTCCTCTGCAACCTTCGCTGGATCTCAAACCCTTTCTTCCCTTTCCTCTGGACACAGCGGCAGCAGTCAACCTCTTCCCCAACTTTAACGCGGTAAGTCCCCGGGTCACATTTGCACGTGGCGGAGTGGTAAGCTCCAGGAGTACTCTGTTCTTGCTATTGTTGCTTTCCTTTTTTTGAAAGAAAGGATTATTTTAGTTTTTCAAATTAAGGCTCATATAAAATGTTTTGTTAGTTCTCAGAGGAGAGTCTGCTGCAGGGTCCTTTCAATACAATAGCTGAGGTCAGAGAGTTCCTTTTTTATAGCTGAGCCTTTGGGACTTGTTATGAACAATAAATTCATTTGGCCACAAAGTTGTAACCTTGGTGCAGAATAGAAAAGGAAGTTGACCCAATAGAAATAAGAGTAGTCCTGATGTGCTAGGGGTAAGCTGGTCACTACCTCCATTTTGCTGTTATCATTTATTCCATGGATGGTCTGAAGGCTGCAAGGTAGCTGGTTGTCTGGTTATGTAAGGTCCCCAGAGCCAGGCTCCTTCAAGGGAAAATGAAAAGAGATTTAATCCAACTGGGTTGGTCTTGAGTTCATGTCTCCTGTTTAGTGTCTTTCTGGGTAATATTAATGATTCCATTATTTTGTTGGAATATATCTACATTAAAACTTAATGAATTTATCAAAGAGAAAATTAGAATTCAAGTAAGTGTCTAAAAACTTAAACGAGTTTCTTCTATCTGGGTCCTACACTTTAATTTTCAAATCTATTGCTCCTTTTCTAATTTAATAAAGAGGACGCCAATAAGCACAATAGTGATGCATTCCATTTGCAGAGCACTTTTTTTCCCCCTTAACTTAAAGCAACTCAGCATTCTGGTGGTAGGAGGGTTTCTTTTGTTTTACTTTTTTTGTCTTGTTTTGTTTTCCCTTCTTACTGCATCACAGTTGTTCAGGTTAGGTCTTTCTTAAATTACTTTGTTTTTTGGGCTTTGTTAATGGCCTTCTCAACACAAGTTCAATTACTTACTTGCTTCTATTTTCACTCTTGGCATGTCTTTGTAAGTTGACAGATTTCTCATATTCATCATCATCTCTTTTTGTACAGGCAGTGAAAGTATTCCTATGATGAAAATAGAAATAAGGGTTGAAAAGGTTAGAAACCCGTGACTATTTTTTTTCCTAATATCATCTGATTCAGATTTCAGCAGTTTGTCATAATGGAGGTCTGAGCTTATCAATGACAGGATGTGTCAACACAACCAGAGCAAAGAGGATTAAGATGGTGGGTCACTGAATGCCCAGTGATCTAAATAATATAGATTTCTTATTGCAACATCTTGCTTCCATGATGGATTTTTTAAAAATCTTCCCACAGTTAGATCATTCTCTTTTAGGAGATGGAAGTGGGTCTCATTTTCTTTAATAATACTTCATCCTGGGGACTCTGGTCATTCCAGGGACATGGTCCAGTTATATGATAGTCCTCGCTAAAGGGCAAGGGAGAATCAGAATGATCACTTTGCTCTTTTAGGGGTGATGGGTTTTCCATGGGAATCTTATTTTGAAATTGATGGAGCATAAATGGAGGAGCGTCAAGATCACATTTTCAAAGTAAAGGTTTCTAATCCTAGGCATTTCATAAGTGTAGAGAAAAAATTGCTCAGCATCAAATTCTCTGATTTTTAAATGACCACACCAAAGTCCCATGGGTTCCCTTTCTCTGCTGTTCAGTTAAGTGGCTTCCTGGCACAGTCTTGCTTCCCAGACGCCCAGAGATGATCCATCAAGGTGCATTACCTGGCCTCTAAGACCACTTGGCATCCTGTCAGTTAGGTCTCATGTCAGCTTTAGAACAGTTGAGGTGAAATTCCTGGAAGGCTGTAAAAAGCTGAGTTTTAAAATTTCGGTTTGCCATTTGAGAAACATTAAAAGCAATATTAATTTGATTGACGAGTATTGTTTGTCATAAAAAACAAAGATGAGTGATTGGCTGAGCTATTTGACACTCAGCAAGTCTCTTTATCCTCTTTGCTACTATTTACCCTTCTTTGAAGTAAAGGGAGTGGACCTAATAATCTCTTCCTTTGGGGTTTATTTCATTCATATATTTGCACTTTTGTGGGCAAAGGCAGCATTGTGTGGTGGTCAAGCTGGATCCTGTAACTAGACTGACTGTGTTCAAATCTCAAAGTTGCTGCTTATCATCAATATGACCTTGGGCAAGTGACATAACTCCCATGTATCTCAGTATCTTCATCTGTAAAACGGGACTAATAATTAACCTACTTCTTAGGCATGTGGTAATGCTTATGTGTGCTAAATAATGTAAAACAGCACTCAACACATAGCAAGCACTATTTGAGTGATAGCCATTATGTTCATGCATAGGCTGTAAACTCTTCTTCTTCTTTTTTTTTTTTTTTAATGTGGCAATTCATTGACTGATAGCAGAAGTTTGACTTGATTCTTTTTCCTCTATGATGAATTTTGACTTCTGTTTGTATTTGTTCCATTTAAATAAGGAGACCCTCTGTTCCTACACATAACTGTTATTTCCTTTCAGTGCTAGTCAAGCTGCGGCAACCGAGGATTAAGCCACTCCTTGTTTCTTACTGAGGGGGAATGGTGGCAAAGCCCATAATCAGGTGGCTTTGGACTCACAGTTAAGAGTATAGAGCATTTCTTTAAGTAATAGCCTGACTTCTTGATTTTATAGCAGGTGTGAATCTCAATCCACGAATTCAGGGTGTATGAAACATAATTTTTTATTGCTGTAAATTGATTTTATTTCTGATTCAAGAGACCATTTTATGGTGAAGGGAAATGCAATTTAATTCTGTTTCAGGGTGTGCTGAGGTTGTAGAATCTAACAGGCTATCCATCCAACTCTTTATGGGAAACTCCTCTGTTCACTAAGTTATTTACCTACAAAAGCATTCACAGATGGTCAGCACCAGGTTAGCATGGCTATTTAAGTCCCCAGCTCCCAACTTTAGACACACAAACTTTGCAAGGCTGTTGGTGGTCCCTTCTGCCTAGATGTGCCAAACTGCTCTTATCTCTTTGCCAAGAAAATGATAAACCATCTGCCACTGAACAACCTTCCCGCATCAGACCTTCCTGAAGCAAGTTCATGATAGTTGCAGACTGACTGCCTGTTATATCTCTCCACTGAGGCTTTGTGTATGGAATCATCTGTCTCTCGGGGGTAGGGTGGGGCAGAATGGTGAAAGGAAAAAAAACGAAATAAAATCATGGAAACATAAATGTATATCCTTGATTATTATCCTTCCACAAGAGCATAAGCCACTAGGTAAGTCAAGTAGAATAATGAAACATCTGTAAAAATATGCATAGTTGGAAAGGAAAACAGGTGGAGAATCTGAGCTTGGATATGGATATAAAAGAGGACATTTGATAAAACCATTAGGATCCCTCAGTCTACTCAAAGTCATTTTTTAAAGATTAGCAACAGAAACTGTTCTTTTGACCTAAGGATGTTGTAACCTGGTTGTTTCGGTAGCTTTCAGACAAGAGAAAGCTTTCCTTGAATTCCTCGTGTACCCCCTACCCTACCCCTCAATCTTTTAAGACATTGGAGTTTCAGTGCTTAGGACCATTCTGATCCCATTCTGCATCAGCATTTCTTGAAAGGACCCAATCCTGGAAGTAGGTAGATGATGTTTAGGAAAGAAATATTAGGAAGTGGTATGAGTGTGGTCCATTCAGTCAATTGCTGTTAATTAAACATCACTATGTGGCAGGAATAGTGATAACAAAAATTATATTGTGATGTCTGCCCTGAAATAATTCAATTTATAAGGGAAGCAGAACAAACAAATATTTGTAAATATGGGTGGCTTTTATGAAGAAAGATGTATAGGATAGAATGGCAGGTTGGGGGCAAGAGTGGAAGGCTGTGTGGTTGGCTTAGTGGGGGTTTGGTGAGAAAAATAGAAACTATTCTAGGCATGTAAACAGGAAGGACTTAATATAAGGATTTAGGTGCTTACAAAGTCTTTGGAGGTGCTGGGCAGGCAAACAAAGGTCAGAGAAGGCTATTGTTGGCTCTCAATTTTTGTGCTTACTTTCATGGAATCAGGAAGTTGCAGAAATACAAGATGCTCAGTAATCCCAGTTACTTTCATCCAAATCCCATGAAATGCCTCTCTTTATGGGATCCATGCCTGAAGACTGCTGGCAGAGACCTGTGGGAATGTAACCCTAGGGCTTCCAGTCCTTGTGATGTAAGGAAGAGCACAGAAGAGGGAAGGCGGTGCTGAGTCACCAACAGACTTGACATGATGGCAGAATGGAAAGGTTTATGCATAATCAGAAAACCTGAGCATGTTTGCAACCATGGACAAGAGGCTAAATCCTTTGGAGCCTCAGTGTCCTGTTCTGTAAAATGAGAATGAATAAATTTCTCTTAGGTTTGTGATTGGAGGGATAGCTGACTTTTAAAATGCTGGAGATTGAAGCTGAGAATTAGCTTGGGTTACTTAGGGTATTGTTTAGAATGGGAGCTGATCGTCAAAAAATGCCTATACTCCTTGACAATTTTCTCCTTGGGTCTCAGAGTTGCCCCTTTGTTTTTCTTTTCTCTAACATATTTTCTTCATATCCTCATCAGTAGTTATGACAATAATGAACCTTCAAAATTTTGTTGAAAATGTGCAGCTTTGGGGGAATGTGTTCATGGGGACTGACTGTATGCCGGATCGTATGCCCCGCCCCTTCCATGGCTATGTTTCCTGTTGGCATAAAGGTTAAATGAGTAAACTGACCTAATCACCTGCATATACCAGATTCTCACTAAATATTGAGGTCTTCCTCCTTCCAGGAGAAGCACGAAAAAGAACAAGGTCACATAGAGGGCCCAAAGGCAGAAAGATAAGCAAATAAAGAGAGTAACTATTTGCTTTCAGTTAGCCTAGGCTAATACCCCGCCTTTTTTTTAAGTTTATTTATTTTTAGTAATTGCTACACCCAACCTGGGGCTCAAAGTCATGACCCCCAAGATCAAGAGTTACATGCTCTTCTGACTGAGGCATCCAGGTCCCCCATATTCTTTAACATTCAAAAAATAAATCAGTGTAGAAATGTTGACTCTCTGTTACTCCTCTTTATGAGATGATTTCATTAGGGGAGAGGAAGCCAATGGGGGAGACAGAGTGGGGGAAAGATGCTGAGAAAGAGAGATCAGATCTTAGCATCCAACTCTACTCTAATTCCTCCTTTTTCTCAAAAAACAAGAGCTACCCTAGACACTTGAGTGTGGTGTTAGTTTCAGTTTAGAAGTGTTATCAGTTGTGTGGAGGGGGAGAGGAAGGTGAAATTTATGTGATTTATAGCAGCACTTCTCATACTTTATGGTGCATGTGAATCACTGGGGGAATCATGTTAAAATGCAGGTTCTGATTTAGTAGTTCAGGTTTGGGACCTCAGATTTTGAACATCTGTGGGTATTGGGAGGGGAAGCAGGGGAATGATTAAATACACTGGACAATTCTTACACTCCTGGAGCCTATTTCTTCATTCATTCAACAAAAGTTTATTGAGGACTGACCATGTGCCAGGCCCTTCAGAATCAACAGTAAATCTAACAGGCTAAATTTCTGTCATTGTCAAACTTGCTTTCTCGTGTTTGTGTGGTGGGGTGTTAGGGAAGTTTGAAGTATTGGAAGCTACAGCTCTATGTCAAGCATAATCCTTCTGTGGTTGTGTTTCATCTCCAGAAATTTTGTGAGTCTCGCTTGTAGGGTGACATTGTGCAGGACTGGCTACAGCTGTCATTTATTAAATGCTTATTATGTGCCAGGTATCTGACACTATCACCTGCCTCCCAACTGGTTAAAAGCAAAAATTTTCTATGGTTAAAAGCAAAAATTTTCTATGGAGCTTTAAAGCTTTTCTGTGTGTCACAGTCCCAAAATTGTTAGTGAGAAAAACACATGACTGAGTTTTTTTATTCACTTATTCATTCAACAATTTATTCATTCTATAAAATTTTGAGTCCCATGAAATAATTCTATATATTGAGACATGGGCCTCTTGAAAATAATAGCTCCATCAAAGATGCCTTTTTTTTTTATTATGTTATGTTAGTCATCATACCGTACATCATTAGTTTTTGATGTAGTGTTCTATGATTCATCGGTTGTGTGTAACACCCAGTGCTCCATGCGATACGTACCCTCCTTAATACCCATCACCGGGCTAACCCATCCCCCCACCCCCCTCCCCTCTAAAACCTTCAGTTTGTTTCCTGGAGTCCATAGTCTCTCACAGTTCATCTCCCCCTCTAATTCCACCCCCCCTTAAGTTTTCCCTTCCCTCTCCTAATGTCCTCCATGCCATTCCTTTTGTTCCACATATAAGTGAAACCATATGACAATTGTCTTTCTCTGTTTGGCTTATTTCACTCAGCATAATCTCCTCCAGTTCTATCCATGTCGATGCAAATGGTGTGTAGTCATCCTTTCTGATGGCTGAGTAATATTCCATTGTATATATGGACCACATCTTCTTTATCCATTTGTCTGTTGAAGGGCATCTTGGCTCTTTCCACAGTTTGGCTATTGTGGACATTGCTGCTATGAACATTGGGGTGCATATCGCCCTTCTTTTCACTACATCTGTATCTTTGGAGTAAATACCCAATAGTGCAATTGATCAAAAACCTCCCCAAAAACAAGAGTCCAATGCCTGATGGATTGCCAGGGGAGTTCTACCAAATAGTGAAAGAAGAAATAATACCTATTCTCCTGAAGCTGTTTCAAAAAATAGAAACAGAAGGAAAAATTCCAAACTCATTCTATGAGGCCAGCATTACCTTGATCCCAAAACCAGACAAAGACACCATCAAAAAGGAGAATTACAGACGAATATCCCTGATGAATATGGATGCCAAAATTCTCAACAAGATCCTAGCTAATAGGATCCAGCAGTACGTTAAGAGGATTATCCATCACAACCAGGTGGGATTTATCCCTGGGATGCAAGGGTGGTTCAACGTTTGCGAATCAATCAATGTGATAGAACACATTAATAAGAGAAGAGACAAGAACCATACGGCCCTCTCAATTGACAGAGAAAAAGCATTTGACAAAGGCGTCTTTTATAAAGATAACCCAAATAAATGTAATGGAGAATATGAGGAAGAAGATGTAATTAATCTCTTCTGCATTTATTTGTTTTTTGGACATTTACTAAGCACTGACTATATATCTGACACTATAGCAGACAATAGAAATACAAAAAGAAGAAGAAAGAGGAAGAAGAAGGAGGAAGAGGAGAAAGAAGAAGCAAAAGGGGTGAGGGGGAGGTGAAAGGAGGACTTGTCCTTGTATTTATCATTATTGAAATAAGTTGATTAGTCACTTCCGAAAACACTCTTCTACCAGCTACTGTGTTAATGTAGTGTTAAAACACTACATTAGACAGTAAGATTCAGGCAAGCAAGAACCCTGTCTATATAGTTTGCTTCATTTGTTGAGAAAATGGGGTGGAGTAGTTAAATCATTCTATAAAGGGCTCTGTAATCAAATGCTTAAATAAAGTCCTTTGAAAGTAAATGCTCCCTGAGTTCAAGGGAAAGTGAGGTCACTTGGAGGTGGCCAAGGAAAGCTATATGGTAAAAGTTAAGGTTTAATTTGGGAACTGAGATCAGTTCCATATTTATCTTGTTTGGGAAAGTAACCATAGCACAGAACCTGGAACAGAGCAAAGACTCAAAACACAATTCTAGAATGAATGAGTGGAGGATAGATGGATGCATGGATAGAAAGAGAGAGAGAGAGAGAGAGAGAGAGAGATGGCAGGGAAAATGCATGATCGATAATAGAAAAGAAATAGCCATTATAGTTGTGCCATAAGAAACATAATTGACAGAAATGTCTCAATAATTTAAAAAATCTAAGTACTCCTGGTTTTCATACATTAGATTATTTCCATCTAACCAAAGTTATTAATTTAAGCAATTATTAGGAAACATAAGCAAGCATAGCATCAAACCATCCCCTTAATTTACATCCATAATTTTATGTTGGCTCATGCATTTATTTACTCTGGTTATATAAAAGTACAGTGATGTTAAAATCACAGTGGTTATTTATAGAAAGTCCTCTAAAATCAGTATTTTATAATATTCATCAACTATTTCATGTGAACCCAGAAGGATTTTTACCGTAAAATATTCGTGAGTCACTTTATGACGCGAAAAGGACAGCATTACATGTGTGTACCCTATGTTCTACAGCTGTAGCTTGAATATACATTTATAATATCATAGTAGGTGAAGGACAAAAATACAGAACCCTAAATGGGAAATGTCAGATTCAAGTTCTTGTTATCTTCAGATATATACCCTTCAAGATTTCCTCCATCTTTAAAATGGAAATATTACCGTGTTTATTGGCGCACTGGGTCTTCTTTCCTTTCAAAACCTATTCTTGGGGCACCTGGGTGGCTCAGTTGGTTAAGCTGCTGCCTTCAGCTCAGGTCATAATCTCAGGGTCCTGGGATCGAGCCCCGCATCAGGCTCCCTGCTCGGCGGGGAGCCTGCTTCTCCCTCTCCCTCTGCCTGACTCTCTGCCTACTTGTTCTCTCTCTGTATCTCTCTGCCAAATAAATAAACAAAATCTTAAAAACAAAAACAAAAACAAAAATCCTATTCTTTACTCTTGCTTTCCTCTGAGGTTCTGTGTTTTGTTAACTGCTCCAGCTATGGAGATGCCTCCCATCCCTCAGCCAGTGTAGGTGTTAGAGAAACAATAGTTCAGCACACTTTCACTTGTGTTTTTAAAGAGATACTAATTAAATGCAGCTTATACGTTGTAACTGCTCTTACTAAATGTGTACAATTGCTGGTGTCTCTAAAATACGGAGGCAGCCAGCTGTGAAATTTTGGGTAGAAAAAAATAAGACTGTCTTTCTTAGTCATGACTGGTAGAGGGTGTGGAAATTTTTCAGGTGAAAAATGCCGTAGTAAATATAATATTGATTGCTAAGTTTCTTGTCCTTTGAAGACAGAGGTAGCAGATTACTAGCTGGTTCTGTGCATTAAGTGTGTCATATTTGTATAGCAAAAGCCTCTTAAGAAACATCTGCTTATGAAGTCGTCTTTCATTATATGTTTTCACACTGAAACAAATACATAAGCTTGTTTGCCGAACCCCAGAGCTTCCTCTGAAGTCAAAAGCTATAAAAGTCAAGCCTACTTATAAAGACTCCAAAACACAAAATAATTTATAGCTCGGCTTGAAAGTAAAAGGCTAATAAACAAATGCACAACACACGAATGTTTTTTTCCTATTTTAACACTTGTTTACTCTTTGAGCAGGTTACACATTTTCTGTGATTAAAATGTAAAAAGAAGAGCAAAAAAGTTTCCCTTACTGGTCTTCCCTTGCCACTCAGTTCTCCTCTCTTAACTGACAATCAGGGTAGTCAGTGACTCTTCTATCTCTCTTTCCAGAGATAGATGTATGTCTGAGTATGTTTCTTTCATTAAAGATTGTGGCCTAATACACATCATACACTTATTTTCCCTTATCAGTTAATCTAATCATAATGAGCTGAAACTTTGCTTTTGCAGAGAATATATTTGACCTGTTTCCTCGTTTCTTACTAGGAATTTCTTACCAACTGTTTGATACTGGGGAAAAGAGGAGGACCCACATAAGAGCCTGTCAAAGCTCAGAGTTTATGGGATCTAGCAGCTCTTTTGGAGATCCCTACACCACACTTAGATATAGACATTTTAGAAATGAAATACACTTTTTAGAGTTAATTTGTTTCTACTCCAACTCACTTATTTTACAGATAAGCCTATAATAATTGAGAGAATTCCAGTTTCTTGCCTAGTAAGTGGCAGACATGAGAAAAAACCCGGGACTCGTGTCTTCTGTTTCATGAGGATGCTAATCATTGAATCATAATGTTATGGATTGAATTGTGTGCCCCCCCAAATTTATAACCCATAGTGCCTTTGAATGTGATCTTATTTGGAAAATAGGGTCATTGAAGATGTAATTAGTTAAGATCATTAGAGTGAGCCCTAACCCATTATGACTGGTTATTCTTAT
Source organism: Zalophus californianus (assembly GCF_009762305.2). NCBI lineage: Eukaryota > Metazoa > Chordata > Mammalia > Carnivora > Otariidae > Zalophus > Zalophus californianus. The sequence continues at coordinate 81,025,879 of NC_045595.1, forward strand.
AAGGGGAAATTTGGACACAGAGACACACATAGAGGGAAGGCGAAGTGAAGAGACACATGGAAAACACCATCAACAAGCCAGGAAGACAAGTCTAGAATAGATCCTTCCCTTACAGCCCAAAGAAGGAATCAACCTTTTTGACACTTTGATTTTGGCCTTCTAGCCTCCAGGATTGTGAGGCAATACATTTCTGTTGTTTAAGCCACCCAGTTTGTAGTACTTTGTTATGGCAGCCCTAACAAGAAAAGATTTTTAGAACCATCTGATCTACCACTCCCCCAACCCCCACCAGACTCCATACTACAGTGTTTCTGACAACTTGTAATCCAGCTTTTTATTCACTATCTGCAGTGATTGTAAAGAAGTCTACCCCTGCAGGGAGAGAGACCCTACACCATAGGTCACCTATTCTATAGGGAAGTTTTCCTTATGGAGCTAGTTCAGGCTCCCCGGAACCCCTAAAAACAAAGGAAAAATATAACACACAATATATTGCATTTTTATAAAAAATATGTATTGATCATGAACTGAGTGACAAGGGCTCTCAAGGAAGGCAATTTTACATCCACCTTTTAAAAAAAAATCTAATTTCATAAGAGTCTCGTGTGTTATAACTATTAACCTGAATAACATAGGTAAGGAAACTTGTAGGTGAGAGAGAAAGTAATTTGCCCCAAATCACACAAATAGTGATCACCAAATCATGTCTAGATTTAGGTTGAGTGATCCAGGTTCAGTACAATTTCATTTATAACAAAGCTAACTGATCTCATGTCTGAAAACAGTTGTAGTTTCTTTAATCAGCTATCAGAGCCTTGGTTCTCTATTAGTTATTTAATTGAGTAATCTGTAATTCCTTGGAAGACTTAACTCCAAGACAGTAAGCTGAATAATATTCTGGCATGACTGGACAAGTATGGAAAAGAACATTTGGATCATAAGTGGGGGCTGTATGTTATGTCACCCTCACAAGCATTTATATTGTAGATGGGCAATCATTGTTGGGATAAATAACTTTAAATGGCAATAAATTAAAAAAAAATCCACTCCTACTCTAGCAACAGTTTAGGCTTCTTAAGACTCAAGACCCATGTACACACATAAGGAAAAAATAATAATAAACTTAGAAATTAAAGGTTTAAGTTCTATTGTGAAACTCTGAGTCCAGATTTTCTCATTTGTGGAACTAGAATAATCATGTTGACCTCATATGAGTGTCTAAAGGTGTTAAAGATTGAAAGTAATATAGAAATAGTAGGTGTTAAGGAAGTTATTGAATCAGAGGTTCTGGTGTTGGGACACTAATGAGCATTATTTATAATCTCCCCAAAGTGATTCCTTTGCCCCTTAAATGCTGAGAGTCAGTATATTCCACCCTGTGGTCAAAATCGGTGGGAAAATCCATTTTTACAGCTCAGTACAAGTGTAAAAATAACCTTCTCAGACAATCTTTTGAGGAAAGTTGTCTCTTCACACGTCCCCTTCAACACAAATGTAAAGAACAATGTGAATGCTATTTCTCATTACTCCTAGTCAAAGGAATGAGAACTTTTTGCCAGTGAGACAGTTCGGTTTCATGACCCAGTGCTTCTCAAAGTGTGGTTCTCAGAGCCATACTGGTCCAAAAACTGTTGACAGGTCTGTGATAGGTACAGAAATAGAGAGTGAGCAGCATTTGGAAGTTTTTATAGCACCATAGAGCAATTTTACATCTGTTGAAGCCAATAAAGAATTGTGATTTAATTTGGTATGTTTTTTCATTTTATTTTTTTGGGTAATTCATTTTATTATATTTTATAAGAGTTTTGGCCTGTGATTGATGTGGGGGATAGCTGGTCCTTGAGCAGAGAGAATTGAGAAGCACTGCTCTGCTCTTATTGTTAAGGATTTGAGTTTCATCTCTACGTAGAAAGTGATGGGGACTTTGAAGCCATTATTTAGATAATTCGAACAATGCATTGAGAAAGCCACAAATACAATTTCACCTAAATTCCCTTAGTGCTATCCAATTTCCCTTATCCTGGTGAGGTGTGGCAATGGTAAATGGCTCTCTCTGAAACTCGTAAATCAGGACAGTACCAAAGTCAAAAGTAAGATAATATGCATTTCCCCTTTCTCTGAAGCTTAACCCCTTATGGCACATTTTATCTTGAGTTTGGGCGAATATGAAAGAGGTAGAGTTAGCAGTTAATTCTTGAGCTTCCTTTCTCGAACACTCTAAAACGGAATTTATTTCAAGGACCTTGCTGAGGGATTTTAAGGGACTAAAGACAAAAAGAAAAAAAAAAAGAAAGAAGAAAGAACTTTAAGTGACTACATATGGAGATAAGAAACTAACTTTATTACTTCGATTTCTAAATCCAAATTATTGTTTTAAAAGGAGAAACTAGAATAAATGATAGTCTAATAGTACGGTAGGCTGGAGACATTTTTAAAGCATTTTTTTTTTTTCAAAGGAAATCACACAGAAAAAACAATCAGTTTTACCAAAACTTCCTTGTGCTCTTTAGAACATCTGTGCATACCTACTGTTTTAGCACTTCTGTGACTTTCGTCACCTGCTACATTGAAAAGCAACAGTCCCTGCTTTCCTAGGAACTTGTGATAGGAAGTATATAATAGAGAGATAATCAGCACTTTCTGGCACTTTCTACATTACAGAGTTTATATAACCAAATAGACAGTGCTTATGTGTGATGGTCTCTATGGGGAGACTGGCCTTTTTTTCCCCCTAGATAACCTTACTTGTTCTTTAACTTAAAAAAAAAAAAAGTCAGAAAATACTAACTTGGTTTTGAGACTCAACTTATTTAGCTCTTAGACTATTTATCAAGTCCTATTGGCATTCTCTGGTTTTGAGATCCTAGTTTGGAATAAAGGCAGAGAGATAAAAATAGAACGATTTTGACCTTAGAATTAGTTTGTTTTTAATTCTACTTATCTAAAATCATAGTAAAACATCTAGAATTTTGAATAAGGAAAAATATATACACACACACACATGTATATGGATATCTATGTTTTTATGCATACATACACGCTTCTTACTGGGGATCATGGTTTAAAACACTGAATCTAAGTATGTAGAAAAACTCTTCTATATGTGTGTCAAGAGGCTTAATTCAATGATGTCCATTGCAGCAATGTTTTTATTAGCCAAGAGACAGAAACAAACAAAACAGCTGCGCGACAACCAATATGATTATCAATAGGAAAATGGATAAACATCGAGATATATTTAATAAATATGTCTTAAGAGATGTTTGAAATATAATAACAGGGACTGGAAGAACACACATTAAATCCTTATTTGCAGAGGATTCTAAGGAATGAGAAGGAGACAATAGGACTGGTGAGGGGAACAGAGGAGACTTCAACATGTCTATGACGTTCAGGTTGTGTTGTTTAAAAAAATATATTCTGTAATAAAGGCAAAGAGTTGTTAATATTTAGCTTTTCATTCTAGGTGATCAGTACATGGTTATTTATAATATTCTATGTATTTTATGTATTAAAAAATCTTTTCACATTTTGTTAGTTGCAGATGTCTTTGGCAAAATACTTTATTGCAACTTATACTACCTATAATATATGATTAGTTTAGGGCTTAGCTGATATTAATACTTAGATGTGCTGGCTTCAGACGCAAGTCTCTATTTTCTGATCAACATGTTCCCAACTCTGGGATTTCTATATCACACTTATGATTAGTCTTGCTCAAAGGCTTCTACTAGAACTATTTAGATTAATACCCAAGTAGGAAGGTTAACATATTGCTTCTTGTAACTTTCTACTATTTATTTTATTATTTTTATTTTTTATTTTTTATTTTTTTTATTTTTTTTTTCTTAAGATTTTATTTATTTGACAGAAAGAGACACAGCGAGAGAGGGAACACAAGCAGGGGGAGTGGAGAGGGAGAAGCAGGCCACCCGCGGAGCAGGGAGCCCGATGTGGGGGTCGATCCCAGGACCCTGGGACCATGACCTGAGCTGAAGGCAGACGCTTAACGACTGAGCCACCCAGGTGCCCCTATTTTATTATTTTTAAAGATTTTATTTATTTGAAAGAGTGAGAGAGAGAGAGAGCAGAAGCAGTGGGGGAGGGACAGAGGGAGAGGGCAAGCAGGTTCCCCACTAAGCAGGGAGCCTGATGTGGGGCTCAATGTGGGGCTCAACGTGGGGCTCGATCCCAGGACACTGGGATCATGACCTGATCTGAAAGCAGATACTTAACTGACTGACGCACCCAGGCACCCCTTAACTTTCTACTATTTAGATGAGATTGCACTATCAGAGAATGTATTGACCAAGCTTGACAACTTACTCCTAAAATCCAATTCAAATTTACTTATTAAAAACATTACCATGTAAACATTGCATATTCATTGAGGTCTAAGAGGTTAGGAAAATTTTGGAGTCTTGTTATTAATATCAATTGTAATGGAATTTGATTGAAATGGTGCTCTGCCTTACTTTGGATTTCATAGTATAGGAGGGATGGTATTTTAGAGTATTTGGCAGATTAATATCACCATTCAAACACTGCCCTTTGGTTATTTCTCAGAAGTGGTCAACTTTTGGGCCACCCAGTAAATTTCAAATGTCAAGTTGATGCTTACTTTTCTGTTGAAAGGTATGTATTTTTCAAGGAATGGCTGTAGTTTTTTGATAACCACTGGGTTCTGAGTATTAAAAAAACTTTCATTTTAGGGGTAAGTATCATTGAACCCACAATAACATATCTATAAAACTCCTGAATGAGATTAAAAAGTCCAATTTAAATTTAAAGTTGGTAATGAACTTGTTAATACTTTCGATTTACCATGTAAATACCATTATTCAACATAGTTTTAGTAATAACTTGTAGGTACCTCTCCCCATCACCCCCCCAAAAAAATCCAGACTGCTGTGCTTACTAAACCATAGAACCATTTCTTCCACACAATAGAATTAAGTGATCACAGATATACTATGTGGTACACCTGATGAATACACTCAATTTTAGCTGAATGAAAATAACATGAGCTAAAATATAAATGAGATAATATTTTATAGGCCTTTAGCCCCAGAATTTGTCTTCACTTTTTTACTTTGTAAAAAGATTTAAATTGTTAAGATAATTGTAAGAGCCTGAAAAACATATTTCTGTCAAAAGTAAAAATATAGGGATGCCCGGGTGGCTCAGGCCATGATCCCAGAGTCCTAGGATCGTGTCCTGCATGGGGCTCCCTGCTCAGCGGGGAGCCTGCTTCTCCCTCTGCTTGCAGCTTCTCCTGCTGGTGCTCTCTCTCTCTCTCTCTGACAAATAAGTAAGTAAAATCTTTAAAAAAATGATAAAAATATAAATGCTAACATGTTCCTTAAAAAGGAAAACGACCCACATCAACAACATCAACAAACTTTGAACCAATTGACTACTTAACTTTAAGTCTGCGTGATGTCTTTTACTGTGTTCAAAGCCAATGCACTCTTTTCAGGAACTGTCCATGAGGCCAAGATGAGGAGGCAAGACTTCCTGCCTTGTGTTACACTAGTTAATTTCTAACTTCATTGAAATGTTTTGGGAATCTGTGAGAGCCAAACATGAAGAACCAGAGAGCCCATGTTGCTCTCAGAATTCTTTTGAAAGCATGAGATACATGGCATGTGTTATGTTAAATAGTGTATCATTTGCAGATACCTGCAAGCTATTTGAAGGATTTTTAAAAATTGATGTTTTAAAGACTTTCATGACTAAATAAAGAAAAATAAATGAATGTAGCCACTTCTTTCTTTCTTTTTTTTTCTTAAAGATTTAATATTTTAGAGGGAGAAAGTCCTAGTGGGGGAGGGGCAGAAGGAGAGGGGGAGAGAGAATCCCAAGCAGACTCCCCTCGAGCACAGAGCCTGATGCAGGGCTGGGTCCCAGGATCCCGAGATCACAGCCTGAACCGAAATCAAGAGTCCAGTGCTCAACCAACTGAGCCGCCCAGGCATCCCTCACCACTTCTTTCCTATCTAAGTATTTTGCTGCCTGTCCTGTTTTTAACTGGTTAAGAAGACTCCTATAGTAGTTGGCAGGGAAAGGGGTGTTAGCTTTACTCTTAATGGAGCCAAATAAATCTAAAAGAACATCCGGAAGAAAAAAAAATCACCACAGGCGCAAAGAAAAATGTTCCAAGTTGAATGTTGGCTCCTGAAATCGTTCCAAAGATTTAAAGTTGACAAAAGATGAAATTTGTTTATATTTTAATATACGGTTCCACAGGTTTGGGGGATGTTGATTACATATGCAGTTCTTCATATTCCACATTTATTTTGGCCACCTTTCCCACATTTTCAGTTTTTGAAATACTAGGACTCCAGGATGCTTGCCTTCTCATCGCTTCTTTTGATCTTCTTGCCAACTTTAATGTTTGACTGTAAATATGGTAATTAGTTCTGCAATTACTATCTAATTTGTATTTAGTACATTGGCCTTCTTCAGTAGAAGCTGTTTGCTTTCTTTACATGGTGGTTGGTGGCCATGATTTTTAACTGACATTGGCAACTTCTCTTTTTGAGTAGCTAAAGTGGAAAGAATAAATGGCTCTAGATTTCTCCCCATGTCCCGAGGATATCTGTATTAGTTTCTTCTTTTTCTTATTTTTTTAAGAATGACATAAACAAAAATCTTACAGATATCAGATGCTCTAAAAAACACTTGTTATAATAAAAACCCATATTTTATCTCTACCCTTTTTAAAAATTGTCTTCCTGTGGAGCATTGATGTTTAAAGACCTGCCTTAAGGAATTCTGCTACCAAAATCATGAATGCATGTTTCGTAATTGTGAACTTTGTTCTCATAAATTTTGACTCTTGATAATGTGAATATTAAGTAAGAGTTAACTTTGGGAAATAAAAGAAACATATGTAAATACATAAATGTGTTTATCAGCTTGATTGCTAGCAGACAATATTGAACCACAACATATATGAGCCAGTAGGAAATGAACAGAAACTGAAAACTTTGACAATAGCTAGTTTTATTTAATTGAACTGATGGGTGTTCAGGACATAAGGGTTCTGTTGTTAATTTAAATTTTAAGATATAAAATATTCACATTATTGCCATAAAAATGGGCATTATTTGCTTGTTGGAATTAACATATTTCATGGTACCCTTCAAGAGCAGGGCAACTTCCTAATTCTCTGCAACCTTTCACTCATGCATTAATTCAGTAAATGCTCTGTTACTATCAGGTTTCTAACTGGGGAGATACAATAATGACCAAGATCCAGTTCTTTCCTTCAAGGAATGTAGTCTTAATCCAGAGAAACTGAATAAATTTTATTTTAATTCATGAATCAATAAGCATTTATTATATGACTAATATGGATCTGTATCATACCAGACACTCTCAGAGATGCAAGTAATAGACAGTTCATAAATGTTTGTAGAATGTTGTAGAATAAATGAAGAATAAAGCTCATAATTTAGCTGAGGAGGCAGGCACAAGAAATCAACATATTTTAAATAATTTAAGTTGCAAAGTCAATACTACTAATTTGACAGATTGATTCCCTTTAATGCACTGGCTCTTATTTGAACAAAGTCAAAGAATTGAAAAAAAAATAAATTCTATCCTATCTCATAGTTTTTTAGCTAACTTGCATTTATTATAAGAGAGCTATATCCAGTTTTGCATTTGATACAAATTAATTAAATTTGGTCTTTGAGTTATTTAAAGCATTCAGTAAAAGACACTGGAGTTCTAAATATTTTCTGGTTCTGAACAGTTGCTTTGCCAAGATTGCTCCTTGTATAAATGGAAACCCTCATGAAATGGGTTTCTTTCATTATATTCTCAGAAAGGACATTTAGTGTCATTTTTGGTAGATAGCCTTCTGATGTGGTTGGGCAACCCTTCCTAGGCAAGTTCAGCAAATTTCCATGATGTCATAGCACTAAGTAGTTTCTGGGGACACGAATCCATGACCACTCCCATCACAACCGTCTAAGAATCCAGCTTGCTCATGCTGTCTTAAAAACTGAGGGACAGAACACCTCCAGTGACATCCAAATAGACTCTTTGTCTTTCAGAACTTTCTTCTTGGGGCACCAGTGTGGCTCAGTCGGTTAAGCATCAGACTCTTGATTTCAGCTGATATCTTGATCTCAGGGTCATGAGTTCAAGCCCCATTTTGGGCCTACTTAAAAAAAAAAAAAGTTCTTCTTACTTGCCCTCTGCCTAGGTTTGCCCATGGTTCAGTAGTATATGTGCCCATACCTTAAAGCTATAAAGAAATATATAATATATAATGTAATTTTTTATTATTATTCATATTATTGTTATAGTGTAGAGCAGTTCCCGAATATCTGTATGCAATTAGATCAGAAAATGCCCTTCTAACGAAGTTACAGGGAAAGCCGATCCTGCTCGGCAGGGACCACATATTGAGGAGCAAGGCCATGGAGCTAAAGACAGTGGGTTTTGGAACCAGAGTCGAAGGTTTATATTCTGGATTCACTTCTTACTAAATATATAGTGTAGAGGAAGTTACTTAGTTTCCCTGTACCTCTGTTACCTCATCTGTAAAATGGAAGTAACCCTGCTAACTGCCTCATGGGTTATTTGGGGGTTAAATGAAACATCACATATATCTTATTTCCCAGAACACACCTGACCTCAAGAATATGGTACTGGCTTTGGACAGTTGGGAAAGTAGCAAGGGTGATTGCTCCTTTGCTATTTCCTGAGAGATCTTTTCCAGTTCTTTTGTCACCTACTAGCATTCTTTAAATCTGTTAAATTCCTGTTGTGGGATATTTTAATCAAGGAATCATAAGAGATGTGTAAGAATCACACAGGTTCTCATTGGGAGTTGTTATCGCTATTTATAGAAGACTAAAACTATGAGCAAGATCTTGGTTCCCTGCTCTTCCCACCTCGATCTGTGTAAGAAGCAGTTTGCACCGCAGATCTGCAAGAAATAATCGCCCGCAGGTACCAGTGACTCTAGACCTCCTAAGTCTCTCTGGGTCTCACGGTCCTGCAGGCTCCTCTTTGCATGCAAAACATCCTCATAATGGAGATTAAATAAAGTGCTCTCCAGATTTGTCAAGTCTTAATGAGAAAAATTGCTTTAAAATAAGTTTTAGTAAAGCATCTTAAGTAACATTTTAATCAGCTGAAGTTTACATCGTTTTTCTTAATAGCATTCATATGAAAAAGATCAATGATTATTTTATTCTGCTAAGCCTATAAAATTGGTAGTAGATGACATATAATATTATAGCACATAAAATGTGCTGTTAAATGTAGGCAGTTGTTAACCTGTTTTTTAAAGCTACATTTAAAATGAGAAGTGATGTACTTTCAGGAATTATTTGATTAAGCTAGTCAGGAATATAGAGGGAGTAGCACATTTTACCACCACAATTAATTCTGTGGGTAAAAGAAACAGACATATAGATAATGAAAATGCAACAAAATCATTATTTTAGGAATTCAGCTGTGTTAATGGGTATTATATAATTAGCTGTGTTAACTGATGTTCTTCAGAACTGAAAGCACTCTTGAAAAATAAGCAGGGGTTTGTTGTATCTGGGGTGCTAAGTAAATGGAAGGAAGGAGGGAAAGAGAGAAGAAAGGGAGAGAAAAAGAGGAAGGGGGGGAAGGAAAGGAAGGATTGATTCATCACTGTCATTTCAGGATATCCTGCCAAAGACATGTAGGCCTGGAAATGATTTACAGTAGGACAGTAAGGAAACTCTCCTATTGAGGTTTTGTGTTGTTTTTATCACATGTTATTTAGACAATCCCTTTAAAAGATTAGTACTTAGAAAATGACTATAATTTCCTTAATGGCCATATCAGAATTTGGATAATAAGAATTACTCTGGACGTTTGGATTGCCTGTAAATTTAATATTGAAAACCGTAGCTCTATACCTGCTGTTTTCTTTGAGTGTTCTGCCTTGCTTAGAAATGAGAAACTACATACGTCACTAAGAAGTTGATTACCAATTAAAAATGTCCCTGGTAGCATGGTATAAATGACATATTGCAAAGTCACTTTGTGCTGGCTCTCCGTTCTGTCTGGCCTTAATTTCAAGAAGCCATAGAATGAGACAAAGACAGGCTGGGCAGTCCTGCTATTATGGGTATCAGTACAGCACTTTCCACTGCTTTCTGTTTCCACTGCTTTCTGTTTGTGACCCGACGTTCTGAAGCTGCTGGCTCTGAGTGCTGGTGGAAGCCTTGCCGGATGATATATGGAAAGAAAGGAAATAGGAAATGGGAAGAAAGGTTTCTTTCTTCCTTTCTTTCTCTGTAACCACCTCTGAAGTGGGTAGAGCCTATAGCATTGTCAACACTATCCCATTTTCTCTAGGCTTGACATGTTTCCAAAATGCACCATTTGCCATTTTCCCAAAACAGTGGGCAACACACAGTAGATGCTCACTTAATATTGGCTTAATGAAAGTCCCAGTTCCCAATGAAAAATAGTCTGTGGCTGATAAGTCCTCTTTCAAATTTGTAGCTTACCTTTGAAGATAGAGATCGGGTTCAAATCTAAGCATTGCCACTCAGCAAGTGTGGTTCTTGACCCATTTACTTCACCTTCCTGGGCAACTAATTCCTCATCTAGAAAATAAGGATAATAATGCGGAACGCAGTAATAAGCGAAACCTCCAAAATAAAAACTCTATGCCATTAAGCACAGTTCTGGATAAGTAGGTGCTTAGTGAATGGTATTTTCCTTCCTTCCTCATTTTCCCGAACGTAACCTAATCCGTGACCATGTTTACTTCCATGGCTTATCTCCACACCCCCAAATTCATCAAGTCTTAAAAAGAAAAACAATTTTTAAAAACTTTTCTTGAATTTTTTCCTTCTTAAAAAATTATTTGGCCCTATCAGATCTTTTACATCTTTTCTCAGTCCCTGTAAACTGAGACTGCACTTTTCTCTGAGCTTTACAAGATGCTCACTTAAACTCAGTTCTTGGAGTTGACTGCCCTTACAGGTAGAAGACAAATATATGACTTACCCATAAATTACAAACTAATCAAATGCAAAAACTAAAACCCTGGCTAATGAAAGAGACACTTACTAAGTTTTATTAACATATTTTTTTTTTCTGTACCTGATTTTGAACATGGACCTAGGAAAGCTAAATTGAAAACAAGACCCAGCCACTGTGACTTAGTGATGAGGGAGAAAAAATGACTAGTTGGAATGAAGTCGCTTTATCTTTGTCCAGTTGCCCTTCTTTCTGACGTTCCTTCCTACATGCAGGGACTGATGGTGTGAAACTTGGCTGACAGGGAGGGCTGATGGCTGGCTGTCTTGGAAGTAGGTGGGGACTGCAGGGAACTTCGGCTTTTCCAGAAACTCTTAGGTCATACCCACTTCTGTAGAATTTGTACCAACTAACAGTTAATAGCTTTATTTTTCTCAAATCCCCCAATTTTGGCCTGCCAGTGGATTTAGAGGTTTTTATTTATTTCTGAGCCCTGTTCCCACCTTCAAAACAGAGGCTGCACATCCGGAGTATCACCCCTAAGTTTCATTGGTTCATTTATCCTGTCTTTCTTGGTCTACTTCAGCTGCAGTTAAGATCCCCCAGTATTTGGAGGGTTAGAGACAAAAAGGTTAGGAAGTGAGTTCTACCGGAGTCTGAAACCATGTAGGTCGTAAGGCTCTCAACTGGCCTCTACTGTCTGTCCCTTTTCATTCACACCCCAAGTCCCAGCTGCTAGTGCGATCTCACCAGCTTGCACCATCTCCCTCTCAACAACTGTTTATTTTATCAACGACTCTAACAACCTTGGCTGCAATTTGATTTGGACAACTGTTAACTGATTAGTGTGAATTTGACAGCACAGCTGTTCCCAGTTCCTGTACTGCCAGTGGGTGCAAGAACCTGGGATATTCTACAATTTGGAATTTGCAAAACTTTCTCAGGGGCCATTGCGTCAAAGACACACCAAGTTTTCTGACTTAGAGGACTTCACGTTCTCTCGGCTCTTATTGGCTGCTTATTCTCAATGATGATTTTGTTGTTTTTAGATATGGAACTTTTGCTTCTCAGATATATACTTTTATTTTGTGTGTCCATAACAACAAAATGTGTTTAGGGAGTAATAATCAGAAAAACTATGATTTTTGAGTGTTGTCTATAAACCAGTTGTATAAACTAGGGACTGTGTTGCACATTTCATATAGGTGGTGATAAGAATACAATCTTATCTTAAAAAGGTGCTACAGTCACTTTCACACAATAGTGTGGTCTGTTTTATCTCATGAAAGCATGATTTATGTGTGATATGGTACAAATTTTGATTCATAAGCCTATGTATGTAGGAAACCACATTTAAAAAAAACTGAACTTAGTGTCTATTTTGAACTTCAATTCTGTGTGTGGTAGAAATACAATTTTAGTTAATCCAGAGTCTTTCTACTTTCCTGGATTATATTTATATTCTGGGTGCTTTAAAAATCTCAGGGGGCAGGAGACATCTGGTTCTTTGTCCTTCCTGTTCATGTTGGCAAGAGGTGGGAGGTACTCTGGTCTATTCATATGACTCTTGGTTGTTCAGCCACATAGATTGCTTTTGTAGCCTTTTGTTCTAAACCAAGTGTCATCCAGGCGAACTTTTTGTGATGTTGGAAACGAATTGTATCTGCTCTGTTTGGGTAGCCACTCGCCATGGGTGGCTATTGAGCACTTGAAATGTGGCTAATGCCACTGAGTACCCGAGTATTTAATTGTATTTAATTTTAATTTATTTATACTTGAAGAGTGATTCGTGGCTTGTGGCTACTGCATTGGACAGCACATCGGGTCTCTGCAGGTTACTTCACTTCTAGCCATTTCTACAAATTGTGAAGGATCTTGAAATAAATCCAGTCATTTCCGCATGACACTCTAGATCCTTGGAAAGTTGAAGTGGCTGTGTAAGGGCCATAATAGCTTCAATGATACCGTGATGTGAATGAAAAGTCATTCTGTTGAACTTTGCGTCACTGGAACATTCTGTAATTCCATGATTTTGACTCATTCATTTGTTTAGATCCTTCTACTCACCCATACAGACATACGTTTTGCTCCTGAACTATGGTGGGCCCAAGCAAGCTCTGGGCTCTTGCTGTGTCACTGGCCTTTCTTGGTGTTGGTGATATAGGTCAGGGATGTAGCTGAAACAGGTCTCCTTTTCTCTACTTTCCCAACAAAGTACATAATGTCCCTGTCTTCCTGGTACTCAGTTTGACTCTTATTTACCAAATAACACTAAGTTTCTGTCTTCTCTGACTCTGTGTTGTCTTCCTCAGCCCAGATAATGCTATTATTCACTGACATGAGAAAAATGGCTCTTACATGAACCTGCATTTTTCTTAATCTGATTTGTTATGGTGGGGACATGATACACTGTGGCCTTGAGAACTTATACTCAAAAGCCCAACTCTTAGAATTCAAAAACATTGGCTTTTAAAAATCAAATGGATTGTCTCTGTTCTGTCTTTTTTTATTGTGCCAAAATATGCATAATTAAAATTTACCATTTTAGCCATTTCTAAGTGTATCATTCAGTGGCATTAGGTATATTCACATTGTTGTGCAACCATCACCCCCATCCACCTCCAGAACTTTATCTTTGCAAATCTGAAACTCTGTACCCGTTAAATAACAATTGGCCATTCCCCCAGCCCCTGGCAACCACCTTTCTATATTCAGTCTCTAAGGGTTTGAATACTCTGGCTACGGTGTTTGTCCTTTTGTATCTGGTTTATTTCATTTAGGATGTCTTCATTTGTAGCATGTGTCAGGATTCCCTTTCTTTTAAAGTTTGAATAATATTTCATTGTATGTATGTACCCCATTTTGTTTATCCATTCATCCATCGATGGATATTTGGGTGATTTCCACCTTTTGGCTATTGTGAGTAATGCTGCTATTCATATAGGTGTACAAATACCCGTTCAAGTCTCTGCATTCAAATCTTTTTTTTTTATTTAAAGATTTTTATTTATTTATTTATTTATTGACAGAGAGAGACACAGCGAGAGAGAGGGAACACAAGCAGGGGGAGTGGGAGAGGGAGAAGCAGGCTTCCCGCCGAGCAGGAAGCCCGATGCGGGGCTCGAACCCAGGACCCTGGGACCATGACCTGAGCCGAAGGCAGACGCTTAACGACTGAGCCACCCAGGTGCCCCTGCATTCAAATCTTTTAAGTATCTACCCAGAGGTCTCTTTTTTCTTAACTAGTGAGTCCTGCTGACTAAGTGAGGGTAGAATGAAAATGCCACAGAACGCATCTTGACTTGTAAGGAGATTTTAAGAAGATTGCTTCAAAGAAGAGCTGATTTGTTCTACATAGTAAAGGGAGAAAATTTTTGTTTGGTTGGAGAAAGTGGAAGAGGTGTGGGAATAGAGAAAATAGAGAGCTGTGATAATGGTTTAACAAGAAAGAGGAGTCTGAGAACATGGCAGGGGGACACCCATGAAATTCCCAGTAATAGGAAATAATAATAGAAATAATAACAATAATTTTCCATTTTTTTCTTTTCCTTCTCCTCCCTCCTGTTCGCTCTTCTCCCTCCACCTCCTCTCCCTCCTTCTTTCTTCTCCTTTTCCTTTTCCTCCCCATTCTGCTTCTCCTTCTCACCCAACGTCTCTGGCTCTATACATCATTCCTCATGCTAAAATTTACTGTAGGTGCCCCTTAATTGTTTATGACACTCTACAGAACACAATAGCTCTAGGAAAATTGAAGATGAGGGATAATCTAGTGCAAACAAAAGCAGACCAATGAGAAAGTTTGCCCTTTGCTCTTCTGTAGAAGCTGGCAGGGAAGTAGTTACAGTGAGGGCACGTATAGGAAAACTCTAACTCTCCTTACAGCTTTTGGAGATACTGCTGAGAATTTGGAGCATTCCACCACATTGAGATGGACATCAGGATACTTGCTTATGAATGAGCGGACTGAAAGATTGAATGACTTGGGGACACCTTTATTTGAACACATGTAGTTACACCTGCCGTTTGAACGATTTTGTCTCGTTTAATTATCCCCATTTTAGCAAAGGATATGAGACATAAAGGCAGAAATTAATTTACCTATGTTCGTAAAGCTAAAAATTGATAGATGCATTTTTCAGGCCACATTTTTCTAACTGGATACTCAAAAGGTACCTTTGGAGTAACTGAAGCGGAGACATCAAATACGGCATCTCAATCAAATCCACATGTGTATGTGTATTTATAGCAAAAATATTTAGAGGTCAATGTGTGGTTGTCTTTTTTTGGGTGGACATACATGCTGGTATCCTTCAGCACATTAAGATCTAGAATTCCATTAATGTTTTTATAGATGGTGAATTTAAAGGCCAGAGTAATTAGGTGATTTACTTGTGCTTAGTCGCCATGTCACAGTAGAAGCCAGTACAAGTGAGAGTCACCAGACTACAGCCTGTGGGCCAAATCCGGTGGGTCACCTGTTTTTGTAAATAAAGTTTTATTGGAATACAGCCATGCTCATTAGTTTATGTGTTGTTTATGGCTGCTTTCATGCTACAACAACACAGTTGAATAGTTGAGACAGAGACCCCATAGCCCTCAAAGCCTGAAATATTTGCTATCTTGCTCTTTATAGAAAATGTTGTCCATCCCTGGCCTAGACTGAGTCGTATTCCAGCTCTCTTGTATTATAATAGGGACATATCAGGTTTTGCTTCGCATGGTTCTCAGCTCTTCCTACAGCCAGTTTACAGACCAATGAATTTATCTAGCACTGGCACGAAACACTTAAATTTAGTGTGTTGGAGTGACTTTGACCCTATGGTCAAGAAAACAGAAGGGATCGACCAATGATGGCCTTTGTCACAAAGAGGCTCTAACTTCCTGTAAGGGCTTATCTCAGAGCTTGTAAGAAAGCAGTGAAATCTCTTAACTGTTAGAGTTCTCACACCATCCCACCCTTTCTCTTCATTTCCTAGGAGGCCAAGCTGTATGTTCTCACTTGTGCCATGATACATACCAAAGAATACATTCACACAAAATTCTGGATCTTTGTTACAGGTATATAGTTGGTAGCTCCCAATCATAAGAGGCACTTTCAATAGGCATTATACTATGCCTTGAAAAAAATAGAATAGGTTTGGAAAATAGGATCTGAATTTCAAGAGTGGTAAATCCGAGATGGTCTATTATTTGGAGATGAATATCAGGAACATGGGTTGTGTGGAGTGCCACAATCTTTCATACCCGCCCCCCCAAATTAGTACCATGGCTCAGTCAGAAAGTGGAAAAAAGAGAGACAAAACTATGATGATAAATTACTGGGATAGTCTCAATAAATGTGTGTGTGTGTGTGTGTGTGTGTGTTTGTGTGTGTGTGTGTGTATTTCAACTGGAAGACCCACTTCCCACCATTTTAATTCCAGCAAAATGTGTGAATCAGCAACATTGGGAGGACCAATGTAAGATGTGTAAAACTTTCACAGTACAGAGTGGATTTGAAACTTCTTTCTTTCTCAAAGGTTTGCAAAAAGAAAAGTAAGTTAAAACTTTAAACAAGGGGAAAAAGAACTCCCAATTTTAAAATCCAAGATAATTTTGAGCAAACAATTTCAGTGTTTAATTACTTAAAGTGTTGCAAAAGGGGAATAATACAGAAACGTCATTTGAAAAACGTAAGTCTATTTATTCTATTTATTATCCAATAAAATGAAGTCTGAGATGTTTGGTCTCAATTTTCTTTTTTCTAAACTGTCATAGTGAAGTGAAGGAATTTCTCTTTGGGAGACTCATATGACAAATATTTTCAAATAAATCTATAATGGAAATAATTACACTTTATCCAAAAATTTTAAAGTAGGACAGATCTAAAGCACAACTGGTTTTCATCTAAAATTGTATATATAGGCATTCACCAAAATGAGAGTACATACTTAGCGCTAAAATAGTCAAAGATGAATATTCATGGAAGTATAAGGAGGATCATTTATAATATCAAAACACTGGACAAAAGCCAAGAGTCTACCAATGAGGAAATATTTAAGTTATGGTACATCAGTAAAATGGAATTTTATATAGTCATCAAAAATAATGGCTTGAAAGAATATTTAATGACATAAGGAAAGGCTCATAATATTTTAATTTATAAAGCAGAATATAAAACTCTTTTCAATAGTTTCCTAATTTTGTAAAAAAGGTCAATTAGCATATCTATTTATTTAATGTATTAATTCATTCAATATTTATTGGGTACCTACTATGTATCATATTCTGTTCTTGCTCTAGCGATCACACTGTTTGACTTTAGTGGAGAGAGGCAGGTAATAAAGAAATAAACAAGTGATAAATAAAGGATGTTAGGCGATACTAAGTACTCTGGAAAACAATAAAGTGGAGGAAAGATATAGGTAATGTGTGGTGGTGGGTGCGTATTTCTCTGTTGTTGTAGGACTTAAGTTTAGAAATATTGTATATAACAATTATCTTAATTGCTCTTAAATAATTTGAAAAATTGTAGTTGGTTGCTCTCCAACCAATTGAAATTCTGAAATTCTGTTAAGTCTCAGAGTGGCAGTTGGATTAGATGGGAATATGAGGTTAACTCTTTCTGAAGTTGGAATGTGTGTGCCTTTATCTTTCATCTGGTGAGTTTAAGAAACTGTCTTTTGTAGTGTCTTTGTGGTTTCATAGCAATGAATATGTATGTATGCTTCAGCTAGTGAGGAAATTTCTCTAGATAAAAATTTCGGATATGATTGCCATTGGGTCATTTCTTGTCAAGTTCAAGTACAAGCTTATATTTCACTATGTGTTCTTCCAGAAATAGGATTACAAGAGGTAGATAAAGATTTAAATGAAGGGTAACTATAATAGCTTTCTATACACAAAACCAACGTACCTCTCATTCAATTGGAATGTGTTAAGAACAGTACAGGATCTGAGATGTTACACTACTTACAAACTAAGTAAGTCTATCACAGATTTATAGATGTTGGCAAAAGACATGAGACTCGTGGGTCAGGGATAAATGACTTTATTGCTGGAACCATTGAGGTTCTCATTCACATTGGTTTGCTTTGCCTCCCAAACCCACGGGGTGATGCTGGGCTGGGCACAGATTGATACTGCACATGTAGTGGCCTTTGCATCACAGCCGAGGAAACTTGAGCTTGGCAAAACCAATTTTTTTTTTTAAGATTTTATTTATTTATGTATTTATTTATTTATTTATTTATTGAGAGAGAGAGAAACAGCATGAGAGGGAAGAGGGTTAGAGGGGGAAGCAGGCTCCCTGCTGAGCCAGGAGCCCGTGTGGGACTGGATCCCAGGATTCCAGGATCATGACCTGAGCTGAAGGCAGTCGCTTAACAAACTGAGCCAACCAGGCGCCCAAAAACCACAGCCTTTTAAAGGGGACTCCCAGCAAACTTGTACAACCTTTGCTCCGGAGAAAAGCATTGTCTTTACTACACTAGTCAGGAAACAAATCTGTCCTCTGCCCAGAGGGAAACACTACCTAACTCAAAAGGCTGTTTTCTAAACAAACATCCTGGAAAAGATAGTCCAGAGCAAAGCCATGGAGTCCTTTTGCTCAGAAGTGCAGAAACCTAAAACCCATAGAATTTTCCTTCCAATTTTATTTTGAATATTAAATTTCCTGGCGAGTTATTTGTAATTTCTTAAATTTTATCTGTTTGCTTGAGTTCATATTTATTAAGAGGCGTAGGAAAAGTACAGGCTAAAATTCTTCTGTTAATGTGTGCACAGTATAATGTAATGACCAGTATTAGTTTATTTTTGCTGCTGTATTTCTTTTAATTTCCTCCCGTTATTGTTTGGAATTTTTGTGGATGATGTGTTCAAAAACAGAGAAGGATAGGAAAGTAGAGGGACATATAAATTAGGACTTAATTTTTGATTCAGCCTAGATCCAGAGTCAGTTGTTGAGGTTTTGGAATTGTGGAGATAATCACGACTATCTTAAAATTCTGTTTTCTCCTTTTACAACAACAACAGAAAAAGCAATTTCCCCTGAGAGTGAGCCATTAGAGTCATCTAAAATCTAGAATCTAGATTTTTGGGAGAGAGAAGCTGGAGAGGGAAAGCAAGCAAATGGAGAGAGAGGATTGGACCACTTGGAGACAATACATTTTTTGAACTCGGCATTGAAAGTTACTTGGTAAATGTGGATGGGTGGCACTGTGCTCACAGGATCCGTTACCAAAGTTCATGCAGCATTTTAGAGCATGGGCCCTGGAACCAGGCTGCCTAAGGTAGATTACCATCCCAGCCACTCTAGTAGCTATGTAGTTTAGGACAAGTCACATAAGTTCCTTGTGCCTCAGTTTCCTCCTCTACTTACAGGAGGTACTAATGAAACATAACTTGTAAGATTGCTGTGATGATTAAACCAGTTAATATACAGGCATGCAGTAGGCACTCGATACATTTTAGTTCTTTTAGATATCATCTAATTGTTTATGTTTCTTTTTTTTTAACCTTAGGAAACAAAGACATTTTCTGAATCCATTTAATTCTGCAAGAATAGGAACCAAGTCTAGCTTGCTCACCATTATATTTTTAGGCAACCACAATGCCTCATCTGTGCTTGATCAATATTACTTAAATAGGAGAATAAAATAAATATTTTTTCATCAAAATCCTGAAACAGAATCTACAGGGACGTAAAGAATGTCTATGATTTATTCTGTATGCATGTGTATGTGCCTGTGGGTTTCTATTGGCATAAAGGTCTGCGTTGACTTTTAGGGAAGAGCCTCTTGATAGCACAGTTAGACCTGGAGAACAAAACCATAGTTTGTTCCCATTGAAATCGTAAGCTAATGACACATTACCCTGATGTATGAATAGATTTATTTTCCTGACTCATATTTTAATTACATTTCTTCTAAGTGACAGTTTTCTTCTCTGTAAAATGAGATTTTAAAAAAATTGCAATCCAAAAATTCGTAAGCCTTAAATCCTAGAATGCACTGCAGGAAAATACCAGGGTTGAGAACATTGCTTTCTTTACAGGTAATTTGGTTAGCTGGATATTTGTGTACTTAAGATGCCATCACAACAACATAACATGCATGCAGTTCACCTAAAATGTTATTATGTAGCTGGAAAAACTAGAAGGATGTTACTTAGCCTTTATATCCTTCTAAACTAAGTATATCATATATTCAGCTTTTTATTCACTGGCAAATGAGAGTTAAATTTTGTTAAGTACCTCTCAAGTTTACTATTACAAATATATTAAGTATTTAAAAATGAGAGAGATGTGTAGAACACAATGCTGTTTAGAGCTAGAAGATCATGGATTTCCTTTATGGCTGATTTTATGGTTTATTTTTATTACGAAAAAGAAAGCCATCTTTCCCTTTTATTTGCTTTGCATAGCCACCAGTATCACTGGTTAGAACATTAACTAAGTATGTGAGTATAAGATCATATATTCATTAGGTTTATCCGTATGTTATGAATAATGCAATATATGCATTAATGAGAGGCTAGAATTGGAAGAAATATGCAATTTTATAAAATGTTTACACTTGATTATAAATTTTCTGTTTACTGGAATCATAAAAAGAACACATTGCTAAAAGCTCCATCTCTTAGAATCTTAATAAATTTATTATCAAAATAAGATAGGATTTGAAGTTTCCTCAGTGAGGTCAGGGCATCCAGACTAATATTAGAACAGTCTGAAAATAGTAATTCAGCACAATAGCTGCATACAGGTAAATATATTAAAGTTGTTGTGTTTTTTTTTTCCTGTCCCACCACGCACTCTTACCTTCTGTTTCTTGTTGTATTGCTAGTTTGTTTCATTTTCCTGCATTTGCCTGTGTATTCCAATTTAAAGATCTGTCATTTGGACACACATTTTGTATAATTCAAGTGCTACAGCAAGCTCTTATTCAAGGTAATTGAATAATCACGAATAGTAGAGTAAAATAAAGATAAAACCACACAGTAAAATAAAAACTGCTGCACCTCTAATGATTTCATTTTAATTTCACTCTCATATGATAAGAAATCAAAATGAGTCATTTTATATTCCTTTTCTTTCTCTGCCTTTAAATACCAGCTTATGACAGCTAGAAAATTGATAATTTTCTGTTAAATCTCAGGAATATACTGAATTTTAGGGTTTTTTCAGCGTATTTGAATTTCAACTAAGTCAAAAAAATTTCATTCTAATAGCATCATAGGTTTCTTCAAAATAAATGTAATAAAGTAAGCATATAAGAGTAACTTTCCTATAAATTAATTCATCAAATAAAGAAATAAAATAGATACAATGCAAATGTCTCAGTTATTCACATTATGATATTTGACTAAGATACATGAAAAATAATTTCTGAGGACTTCAAATTGCTTGATGACAATGTAACTTGATTCCAATTTTCACACAAAGTGATGACTTCTTTTTTGTTTCCCCAAATTTTGTCACATCCAATCCAAGAGAGATGATGTGTGTTCTACTGCAAATTAGGAAGAAGCAATAGTCCGTGTCAACTGAATCTGAAAATAGATTTGTTATGTCTCCTTTCTCTGGTATCTTTCATTAAAGAATACACTCTGTGGTCCAATTCATATCGCACATTATTGTTTAATCTCCCAGAGCAAAATGCTATTATATTGCCTTTTTTTCCCCTCAACTACATTCTTTTGGAAATTAACTTAATGCATTTCATGCAGAATTGTTTTGAATTGACAAAAATCAGCATGAGAAGTAAGTAAAATTTAATATATTTCCCAAGGGTTTAAACTAACGTTGTAAACTCAGTAAATGAACAGATTAAGAAAGCCAGTCTCAAATTGGTCACTTTTAATTAAAATTTATCAGCTACAATAACCTCACCAGTATTATGCTCTGCCTCGCTTCCAGTATTAGTTTTCTACATAATACTTGCCAAAATCTGACATTATTTTATATATTTGTTTGTTTAGTATCTCTCTCTTCACCTTTAGATATAAGTTCTATTAGGGTAAGAATATTATAATTTCTCCCCATTTTTGATTGACTGTCTCTCCTACCACTAGACTGTAATCTCTGTGACAATGGAGATTTTTATTTTGTGTTTATCATTTGTAACCGATACCTAGAATAGTGCCTGACATATATTAGGAACTCAATAAATATAGGTTAAATGAGAGAAATCTCTATTGGACATCCATAAATAGACATATACATACCAATACATATCAATAAGACTTCTATAAATTTGGATTTTATATACGTTCCTAATTAATAAGGGTCCACCTCTGAAACCTTAAAGGAAGTGCTTTAATTTCCAGTAACATTATGAGAATATACCCTTTAGAACTTAACCTGGTTGTTTACGAGAACATTTGCTTGTTGATACCCAGGTTCTGGCATTAGGAAGCCTCCCTTCCCTATCTCAAATACCTGGAGATATTCATTTATGTAAGTCTCAGGACTTCCCTGGTATCTAGTTAGGAAACTCAATAGACTATCTGGACTTTTATGTTATCTTCATCACTTACTAATATGCGGACTGGGTTAATTGTTTCATGTCTTTAATCTCTTACCTCATCTTTACAATAGAGAAATCAGTAGTCCTTAGCCCACAAGATATGTGAGAGAAGTAAAACTCACAGTGATGAACACATAATATGTGCTCAGTAAGTAATAGTGATGGAGGTTTGTGAGGAAGGTGGTGATGATGATGCAGAGGGACTTAAAGTCCACATTCCTGATGAGAACAGTGATTAAAAAGTTATCATAATATCCAAACGCAAATGTACTTTGGAGCTTGTTTAGTCACGTCTCCCGATTTTATAGATGAGCAAATTGAGGTTTACAAGGATGAAGTGTTTGTGATACGGAGATACGGGTGGTATTACAGAAGTGCAGTTAAACTTTTGAAAATAAAGGTGGTGAATTTGGAAAATGGTGACTTCGAATGCTGATTCCTCTCTCTCTCTCTCTCTCTATCTATCTATAAGATTTATTTATTTGAGAGACTGTGCACATGCTTGCATGGGTGCGTGCCAGTGGGGGGAGGGGCAGAGGGAGAGAGTCTTCAAGCAGACTCCCCACTGAGTGTAGAGCTGGCGGTGGGGGTGGGGGGCTCGCTCTCACTATCCATGAGATCACAACCTGAGTGAAAACCAAGAGTCAGACGCTTAACTGACTGAGGCCCCCAGGTGTCCCGAGTTCCACTATTTACTAGCCAAATAATGAGGAAATTTCTTAAATTTTATAATCTTCACTTTCCTCATCTGGTAATGATGACAATAAAACCTCCTTCACAGAATGTTTTTGTTCATGAAGAGAATATTCTGCATTATTAGGAAGACCTCGATTGCCTATCAACTCATAAACAGCAGCATTGAGGAAAAATACACAGAAGGACACTTTCTCTAAGAATCCTCTCTGAGAAAACACTGTCAGTGTGATGAATATTTAATCACATCCTTGCAGCAAATATTGTGGTGGGTTTCCTCAACCTTATTTGGCAGAGACCAGTGAAATGATGTCAGAATGCATTCCATCAAAGCAATTCTAGGGTACAATGTGGGTCCCAGTACAATATGTTCCATTTTTCCCTCTTTCTGTTTAATCTGTGACTAGACTTTCGAAAGCTTATATAATATATTGCATCTTAGATTCTCCTTGCTGATAAATAACTGTAAACCAATTGCTTATAAAGCTTAAAATAGTAGTCCATGTGGGAGGAGGCCACCTTTCCCTTGAGAAAATGCTGGTGGTGGGGAAAAGAAGGAGAAGGGAAGGAGAAAGAAGAAAAACAGGAAGAGAAAGAGAAAGA
Source organism: Zalophus californianus (assembly GCF_009762305.2). Classification (NCBI taxonomy): domain Eukaryota; kingdom Metazoa; phylum Chordata; class Mammalia; order Carnivora; family Otariidae; genus Zalophus; species Zalophus californianus. The sequence continues at coordinate 81,049,674 of NC_045595.1, forward strand.
AACAACTCCAAGTGCTTGATTGAGTAGTCATTGGCAGCAGTTCCCACTACCTGGGCAAATGGTCATTTTTCTTGTATTTAATCCTTTTATTTTCAAAGTGAACAGTAGAACCTGGAATATATGTACTGTTCTGAGTTGTTACTCTCTTTTAAGAATGAGTCTTCTTACCTTGTAGGAGAGGAAGAACCCTGGAGAAAAATAGATGGAAATCAGTAGATTTTCCTAGGGTGTTGTGTGGGGAGGAGGTACAGCTGGTTGTGCTTCTGTGGGTCCTCCAACCTCCACCCCTAGCTTAAGACAGCCTTGACCAGAGAGGCCTGATGAAGAGCTTGGCACCTTTTTTGGTGCTCCTTCCCATAACAAATACCTTTGACAGACCACAACTTTTAGCAAGTCTGCAGGAAAAGAGAAAGTGCAGATTCCCAGTATAACAGACTCATTCTCCCCAGAGTTGACTTGGACCGGATCACAAGAAAAAGAGACTTTAGGCTGATTCTCTGCATTTCAACCAACACTTACTAAGCCTTTGTTAATTATAATGTACAGGCTGATTGGGAAATTAAAAAAAAAAAAATACCATCCTGCCCTTAATAAATACTTACCAGGCAAAATATGAGTGGGAAGGTACATGGGGTCATAAAATCATGGAGTTAGAAATGTCATTTTTGAAGAGAGAGAGAGATATATATATATTATTTTAGTAGGGTCTCTGGCACAGAAGGTTAACTGTTGTTATTATTATTATGACTACAACTACTCCCACTTTTGGTTAGGTGTCTGAATCATCTGGGGTGCTTATAACAATTCAGGTTCCACAGCTCCTCCTCAGACTCACTAAGTGAGAATTTCAGAAGTGGTTCCCAAGAATCTGTATACCAAAGAAGGTCCCAGGTTATTCTGATGCTGCAGCCAGCCACTAAGCTGCGGAATGGAATTCCACAACCACTGGTAAACTCCTCTGCCTTTTTAAGAAGACAGTAAATGGAGGCTTGGAGAAGTTAAGCAGTGCCCCAGTTTCTTCTTACTTAATTGACCTTTTTCTTTTATCTAGGTTGTCCACAAAAGCGACCTCAGATCCTTTCTCTCCAAGAGTACTCTTTAGGAAATGAATACAAATGACTTGCCTAAGGTGATATTAGCCAGTTGACGGCAGATTTGGGAATAAATCCTCCTTTTTCTCCACTGCCAGTTAATGTTTCCTCTGTTGAACCCACAGATTTCCTCAGTTAAGGCTTCTTAACTTCTCCTTTTTTTTTTTAAAGATTTTATTTATTTATTTGAGAGAGAGAATGAAATAGAGAGAGAGAGCATGAGAGGGGGGAGGGTCTGAGGGAGAAGCAGACTCACTGCTGAGCAGGGAACCCGACGCGGGACTTGATCCCAGGACTCCAGGATCATGACCTGAGCCGAAGGCAGTCGCTTAACCAACTGAGCCACCCAGGCGCCCCAAGGCTTCTTAACTTCTCCTAACAGCAGTGTTGTTGCTTACGAGCAGTTCAGTTGGATCCTATCTGACAATGGCGTGTCTCTTAAAGCCCATGGTGTCAGAATGAAGACGTTTTTTTGCCACAGCCTTTACTCAACCCCAGCCTCAGTTTTTCTAAACGCATTGCCACCTTACACGCTTTTCAGACTTCTGGAAAGTAGCAAGTATCTATGCAGCAAGCCTTTGTCCACAGTGTCAGGGGTGAGTGGGGAACAAAGGAGCTGGTGGGAAAAGTAAAATCTTTCAGACCATTGCTCAATTTTGTTGTGCAAATTGCAATCTGTCATGCAAATTGTCATGCAAATTGCAAGCAAATTATGAATATATCCCTTCCTTGTTTTAGAATATATTTGCAAAAGAAACACTTGGCATGTTGGTTTGCTCTGCTTGTTGTCTGCCCAACAAAATTTAAAATAAGCTCTTTGGATCAGATTATATTTGTGGTATAAATCAAAATCTCCCAATATTATTGCATGATTCAAAAGCAGTTAGATGACCAGCAGACCTCTTTCCACATAATGATACTTTAATAGAAAAGTTCCTTCTGCTCCAGAACAGTAAATCCTTCATGGCTGATGCTTGCCCTAGCAGCAGGCATTTTGATGTATTGTTTCATGGGAATACCATGTCTGCCCCTTAGTACTATGCATCGTCTAAGGCAGTTGCTTTTAACTTTTTTTGTATGTTTATTTTCTTCTATATCTATTCTGTTGTTTGTGATGTGCACAGCTTAGAAGCCCCCCACCCCCCGCCAATAAACAAAGGGAGTGGGTATAATTTCAGTAATTGGAATTAAGTTGGATGGTGAGAAAAAGACACTTGATCTATCACCTGATTCTCACAGCATCTTTTGTCTTGCAAACTTTCAGCTTCCTCATGAAATATGACACACTGATTAAAGGGCAATTCTTTAAAAGGTTCAGGACCCAGCATAAACCGCAACATGTGGAGGACCTAAGCATATGGAGTCTAGCTTAGCTTTCTCACTAATTGTCCCATAGCAGAGTGGTTCCTAGACTTGACCTTCACAAACCAGTAATAATTCTCTCTCTCTCTCTCTCACACAATAACACATATTTTTGAGCTAACATAAGGTTGCCAGTATTTAATTTTGACAAGTAAGGAAGGGCAATAAAATGAACAGCCTAGCATACACTATGGATGGCATTTCATTTAAAATAGATATTTTAGAACCAAAAGACATAACCTCAGGTGGGAAGAAAAATAATTCTGTAATTGTGGTCATTAAGTTTTATGAAAAAAAGTAAAGAAAAGAAAACACTAAACTGTTCTAATTTTTTTTATTTTATTACACAACACAAAAACCCATCATTGATAGGCACCAAATCCCTAACCGACATGTGCTTTTTCTTCCTAAGCACCTCAACACCAAGCCTTTTAAACAGGCCAATCAGGGCCACGTCTCTGTGCATTAAAGCATATAAAGAGCCCTCCAGCCTTGATCCCATTTGGATCACTGCCCAGTTACAAATTCTAATGTATTTGTTGCCCTCTCTTTCTTCCTGGTTTTGTCTCCCCATTCTGCCTCCAAATACTATTTGCCTTAGGTTTTCTTAGATTGGTACCCAACTGGACTCACTGTTGAGGTTCCATCTTGACACTTCCCATCACTTTCAGGCACCTCAACCAAGGTGAGAAGTATTTTCATTACCTACCTAGGCTTCTTTTCAGGGGAGGGAGTATATGCAGTGGCCATTGTTGCCACAAGGTGGTGATAGCCATAAACTTCTCAGTGCTTTATCCTGCCATAGCCACTGGGGATCTCTACCTCAAATCACAGGAATGTCCCACAGGAAAGAAAGGGAATGCCACAGATCAGACGCAGATCTGACCTCAAGAGATGACATTTCATCCACTCTAATAAATAAACCAATTTATTACTTTAGTTCAATGACCATCACTTTCCCTGTCTGTGTTATTTGTATACATTGTACTGGGCTTTTTATGAAGATTGAGACAATGTATCTGGCATAGTTCCTGGCACAGAGGTGACTCTTAGACCATGTTAATTTCTTTTCTACTTTCTCACCCCGTGACATTTTCACCCAAAGGACACATATGAAGAGCATTTCGGTGGGTTTTCCTCCTTAATCTGTGTCTCTGAAATATCTTGGACCAATGAGTTCAAACTCCAGAAGCCACAAAGCATAGTACATAGAGCAGGAGCTCTGGGCTAGGCAGACCTGGGTTGAGGACTAGGTATGTGACCTTGGGCAATGTGTTTAACTTCCCTCAACTCCAGTTTCCTCATCTATAAAATGAAAATTGTATCATCTGTCTCATAGGGTAGCCCTGAAAATTCAATGGAGATGAAATGTGGAAAGTACCTGATCAATAGTATGAGTTAAATAAAATGGTAACTTTAAGAAATCTGAAAGGAGAGAGGGCTTGAATGACAACCTCAGATTGCTTGACTACCATGGAAGTGCTTGCTGTCCATTAGAACTTTCTGTGATGATGAACATGTTCTGTTTCTATCCAATGTGGTAGCCACTCAACACGTGTGACTGTTGAACACAGGAAATGTGACCAATGAGATCAAGGAACTGAATTATTAGTTTTAATTAGTTTAAGTTTAAGTAGTCACATTTAACCACTGTCCATAGTATTGGCAGCACAGGAGGAGAAACCTTAGGACTTTTTTGGGTCTTAATCACTCAACTTAAAAATGGACAAGACTGAGTTCTTAACACATTGCTGTTTTCCAAGAGCTAAATTTGAGGCTGAAGCTAAGACTTTCTCCTTATGTAGTCTTATAACACTGTTCTCTTGATTTGTTCAAAATTAATGGATATGTGTGTGTGTATCTAGAGCTATCGGTGAAGGTAAAAGAAAAATGTTACTAAGTATTATTGTTTAAGAGGGCTAAATCAGAAAAAGATTCAGGGGACGATTTTGTCCCCAGAGTCCCGAAGGCTTCACCATGGCTTAGAAACTTTTCATTTGAGTGCGTCCTAACGAATTCTCAGGTAGGCAGTCCTTTCTGGTTGTTCCCTATTTGGATCATTTCATATTCTGACTGCCAACAGAAAGGCCAAAAACATGTAAAATGCCTGCATCCACAAGAATATGAACCTTAGGAAGACACAGAAAGTCCTTTGCCCTGAATTTGGAATCATTAGGAAATGTTTTCTTTGCTTCTTATTTATAAAGCTAATCAGATTTTACTTTTACTATTTCATTTGACTATTGAGGTCCAGCATCAAAATATTTTAAGTATGTTCTAAAAATCAATTCTGTTCTGTCTTATTACGTTACAGTTTTAACTCATTTATCCTTAAAACTGGTTCAAAGAGAGGGCACCTGGGTGGCTCAGTCAGTTAAGCGTCTGCCTTCTGCTCAGGTCCCAGGGTCCTGGGATCGAGCCCCACATCAGGCTCCCTGCTCAGCGGGAAGCCTGTTTCTCCCTCTCCCACTCCCCCTGCTTGTGTTCCCTCTCTTGCTGTGTCTCTCTTTGTCAAATAAATAAATCTTAAAAAAAAAAAACAAACTGGTTCAAAGAGAGAACTTAACAGATAGGCCAGAGGTAGATTAATTAAGAATTATTATTAATTCTTAAGAATAGATTAAGAAAATATTCATGAGTGAACAGATGCTTACAAAGTCTAATTTTTATGGAATTGTAATCTTTCTTTCAAAGCCTATTTGAGGGTATAGATTGGGTAGGTTTGGCATTTCACTCTAAGGAGAAGGAAATTTTTACCTCTACTCTTCAAAAAATTCAAATTTGGCTTCCACTAGGAGATAGGAAAACAGTCTGGACATTACAGTGTGACTTGAGTTGAAATCAAATGTTCTTCCCCACTTACAGGATTCAAATTGCAGTTGGCCCAAGGTTTTCCTGGAATACTCAGCACTAAACCTGCATGATGCCTGAGTTGGGTCTTCTGAAGCTGGGGAGTGATGGTTTCCTTCCTGAGTTCTGGGTGGGGACCCAAGGTTTCTCTGTGCATTTGTTGAGCCAGGATTTTCCCAACTGCCTGGATTTCCACCAATCTAATTCTTGCCAGTAGTCATTATAAGGTCGCAAAGTATGATTATTTCCCAGATTTCTGTTATTTTAAAATAAGTCCTTTCCAATTCAGGTAGTGTATCTTTTTTCATCTTTTACGTGTATCTGTCTAACTGGAAATAGGATTGTTATTTTTATTGCAGCACTTTTTGAAAAGAAAAAGAAAAGAATTACTTCCATTAATGCCAGTTTTTAACATCAGGCTAATTTTGTAGGTCATGCAGGAAAGCTGATATATGACAGGGTAATCCTCTGTGCAGGGGAAAGCTGGGCTCCATTCTAAGGTCTGTGGCCAACCTAGGGAGCTCCAAAAGCCGACTAAACTGTAATTTCTAAAACTGCATTCTAATGGCAATAAAAAGAACTTTTATGAATAGAGGGACCTTCTGAAATAGCGCTTTTGATAATGTTGATTGGTTGCATGTGATGTAGGAATAAGAAGCAGAACTGAATACTTTTAATATTTTTCTCACTCTGTTTTGTTCCATCTTGGCTAGATACATGGTTCAGTCCCTTTATGTCTCTGAAACAAACAAACAAACAAACAACCATAAAACACTTCAGGGCCATTCCTCCCTTTTCTCAATACACCCTAATGATTTTAATATAACTCAGCTTTTCACTTCAAACCCATTGACATGCATAATTCAAGACTAATTTTTGTCAACATTTCATTGCTTTACATTTACGAGAAAAAGAACCTGCAGCTCAGATAGATAGGACACACTGAATGGGGAAAAGTATTTTAAAATCAACATTATCAGGCCATGCCTTATTAAAAGAGGTGAAGCAAAACTCCTGTGGTATGTGCAACTATACAATATACCGTAGTGATTTAAGGATCATATAGAAATTTATTTTTTTGCTGAGATTTGTAATTAATGTGCAATAAAAGTATCATCGAGGCAAAATGTGATTTTATGGTCTATGATAAAATAACAGGAACCTGTATTTATTAAACACATTCCAGGTTCTAGGTACTGTTACATAATCTCTTGACCAACATCATTTACTGGAATCCTTACAGCAGCAACCTAGTAGAGTGGGAGCTGTGTTGTCTTAATATAGAGTTGAAGAAACTGGGAGCCAGATCACACAGCCAGGACAGACCAAAGCTCCACCTGTGAATGAGGGCAGTATAAAATCTGAGCCCCTGTTTTCAAACATGAGTTTTACTGCCCCTAACTACTAAAAAAAAAAAAAAAAAAAAAAAAAGATCCTCTAGTTGACAACATTACTTTATCATCACTTTGGTTCAGTGACAAATTGGAATAGGCTAGTAAACATTTTCTTTTTCATTTGGGGGCAAGATTTTTAAATTATTATTTCCCTTTACCATTACATTTTGCTTGGAACATCCACATAAATCATTTTGAAGGAACAAATGAATTAGTTTAGTTAAAATGAGCCTTGGCTGTACAAGTATTATGGCTGTCATCAAATAAAGTGAGAATTAAGCAAAATGCAACATTTATTTTTACATTAAAAAGCAAAATAACAATTATGTCCAAGAGAAATTAAAAATAAGGCCTCTTGAGCCATATAGATGGACTGAATTGAAGACAGAATTAATTTGAGTGTATAAATATATAGACTGTATATCTACCTATATCTATCTATCTATCTTCCTATAAAATAAAGAAAAAATCAGAAGAGGGTGTGCAACAGAATTGCCTCTGGCATGTGTAGAGCCTGAGCAAATACTGTTTGGTCGGGCTCCTGTCTATAAAACAAGTTGACTATAAAAGGTATTGTAATATCCATGGGCCTATATGAGGCATAGTGATTCATTGAAGAAAAATTAAAATCATGGGTAGAGAAGAGCTACTGATGTATTTATTTATTGTCCAGTCAGTGCACTTTAAGATTCTTTGTAGGGCCCAGACAACCATCTCTTCCTGTTCATTATCATCCAATGCACCATTCCTCGTGGACATCATCTCTCGACACTGTAAGGAGGGGGGAATTACAGTGTCAGAGTTCCTCAGAGCAGGTTTATCTTGAAGCAGAATAGATCTTCTCACTTCTGATTTTCCCTAACACTATTTAAGGGTTGTTACATTATTACATCTGATGAGCTGCCTTATCCGTTGTGCTCCAGGGGAAGATTGGCTCCCAGGGACCCTCTCAGAGGTTGCTACTGTTTTCCCCTTGATGATGAACAGGAAATGCAGATCTTCCTGGGTATGCCAGGAAGTGTGAAGGATAATTCTTTGTTGGTGACTTTAAGTTTACTGTTTGAAATTTTCTAGCCTAAGTGTAGAATATCTTACAATATGTTTCAAACAATTCAGGAGGCAATCATTGGCTTCCTAGAATGTGATCTCTGTCAATGGGGACCACAGCCTTGCCAGCCACATAAGGCCACCAGCCCGGAGAGTACTGGCCTGAGGGAAGAGTGGTAAAAGCAGTTCCATTCTGGCACAAGTGTCTACCTTCATCAGGCATAGTCTAAGATGACAGAGACAGCAAGAGGTAGGAGACATCAGTAGGAGATAAGAGAGGACATTGACCAGCAGGGTATGGCAGTGTTGGCATTGAGGAGGAACAGCCTGGAGGGCCAGAAGGAAGATGACATGTAGGAAGGCCACATAGGAAGAGCCTGCTCTTGGAGGTGGGTGGCCTTCCGGGGTGTTGGCAGTGAGGGTGCACACAGCCAAGGTTGCTGCTCATCCTCCTTGATGTTGCGGACATGGATAGTCAGAACCACACAGGGCCCACACATGCAACTCCTGCAGGGTTCATGGTGGACAGTGGTAGCTCAGAACCCCAAACATGGCCTATGCCACATGAGTAGTTGCTCCAAATCAGATAGCAGCACCAGTGGTGGCCTGATCTCTTGTGCAAGAAACAGCGCACAGACCAGCGATAGTGATGCAGGTCACCCTCTTAGAACTGCAAGGGACGGTGACCACCTCAACAGCAAGAGTCACTGAGCAATGTGGGCATCTGTGCCCCATTCGGGATGCCTCAGGGCCTGACCCTGACAACTCCTTGCAGGTCCAGGCACCCATGCAGGTCTTGGAAAATTTCCAGGAAGTTGCCCTGAGTTGCAGGGTCAGGCGGCTGGCTCCCTTCCCAGTTCTAAGGGACATTTTGATTCCTGGCCCCCTCTTGGGAGGTTCTGATCTCCACGGCCTGAACTGAAGATGCATCTTTATTGATTAGCTGTATAGATGAACTGAATTCAACACAGATCATTGATTTACATTTATGAACACTGTCCTATCTGTAAAATCACATGAAGCTTTTAACATCTTAATACCTCCTTCATAGGAAGGAAGATCATGTCCTGTTACTCCCTTTTGATGGACAAAAAATCTAAATTCCAGGATTTTTTTTTTCCTTGTAAGTGACAAAGCTACAATGTCACCCTTGATCTTTTCACTGAAAATTTGGGACTCAGTTTATTCTATCATTTGACTTTTTAAAAATTTGCCTTTCCTCTGATTTGTGAGGTTCAATATGAATCTAACTGAAAAAAGCAAGTTCTGCCCATCTAGAAAGTTTACAAACAAAAGATGTCTTCAGACTAAGTGTTAACTGTTGTGTCTAGGCAGATTTGTGATATTGAAAATTTGAGGGCAAATTCTCTTAACCTTATTTTTTTAAAGCATTATTTTTTAATCCCTTCCTCCTCAATCACTTTTATCCTATTGAAACAAATTTATGTTTTATCTATGATAAGACCTAAGGGAGAGTTTATTGTATCAGAATCTCATATTGTAAATAATAAAAAATACGTGGAAACTCTAGGTGCCCCCTCTACAAGAAACTTATACCCTTTATTAGCAAATTGAGTTTCTTCTTGACTGTAAAGTAACAAAGCACATGTTCCTGGCTAAGAAAAGAGAAGCAACACAAAAATGTGAAAGAATTAAAATCCAGAAGAGCAATAAATTTTCCCTTATATATGAAGGACCAAACAAAACACACGCGTGTGCGCGCGCGCACACACACACACACACACGCACGCACGCACGCACGCACACAGTGGTAAAGGGTTGGAAAGGACACTTCAAATTAATTCAAGAACAGAAGACATAAAATTAGTAATCAAACTGGGAGCTTTTTGTGATGAGAGCCTCAAATGTGCTTGAGTAGCTCTGAAGATAACACACTACATTCATTTGTCCTCGGTTGCTAATTTAACTCTCACGTGCTGCAGCTGGCTTGCCTCTGCTCTTGCATGATTAGCTGAAGGCCACATTTCCCACTGAAAGGTTGTCCTTAGTGGCAATCATTTGCTGCTGCATAAAACAAACAACTTTACACATGCACACACATGCTCTCCTGCACACGTGTGCACGTACCTCCCCCCCACACACACGCAGATTTTTTTTTTTTTAACTGATGGCTCAGTGAATTGGCAGTTTCTCACTCACTGCATTGTGAACAGTCTGCATTGTCATCCCTGGTAGCCACTGCTTGGGTCCGCCTTTAAAGACTCCACTGCAGCTTTACCACAGCTGCTACTAAGGTATGTTTTGTTGTTTCCCCACCACAAACTATTTTTTACAGAAGAATGTTAATTAGTAACTGATAGATATAAAGATTGCCAGCGACAGCCCATTAATTCCATTTACTTTAATAGGACTTAGAACTTAGCTTGCAGTACAGCTGTATTCAGACTGGATTATAAATGTAATTTTTTGCATCATTAACTTCCCTGATTAATCTTAGACAGCAAATGCATAATTATCAGGGGAAAAAGCCACCCAGTATTTGCAGCAAAGAGTCCAGCCCTCAAAGGGGTGCTTTTGCCGCCTCGTCATTAACATCACAGCGAGTACCACAGGATTTTATAAGGGAACGATTGCTTTCCATTGCTTAAGGTTAACCTATGCCAGGTACTTAGTACTTCTGAAAATAAATACCATATGTGTGGTACACATATGCACAGCACCTATGCACACAGTCACACTGCCTTGCTTACCTACTGTGTCTGCTTTGTGATGAGTTCCCTGACAAGGACTTGCAAACTAGTGTCACAACATTAATAGTTTGCATATGCAGCTTTCCAGTTTTGGACTTTGAGTCCCTTGCCAGTGCTGCCTCTTGAGTCCTTTATGGAAAACTGCCTCCTACTGTGACATTTCAGGGGTGACATGGAGAGGGGCAGGCATCGTATCATGGCCACCCGTGTTCCCGTCGCATGCATGACTCCGATTCGGCATATTGGGCAAAACCCAAACAGAATCAGACAGGCTGAGGGCATTCGAAGGAGGAAACCAACGGACTGAGACTAAAATACTTTGCTTGTCATTCTGTGCTACCTGATGCTGAAAGGACAGGCCTAGATGCTAAAAGAAAGAGGCCCTGGCAGAGCGGTAGCCTGAATCTGAGGCCCTAGGCAATGGCTGCTTTGAAGGAGACTAATTATTGGTTTGTTAGTGTAAAGTGGCACTTTATTAGCATAAAGTTTCCTGCTAAGGAAGACAGAAAACATCTTGCCCCAATCACGTGTTTATTCACCACCAAAAAGAGCCACTAAAAAGGGAATGAGGAGCTGAGCAGGGAGGGAGGGGAGGAGATTCTTAAAAATTGGCAAAAAGAAGGCTCTTCTCTAATGAATTATAATGTTCATTTGAATAATAATCAGCCCCATTTTAGCTGTTGTTCCTCTGTTTTGAACACAAGAGGTGGGAGACTTGGGGCCTAGATCCTTTTTGGCTTCAGTTTAAAATGTGAAGCAGCCAGAGATCTCTGACTGCTTTTGTTTTTGAACATCAACTTCCCCAGCCTGTATTTCTGATGTACTGGTCATTGCTTTCTAAAATAACTTTCCCTTACCCTGAAATACATGCCGATCTTTTGTTAGTAAGCTCATCCTGTGATCATCCTGATGGGCTTTCAGTCAGGTGGCACATACCTTTGCCTTACCTTTGTTAACATGCATTGGAGAGAGATGCCTGGTTGGTACCCAGAACAGGGTGTGGTCTCCATACACGTGAAGTAGTCACCTCTCCTCATTCTTTCTCAGGTACAACAGGGCGGTGGGGGGGTAGGTGGGGCAGTGGGAGGGGGGTTTGGGATTGGGGGGGTTAGGGGGGTGCAGTTGCTAGGGATTAACAATTGCTAGAGTTCCTATCTTCTCTTTCTCAATGGGTTCCCAGAATCTCCTTATCAGATTTAGAATATCGTGGGTTCTTCTCAGCATGACTCCCTCAGTAAATCTTGGCTGAGAACATTAAAGCTATAGGTTTTGCAGCCTTACTGCCTTTCCCCAGAGAAGCAGAGTCTTCAGGGAATTTTTAATGGAGTAGAGTCTCTCTTTTACAGCATTGCTGGTGTTAAGCAGGAGAATAATGTGATCATCAGATTTGTTTTATCACTGTTGTTTTGGCTGGATAGTGGAGTATGAATTTAGAAAGGAAGAACTACAGGCATGCCAGGTTGGATTTAAATATATGTGTACTTAAACATATTTGCATATATAATCACACATACATAAAGGTTAAGTCCAGAAGAAGATAGCTTTACATTTCAAGTTTTCTCAACTGTATTATTTTATATTTGGTAGACCTGTGTTCTTTATTGATGGATGCTTTCTTTGTTTAAGCTTACTGTCCTTGTTCGTGTTTCCCAATTTATACTGAAAAAACAAACAAGAAAACAAGAACCAGGGACACCTGGATGGCTCAGTCGTTAAGCATCTGCCTTCGGCTCAGGTCATGATCCCAGGGTCCTGGATTAGAGCCCCGCGTTGGGCTCCCTGCTCAGCGGGAAGCCTGCTTCTCCCTCTCCCACTCTGCCTGCTTGTGTTCCCTTTCTCGCTGTCTCTCTCTCTGTCAAATAAATAAAAATCTTAAAAAAAAAAAAAAGAATGCCCTTCCTTTAAAAAAAAAAAAAACAAGAACCAAAGTATATTGATTTCTATGATGTGCTTTTATATGTGTTGCTTATTTACTTTGCAGTCACTGGGATATAAAGATGATTCAGACACCCCTCTTTGTCTTACCTAATTCACCCTGAACAGGGCACTGTATTGGTTCGTGGGGGCTCCTACAGCAAACTACCACATAATGGGTGTCTTAAAAGAGCAGAAATTTATTCTCCCACATTTCTGGAGGCTGGTAGTCCAAAACCAGATATCACAGGGTTGTTTCCTTCTGAAGGCTCTAGAGAAGGACCCTTCCTGGTTTCTGCTGGCTCCTGGCAATCCTTGGCCTACCTTGGTTTATAGATGCATCATTCCAGTCTCGTCCGTGTGTCCATGTGTGAAAGCTCCCTTTGACTCTGTTTTATATGTACACTTACATAAGCTGTTTATAATTTGTTTTTTTGGTAAAATTGGTTAGATATAAAATATAGAGAGATACTGTGGTTTGCAGGTCTAACTATGCCCTGTTTTATAGAGGTCTTTTTAGGAATGAAAATGTGTTTTGCTGTGTCTAGTTACATAGCATTTAGGGCCCACCAGGGAAATCTTACCCACAGTCCTTCACTTCCTTACATTACAAAGATCCCTTTTCCCCGAAAAAGGCAACATTTATTCTCTTGCTATATAAAGTAGTATTCCCAGATTGCAGGGGTTCTAGGGATTAGACATGGATCTATCTTTTGGGAGACCACCATTCAACCAACTTCAGAGGTAAAAAGAAATCATTGTCCTGGGAATCTAGGCTTCTGTTCACAATAAGAGATGTGCCATTTGTTTAATTCAGAATTAAAATCCCACACATGGAGAACAGGAGGCAACTTTAAGGATTTGTATAGCACAAAAAGCTTATTGGCAACCTTCCTGGCTGCATACAACTTCTGAAGGGTGCAGGAGGGAGAGAAAGCCAGTTGACTGGTTGCTGATCCAGGTACTTTTCTTTACAGCATGTTACTTGTATCAAAAAAATTTTGCCAAGGATACTAGATCTAAGTTCCTTGCAGGAGAGATTGATCTAAATTGGAGCACATTAGTGCTAAGAAAGACCTTAGCAGCCTAACAGGGTGGCTAAGAGCATTTATTCCCGGTTTGAATTTGCTTCACACTCACTCGCTGTTTCAACCTTGGGCAAGATTCTTCATCTCACCATGCCTTAGGTTTCTGTGTCTGTTCAGCCAAGATTCTTGAAGTGCCTTCCCTTGGGGTTGTTCTGAGGAGGAAGTGAGCTAATACATGTAAGGCACAGGGGAAGTATCTGGGCCACGAAAACACGGTAACGTTAACTATTTAGCAAGTATCTTGTCCAAATAGCTCACTTTATAGATGCACACCGGAAGTCCTAAGAGGTGTGACTTATTCCAGGACACACAGCTATTGAATAACAGAGCTAGATTCAAATCCAGCTCTCTGGAACTTCATCCAGTTCTCTGTACCCAGCATTATTATACCCCAAATTCTTGCCAGAAAACTCTCATGAAGAACTTAGCTTATTGTTCTGAGCGCATGAGAGCCGAGACAACTTGCTCTCAACTCTATTAAATGAAGATGAAAATTTGGTATCCTTAGTGGCTAGAGAAGCCAGAATTCTCTATTACTCAACTCATTAAGGCTTATAAATGTAGAAATTGTTATTGATGGAACAGGTCTCAAGGACAGAGAGGAGATTGCTAAAATTCATGCTTTTGCAAAGAAGGAGAATATCAGGATTGTATTTTTAAAATATGCAGTAGGGGTAAAATCAATGTGTTCTGGTGATTTAGTAACATGGTACCTTCTGACTTTGTTGAGGCCTTTCAAAAAATAATCAGTGAACAGGAATTAATAACTTGGCTGTTTGCTGCAATAAAGAACTCTCTTGCAGATTCGGAGGTGATGACAATGTATATATTCTTTTTATAACACATTGAAGTTCCAGCTTCAAAGTGACCTGTGTTAGTAATTTCTGTCTTTATTTATCAAAAGCCTACAAATATCACAAAAACTATTTTGTCCTATGCATTTACACACCAGATACTGTAATGAGTGAGCCTTGCAATCACACACATACATTGTTCCAGAGCTGTTCACCATTGTTTGGAGACATTTGAACAAACCACTTACCAAATATAACAAGAAATAAGAAATAAGTAAGAGAATATAAGTTGTTTTTAATTTTTTTTTAAATGGTGAAACTAGTTGGATTTAACGGCTAGAGAAATATTTGTGATTTGCAAGCATAAATGTGCCCTATTTGGTAGAGGTCATTTTAGGAATGAAAGTGTGTTTTGCTGTGACTACTTATTTAGCATAATAGAAGTTCCCCAGCCTCCTTCAAAAACTCTCCTGCAAGGAAATTGATTTTCTGATGGAAGGTACTGAAGGGTATCTTTAGCATCAGTGAAGAAGCAACTAATTTAGCACTCTCAGTGAGTCAGATGTCTGTATATTCCCAACAGTAAACAAGAATTAAGCCCTTCCTTACCCTGTTTCTATTACCCAGATTCCTTTGCAAGGCAATAGCGTGATTGTGGCCACCCTGAATTCCTAAATAACCTGATGATATGTACTCTCACACCTTCATTTTACCGTTATTTTTATCACATTGTGCACATTTTATGATTACTATTAGAGATCCTTTTCTTTTTTAAAGTCTTTTATTATATTCATTTGTTTTTTTAATATTATGGGGAAGGTAGTCTTAAGGTGATTTTATTTTTAAAATTCTAATAGATTTCAGCTTGTTTAAAGAGAACAAACTTGATGCTTGATTGCAGTTTTTCTTTTCCTGTTTTCTGTGCATTAATTCTATTCCTTAATTTTTCTATTCATTAATTCTGATTAGCCTTTCAGAAAGTTATTTTTTCCTGTCCTACGTAAATAAAACCACTCAGATTCCTGAAGCCTCATTTAGATTAGCTTGTTATGCCTTTTCCCCCTTTCACTGAATAATGAGGTCTTTTCAAATTGATCAGTTTTTTTTTAAACCACTCTCCAACACATACATACACACACACACACACACACACACACACACACACACAACTGCAAAAAAACAAAACTGTAGTGTTTTAAAGTAGAAAAAAAAAGGTCAAGGACATGGCTAGAGGGCAAGATTAGTAATACTAGGAGATGAGAGCAAGAAACAAAGTTAAGTGAAATAAAATTGGATTTGTTGAGTTCCTATGTGAAACTCAGTGTTTCATTTGAATAAGGATCCTACAGATTTAAATACAGTGCTATGGCAAGGAGGCCTGCCTATCCACCAAAAATGTGTTCCAACCTTCCATTGTGTGAGCTCTTACAGTGAGAGGGCTGCCCTGGGGTACTAAAGTTCCCAGCTCTCCTTGTGAGCACAGCCATATGTCCGAGTTCAGCTAAAGGAATTGGACTGTAAGTGATAATTTCATACTTCAGGCCTGGCTGCAGGAAAACACACAGTGTTATTTTTCTCCATAGTCCTTTCCACGTCTGTGTGACCGGAATCAAGAAAACGGCCAGGGGCGCCTGGGTGGCTCAGTCGTTAAGCGTCTGCCTTCAGCTCAGGTCATGATCCCGGGGTCCTGGGATCGGGTCCCACATCGGGCTCCCTGCTCAGCGGGAAGCCTGCTTCTCCCTCTCCCACTCCCCCTGCTTGTGTTCCTGCTCTCGCTGTCTCTGTCTCTGTCAAATAAATAAATAAAATCTTTAAAAAAAAAAAAAGAAAACCGCCAGGATGATGGTTTTGGAATGAATTATAGCCCCCACACCTCAAAATGTATGTTGAAGCTCCTAACCCTCAGTACATCTGTATTTGGAGAGAGACCTTTAAAGAGGTAATTAAGTTAACAGGAGGCCCTCAGGGTAGGTCCTTGTCCAGTCTGACTGGTGTCCTTATTAGAAGAGAACATTAGGACACACAGGCAGAGAGATGCACACAGAGAGGAGAGGCCATGTGAGGACACAGCAGAAAGGTGGCTGTCTGAAAGTCAAAGAGAGAGGACTCAGGAGAAACCAAACCTGTCAACACTTTGATCTTGGACTTGTAGCCTCCAGAACTGTGAGAAATCAAATTTCTGTGGTTTAAGCCACCCACTCTGTGGTTTTTTTTTTTTTTTTTTTTTTTTTATGGCTGTCCTAGCAAACTCCTACAGGGACCTTGGAAACCACATGTTAAAGCTGG
This sequence comes from Zalophus californianus, assembly GCF_009762305.2. Lineage (NCBI taxonomy): Eukaryota > Metazoa > Chordata > Mammalia > Carnivora > Otariidae > Zalophus > Zalophus californianus. The sequence continues at coordinate 81,066,211 of NC_045595.1, forward strand.
TAGAACCTTTGTCATCTAGGGTAACTGAATGACTACCTGGGTGAGAGTGTCACTTCAGATCTGCTCACCCTCCCTACACTGTCTTGTGCACAGTAAATAAACCTTCCCTAGGGGTGCCTGGCTGGCTCAGTCAGAAGGGCATATGACTGTTGATCTTGGGGTTGTGAGTTCAAGCCCCTCAATGGGTATAGAGATTTCTAAAAAACAAAAAAACAACAAAAAAAACCCCACAAACCCAAAAAACAAAACCCCCAAACTTCTGTGTACTTGAGTCATCGTTATATTTGGAGTCTAATTGTTAGAGCAGTTTGCCTCTCTAAACTAGCAGAGGTGGCTTCTATGTCCAACAAGATACACAGGCAGGGATTGATTGCTCAAATAAACATGGATGTGGCATGCATGGAAATGAGCTGAGGAACACATGTATCCATTCGCTCCCAAAGCAGCTTTTCTATGATTCATTCATATTCTTGGTTCAAACTTCCAAGCTCAATATTCTCATCTGTCCGCATCTGATAATACAAGTCTGCTTACTTATTCCTTCAAGAGTTTGAAGGACCATTTAATGAATAAAGAACAGAGTGTATGTAATTACAACATTGGAAAGTTCACTAAGGGTATTCTTGACAAAACTTCATGTGATGTGAGGTTTTCTTCTATAGTATCAGTAACACACAGAGTAACAACAGAAATGTCGGGTCAGAGTTTAGATCTCAATATGAACCAATTCTAAAAAGCCTAGCACTAAAGGTATGGGTGTAATGGAGGAGGGATGAGGTTTGACATCTATGGAGCCAGAAACTGGTCTATGGAACATATCCCTAAATCTTATAGCTCAAGTATAAAAGAAACTTAATAGAAGTGTCCCAAATTTGACAAAAATCTTAAAAATTTACCTTACAAACTATTATTTTAAAAAGTTAGTCAACCAAACCAGAAGAAAGACTGACTTTGTTTCTTTAGTTGCCTTCATTGAAAATTATAGTATAAAACCACTGCCATGTGAAGAGGTCATCAAAGAGTATGAGCCCAAAAGATATAGAATGGGGATAAAAGTGTTATCAAGTGGGTGAATTAAAAAAAATTTTTTTTTTCTGAATTTTATGTTTGTGTTGTCTGTCAGGTTTTTTCTTTTTAGATTTGGAGTTTGTTACACATCTCATTATATAAAAATATTCTTTTTCCAATCGAATTTTGTATTTGTAAGTATATATTCTTTTTCATAAAAATACTCACTAAAATTGTATGAACTTCAACTTTGGGCCCCACAAAACCCTGAATCTGTGCCACTAATAAGCCTTGACTTGAGCTCTTCTGGTGACAAGAGCCTCGCACCCCACCCTCAGGCTTTCCTTTCAGTGGAGGGAAGGCTACCTGTGACAATGTCTGTTGTGCTGTTACTGCTATTATTACTGGTTTGGTTGTTTTGACTTAACTCCTGAAATGAGTTTTGACCTGGCTCTGCCTGGGACATGGAGAGAACATTCCATTCCAGTTCCATGTATTCATAGATACACATTGGTGTTATAGGGAAGTAGGTATGTGAAGTTTAATATATTTTCTAGATTGTTTTTATTAAAGGCCATAATGTTTTAAAATGGAACATGAAAGATTTAGGGGAAAATACGTTTCTTTAAATAGGATCCCTATATCTCTTCAAAGCTTGTAAAATTGTATCATCATTTCCAAAATTAGTTTACTTGTGGGTATTTAATGATTAGAAGCCAGTTATTTAATTTAGTTCTTTCTTATACATATTTTACATTTACTATTAAATACAAGAGGCTTCAAAGTTGTTCTTATGAATACAGAGTGTTCTGAGGTACTCTGGTGAAAGAAGATACCAGATGAAGATGTTTGTTTTTGACTGTTACGCAAAGCTAAATGGGTCCAAGATTGGATTTGTTTCACCTATGACTGTGATAATTCCTTGTAATTATAGTGCTTTATTTTTACAGACATTTTAACTAATTTGATTCTAATAACTGCTTTGTGAAAAAAAGATAGAACAAAGGCAATTGGTACCATGTTTACAGAGGAGAAACTGAGGCTTGGACTACAGAATCTAAATCAGTTTACTTGGACAGATGGCGAGTTTGCAGTATAGCCAGATGAGGGTTGATGTCTTTTGAGTCCCCACTCAATGGTTTCTCTTTCAAAATACTGTGACATTTAAGCTGACTTTTCATTGCCTTTATGTATCTGTGACAGGTATAAGAGCTCAATTACTCTTTGGTGATTTGATAACTGAAAAAATGAGTAAATTCCACCATGATGTAGTATATATACTTAAATATATATTTCTCCTATGTGTCCAACTTGAAGAAGTCTTGGATTTAAATTCTACATCGTAAATGTTATATGATCTCCCTGATTCTTAGTTTCTTAATCTGAAAATAGAGTTAAAAATGATTATTTCACGTAACTTCCTGAAGGTTAAATGAAATAATATCATTGAACTGCCTAGGAAAATGGTAGCTTTTAGTAGCTGCTCACTAGATGTGAATTTCCTTCATTACCCATCCATTATTACCAAAGACATTTCTTTAAGTCCAGTCTTTACGGAATTATTATAAGGCATGACAAGCAAAAGAATATGAGTGGATTTGTGCAAACCTATCTGTCCTGCTGTCAGCGTTCTCAAGTATCATGTCTTGGTGATGGTGAAGCATCATGTCATCTTCAGACACTTTTATCTTTATGTCCCTCTGCCTAACACGATAGAACTTGGTATCACCCTGCAGAAAGCAATGGATGATTTATTGGCTTTTGACCATGTAGGTGCATTCTAGCCAACTTAGAGTATACAGAACAATTTATTTGGGGAAAAGAAATTTAGAGCAATTTAGTTGATAATGCCATTCTTTGTCATAGAGATGTAGGGTAATATTTTTAACACAATATTCTTATACTTTCAAAAAGTATAAACATTATTTTTATTTATCTTTTTTGCTTTATAGAAGAAAAATGTGAAGCTCAGAGAAGTTAAGACTTAGTCCCAGCTCAAACAGCTAGTGAACATCAGGTCTGAGACTGATATTGATCTTGTCATATGTAGTTTGTTTTTCGTTTTTCCATAAAGAGTAGCATAGTGGAAACAGGCTACCTGGATTTGAAGCATAGCTGTACATCTTCTCTGTGAAGAATGCCTCAGCATCCTCATCTGTAATATAGGAAATAATAATAATATATACATCTGTGGCCGATAGACCCTAGGGGGGCTCCCACGAGCCCACCTTCACACTGTTATGTAATTCCTCTACTTAAGTGGGGGGGGGGGACTCATGATGTACTTTTAACCAATAGAATATGACAAATGTAATGGACAAACACAATTAAATGTATATGATTATGTTGTGTATGTTTGAAACACCAGTCTTACAAGGAGATTTTCTCTCTTACTGGCTTTGAAAAAGCAGGTTGCCATGTTAGTGAGTTGCCCATAGAGAGATCCCCATGACAAAGAACTTGGGGCATCCTCAGGCCAACAGTCAGCAAGAAAATGAGGCCCAGTTCAACAGCCCGCAAGGAACTGAATGCAGACAGCAACCAAGTAAGTAAAGAAGCAGTGCTTCCCCATCTATGCCTCAGATGAGACTGCATCCCAGGCTGACCCCTTGCTCACAGTCTTGTAAAGGACCTAGCAAAACTGTGTCTGAAGTCCTGACCCACAGAACCTGCCAGATAATAAATGCATGTTGTTTTAAGCCCCTAAATTTGTAGCTAGATTGTTGTACATCCGTAGATAACTAATTCACCCTAATAGAGCTATTGTGGAATTAAATCTGGTAATAGATGTGAAAGGCTTATATCTATGACAGACATATTGTATCAACTCAAAGGCGTCATCATCATGCTTTATTCTTTAATCCAGTAGTATAAGGATATTTGCTTTCTTCATACACACACACACACACACACACACACACACACACACACACACACACATGCCTGTCCTTTGTTATAATACAATCTCCTAGAAACTTCCTATGAGGACTTTGTGAAGACATATTTCTATGTTTATGCATATTTATATATATATTTTTTGTAGACATGACTACTGCCTAAATTGCCCCTATAATTCTAGGTCTTTGAAATGAAGCAAGCTTCAACAATATTTAAAGAAAGTAATCCTGGTATAGTGGCTTGCTAATCAAGACATTTTGATTGCAAGTGACAGAAACCCAAGTTAGATTAGTTTAAGAAATATGGGAAGTTTATTAGCCTCTATAATTGGGAGTGGTAAGAGTAAAGCTAGGGGCAGATGGAAGGAGGGATTTCTCTACTCATCTCTCCCTACATCACATCTCTGTTTCCTCAGCATGAGGGTTTCATTTGTCTTTGTGTGGCTTCAGAAATGGCTGCAAGCCAACTGAGCTTATATACTAACAGTTCCAAGACCAGAGTGCCAAGAACACATCGTCTCTTAGCTTCTCTTCTGTCACTTCCAACCAATGAGTACGACCACCATGGGGCAAGCTACTCTAAGGGGCTCAGAGTAGTTTGTGAGTCTACTCCTCTTTCTAGGGGGTGGGTAGACCTATTCCCATAAGAAGGGTGGGAAGACATGTTAACTAGACAAAACAGTGATGTCTAGAATTTATTTAGCAACATTTTTCTCAAGTGCCTGGAATTTAAATATTTACTACTGGAAAACCTGATTTGGATAGCCTTCTCTATAAATGAGCCATTTGGCTTGCTAATAGATGATTATGAAGCATAAATTCACTCCATACTTCTGAGCACTTTTTTTATTCCCTGTTTTAATTAGTGATTCTGGAATGAAAGGCCCAGAGATTGAAATCTGAAAACAATTAATGGTAATTCTATCTATAGCTGACCCTAATTATTTAGCTCAATTGGCTAGAGCTGTGTGTTAATGAGGCTAATGTGGTGGGTAAATCCCTGTGTGGACCAGTCGGTTTTACTCATTGTGGAGTATGGGCTCTACTCTTCCTCTTACCTTCTTCGGAAAACACCAGCTTTGGGATGTAAGGTAGATCAAATGAAATTATTCAGCACAATTCTATTTAGCACAACTGGGAAAACAATTCCACAGTAACTCCTCAAGAAAGTGGCTGGCAATCATTTACATTTATAAAAGATGGCACAATTATTTTCATATTAGGTACCTGATTACATCCCACAGTTGTCTGACTTACCATTGCCAAGATGTTTAAAAAGATTTTTCCTGCCTCTCTCAGTGAGGTCTCATCATCCCAACCCATTCTTATGAGAACGAATGGAACTTATTGGAAATTTAAACAAAGATAAAGGAAGAACCATACATGTTAATACTAGTGGCTATGGCAGACCTTGATTTTATTGCACAACTGGATTTGGAACTACTTTCATTTGTAAATGAAATTTTGATGCTTCTACATGAAACCCGAAATGAAGCTTTATCTAGAGAGTAAGACAGAGAAAAATAGTTGTGGAGATGATCAGAGTAAAAATAAACAAAAATAACTGGACTTTTTTAAAGCTCTTCTTTGGATCGGTTACTGTGATAATTGTTCTCCATATATTACTCATTTTCATAAAAACCTTTTCAGGTAAATTCTTTTATTTTCCATATTCTACAGCAGAGGAAGCAGAATAACTTTGTTTTATATTACATTTCTGCAGAGGTTTGAACCTAGGCATTCTGAATCCGGAGCCCATACTTTTAACCACTCTCTGATAATTCTACATTTTTAATTATCTGACATTCCACTAATGCCTGTGGTATAATAACCAGCCACACTCAGAATTCATGTTCATAGCAACGGTCCTAAAAGACATACATAATTATCAGAAGAAATTATAGTTTTGCATCATGGGTCACTTGGTTGCAAGTAATACGACACTATTCAAACTTGCTTATGTAAATTAAAGGAAGAGGTAATTTACTGGAAGAATAAAGGGACATCTCATGAAACTCAAGGCAGGAATGACCATCAGAACTTTTACAGGGATAAGACAAGACAGCCACCAGGGTGTTGGATTATTTTCTCTCTCTCTTTCCAGAACTAAGCAGTCTCTCATCGTTGTTTCTTTCTGGAAATATTTGTTCTCTCTGTATATAACTAGCTCCCTCTGGTCCAATATGCACATGGCCTCCAGCTTATGCTCTCACGGGTTTTTTTCCATATAACCACCAACAGAACCTAAACCCATATCTGCAGGACCCAAAGCTAAATTTCCAGAAGAAAGAACGGGATGTGACTGGAGGGGTGTTATCACTTTACAAACTAGAGAGTGGAGGGGTATTTAAGAATATGTGGGGACTGGAAAGAAATGATTGGCAGAGGACATCGTTGGCAGAGGCCTCATCAATACAGTTATCCTCTGTGGATCAGTGCAATAATGGTATTGATTATAGAGCACCAGAAAATAGAAAGCGTGTACACTGCTTATATAGGAAGGCCTAGGTTCAAATTTGCAGTTTTCTACTTACTAACCTGTGCCAGTTTAGGCTGATTTTATTAATTTCAATATGCTTTGATTTTGTCGCCTGTTAAACAACAATAATAATGCCACCTCAAGTTATTGGATAATTCCATAAAGTCATTCGTGCAAAAGTTTCCCCAACTAAACAATAAATATATGTTTATCATTCTTTATTGTAGATTAAACTAATTAATGTCTTATTAGTTTTTAAAGACTTTATGTATATATGTTTGTATGTAGTTATATATTTGTGCATGTGTGTGTGTGTGTGTGTGTCTGTGTAAGATATCATCAATTGTGTACGCCATCAATTTCAAGAATAATTTTTGGGAGAACAAACCACAGCTTGCAAGTTACCTTTGATTAATATGAATAAATTCTCTGCTCTGTAAATGCATCCGAATTAAGGAATTGTCTTAATTAAAGACTGGATTCCTCAATTTTGCCTGATAATCTACGATTTGCTATAAGTATGCAGGAGAGGGAGAAAGAAAAAGATACCCCCTCACACACCCCAGAACCAGAAGCAGGTATAAGAACTTCATCCATTTGCAGCAGAATTGATCAGACGAAAATAGTTTTGACCCTTAAGTAACATCTCTTTTTGAAAGCTAGCAGCTTTCTGCCTCTGACACGGAGGTTAAATCCTAATTATCTCCATGGAGAGAGATGGTACGACTCTTCTTTCAATGGAGTGGAAAAGTTTGATGGTGGAATTTATTTAATAGAAGCCACAGTCACTGTCTTGCAGCTGCTTCTTCTAATCAAAACCTTTGTTTTCCAGTTCAGGGGTCCCCCTGTGAGGGAGACCACACGATGGAGCACAAATTGTCTGTACTGGGAGTCAGGAGACCAGCGCTTCTCCATTTCACTCTTACTCGCTTTGCAGCTGGGATCCAATTTATTTCTCCAAGCCTCAGTTTTTTCATGTATTTCAAATGCATTCTAAAGTCACCTATGGATCTAAAAGTTATTATTGATGTTCCATTTTGTACATAAAGTCTATGGTATTTCATATACCCTCTGTGAATCAGTCAGGGTACGGATAGGAAAAATACCTACTCGGCAGGGTTTAATGGAACTCACAAAAGGACTGTGCTCAGAGGTGAAGGCAAGTTGTGTGGAGGCCCCCAGAGATGGAGCTGTGGCCACTCCTGGGCCAGAAGGGGCAGGGGGAAGTAATAATGATGCTGGAGCCCTGGAGATCTGGCCTTGGGCAGAGGGGTCACAGGGTTTACGCTATGGTATTAAAGAGAAGCAGTTACTATCAGAGTGGTGTGAACATTTGGAGAGAGCTGGGGAAGATATACACTGACCTCTCTCACCTCCATCCCTCAGTTCTCCTGCTGGTGCCTCTGTGAACCAAACACAACTAGAATTCAGGAGGAAGGGATCCAGGTGATGGAGTCCATCCATACACTGAGCCCCTCAGGGAACAGAGGAGGTGAGAGAAAGTCAGAGAGTGGATAGAGGTGGTCAAAGGACAATGACAGGTCCAGTCACGCATTCTAAGGTACACATTATGTGGCTTTCCTATATGTAGTGTACATGAATCATTCTGCATTTGATTTATCAAATGTTGAATAACATGGAGTAGAGTGAGCCGTTACAATGAAGTGTTTATGTTCAAATATTTTAAAGAAATCATTAAAGATCAAGGTAAGAATCTTTCAATTTCTTCATCTATCACCTTGCGATTAATGATAATGCTTAACTCACCAGATGGTAATAATGATTAAATGAGATAAAAATGACAATTAGTTTTCACATTAACCTTATGAATAATAAGGTTATATCCATATCTACTGTTATATCCATTTTAGAGATGAAGAAACTGAGGCATGAAGAGGTTATCCATGCCACGGGAATGAGGCAGGCAAAAATGCTGAAAGACATCTGAGGAGGGAATGATCTGTTTTCTTTATGTGATCTGGAAAACTACCACTCAGGTTGTTTGGCCCATCACCTATGATTGACACACTTGTAATTTCCTACCCTGGCTCACATCTGTCGCTGGGCATTTGGAAAATTCACTGGTAGATGCTATGATTCACACATTTGCCATCATTTAGAGAGTTCAGTGATAGACATGCTATTATGATTCATTCCTTTACTCTTCTACTTCAATTTAAGCCCAAAGAAACCCCAATTCTCTGTTTTCTCCATTCTGTCCCGGGGCTGCTGGGCCTAACTGGAGACATTTACCAGCTATCTCTATTGCATCCAATACAAATCCTTTCTCTTTGTATCCAACCCCCCAATGGGGCTCACATGTTCTTACACTTCTTCCTTTCCCACTCCCTGTCTATTCCTGGAAATGACATGTCCTCAACTCCCACACTGCCCAGTCCAGTGATCTCACTCCTAAACCACTTGCAGCCTCCACACTGACAGAAAGGGCATGCCTTTTGTTTCCTCTACCACAAAGTGTTAGGACTAAGGTTAATTTCCCTGTGAGCTCCCTCTTCTTCACCCCCAGAAGCTTGCAGGGTTTCACCCACTTTCTCCTGCTTCCTGCTTGAGTCAGAAGAATGCTCAGGGTTGCTTCTCTGCACCTGTGCATGCGACTTGGTCCTTTAGCACCATGTGTGGGCCATTCATTACGACCCTCTAACACTCCTTCTACCTTCCTAACCTGACTCCTCTATGACCACTATTACCTTCCCTATCTAAATAAATAGCTAAATTTTAGGGGAAAAATAACCACTTTTTTCACTTAAAAAATTCTTCAGGCTGTTCTCATTTCTTTCCTTCTCTTTGCATATTTCTTTAAAGAGTTTCCTACACTAAGTGACCCCATTTTCTTATCACCTACTCACTGCTCAAACTCTTACAACCCAGTTTCTTTCGGCCTTACTCTACTAATTACTTTCCCTAAGTTTATCTGTTAATCATCAGAATCACTTAGTTCTCAGTCCTTACCTTATTTCACCTTGGGTTTTATATTGTGAACCACCTGGTCTCCTTCCTTTGTCCTTGGATTCTAGAACACAAAATTCTCCCACTTTTCTCTTACTCTTTTTTCTCTCTTGGTTGCTGAATACCCCTCTTCCATTTCCAAAACTAGATATCCTTCTTAGCATAACACTGTCAGGCTAATTTTCCTGAGTGATAATTGATATTCCTAGACTTTGATCATGTCACTTTGCAGCTTAAAACAAAAACAACAAGCCAAACAACCAAAAAATTTTCAGCAACTTATTAAATCCAGACAAATCAAATGTAACTCTTCATGTTGGCAGGTGATTTCATTCCCCTTTCAAATCCAGGTCACTTTCTGAACATATATATATAATTTTGTTTCCTCTTCTGATGCGTCAATCAGGCTGGGTTTGGCTCTAGTAACTCCAACTCTCAGTGGATTTGCAGTGAAAGTTTATTTTTCACTCTTGAGGATTCACATGACCACTGAGCAACTGGTCTCAGTGTTAACGCAGCTACTCAGCGTCCTGTTCCCCCAGCTCAACACAAATCTCTCTCTGATTGAATCAGAGAACACAAGGGCTTTCACTTCCTCAGCCTAGATAGAAGATATGCCACTTCCACAAACTTTTCATTGGCTGGAACAACTCATATGGCCACGCATACCTGCTACATGCTGTTCACACTTTGTGTAGAATCCTTGCACCACCTCTACCTACTGAAACACTACCTACATTTCAAGGCCTGTATAAGATATCCGTATCTCACTTAGTCTTTCCCCAATATTCAAACCGCTATCCTATAAACTACATAAGCACATACAGACTTTTATTTTTTTTTAAAGATTTTATTTATTTATTTGAGAGAGCGAGAATGAGAGAGAGAGAGAGAGCACATGAGAGGGGGGAGGGTCAGAGGGAGAAGCAGACTCCCTGCTGAGCAGGGAGCCCGATGCGGGACTCGATCCCGGGACTCCAGGATCATGACCTGAGCCGAAGGCAGTCGCTTAACCAACTGAGCCACCCAGGCGCCCACATATAGACTTTTAAAAAATAAGTAATTATGAATATGATAACCGCGTGTTGTTAAAAAGTTCAAATATTGAAGAATGAAAAATGAAAGACCAATCCCCACCCCACTCCTCCAGTCCCACTTCCTTGAGATAATTGATCACTCCTTGTACTTTTTCAACTGTACTTTGATAATTTTAATGTATATTGCGGCATATTTGCGTAGGTATTTTTTAACAAATGGAATTGTATTAGACATACTGTTCTGTATTTTGCTATTTTCACATCTTATGTTTGAGTTTTTTCTCTCTTAGCTTGTAGAGAACTAGCACATTGCTGTTCACACATACTTTCCTTATAGATACAATTTCTGTTACCACATCTTATAAATGAACACTCATTTTACCAGTTTTGGAATCTTACAAAAACTGCTCTTGTCATTAATGCACATAAGAATGTGAATGGATATAGGAGAGTACGTTTATGAGAAATTACTAGAAGCAAAATTGCTGGATTTGAGGAGACAGGCACTTTTTAAAAAAATTTTTTATTGTTATGTTAATTACCATACATTACATCATTAGTTTTTGATGTAGTGTTCCATGATTCACTGTTTGCGTATAACACCCAGTGCTCCATTCAGTATGTGCCCTCTTTAATACCCATCACCAGGCTAACCCATCCCCCCACCCCCCTCCCCTCTAGAACCCTCAGTTTGTTTCTCAGAGTCCATCGTCTCTCATGGTTCGTCTCCCCCTCCGACTTACTCCTCTTCCTTCTTCCTCTCCTGCTATCTTCTGAGGAGACAGGCACTTTTAACTTGGAGACACCTTGCCAAATCCTCTCCACCCCCCAAAGAAAGCAAAACTGTGGCCCTGATTTATATCCCAACCAAAAGTGTATAACAGTGGTTTTTCTCAACCCCTTACCAACTCTAGATATTATCAATCTTTTAATCACCTAATTAAATGGTATGCTTCTTTAAGATAGGCCATTCATTATCCATCTTTTTGTCTCCTGTATTGCTTGATATATATAGAAAGCATTCAGTGTTTTCTCTAATTTCTTTTTTATTTTTATAATTGAATATGATGGTATTTAACTTGGACCCTGAATGATAGTCAGTTTGGGATAAAGATAAAGGCAGAGAATTCCTGGTATCAACAGAGGCATCAAAAACAGAGGCAAGAGGAAGTAAACTGGGATTATCTAAACAATAAACAGAACTTTTTGTCCAGAGGTGTAAGAGTAGTGGAGGATAAGTAATGGAGGAGAAGTTATAATCTTTTTTTGGTGGCTCTTCAATGTGGAGTAATGAGTTATTTTAATGATTAATAACAAGGAAGCAGGAGGTCTAAGTTCTGTTCCTGTCTTTGCTACTACCCTGTTCTGGGCTAGTATTTGCATCTTTAGTAGTGCATTTCCTCATCTCTAAAATGAAGAATTCCATTTATTTCTTCATCTTTCCTTCAATATATGTGCGTCTGCCAAGATGTGTGAGACAGTTCATTAGTAGCTCTGTGTACAATAATGAAAAAGTTAGCTTGGTTCCCAATTCTCTCTGAAAATAAAGTATCATGGAGAACAGGGACCAGATGAAGGGATCTTTACAATATGGTTCTAAGTGCTCCAAATGGAGATGTGTAAGGATGCCTGGGTACCATTAGTTGGATTATTTTACCACCACGGCCTGAGCTGATCCGTTCAAGCTTCCTGCAGGAAGGGACAGCTACAATCATCTGAGGGGTCAAATGTGCCTTCCAGATCACTAATGGAATGCAGTTTATCTGGCTTGACAGGGAGCAGGGCATCTCTGGACGCTTGTGAGCAAAAGTGATGTGATCTTTTGTTTACAAAATAATGGTAACGTTCTATTAATAATTAGCATTAAATTTTGCTTTCCTGAACTGATTTCACATTTAGCAACCTTTATAAAATTGAAGCACTTGCTCTAATCCAAGCTTGGAAGTACCAGAAGATACTGCTTTTTAAGAGATGTTCATTTGCAAAGGAGGCCGGATGCTTTTCTTAACTCCCCAGTGCCTCCTCCCTGGAGATTTTCCCCATCTTGGGAGAACAGCCTCTAATCTTATATGATACTTTCTACTCTTGAGGTTTCTTTGCAACACTTTGTGCTAATCAATTGGAAGTATTCATGCTAATGAATTTGCACAAATGGCCTCATTAACAGGAGGGTTTTTTTCAGTTTATTTTATTTATCTTTCTTGAGATTTTGAATGTTTTACTTCATGCAAATGGGTCAGCAGGAAGAATTCAGATCTGTCTTGGCCTATAGTTTATCTTCTGCTTTCATAAAGTGAAAAATCTTTTGGGTTTACCCTCAGGAGTTGATCTCAAATATGCACTCTGCAAATAACTTGATCACCCATTGAGTGGAATATAGGGATTCCACTCTGTTTTGTAAACTTGTTTTGGAGTTTTCAAATAATAATTATTATTTTAATTTTATCAAAGTTATTTGCATACATGGTAAAAGTAATAATGATAAAATGCTCCTAAAAAATAGCAATGGCAGTAAAAATAGTAAGTATTTCCCAGACTTCTACTATAACTTTCAGTGCAGATTTTCTCAGGATTTTCTTGGATTCCACTAGTCAGATGTGGGCTCTCTAGGTTGAATATTTAATTTTCATTTCTTTTCATTTGTTGTTCATACTTTTGGTTTAGTTTTTTTGTTTTTAATTTTGGAGATATTTTCTTGAGTTTATCTTTAAAATTTTCAACTACATTTTGCATATATACTTTCTTTTTTTTTATTATGTTATGTTAATCACCATACATTACATCATTAGTGTTTGATGTAGTGTTCCATGATTCATTGTTTGCGTATAACACCCAGTGCTCCATGCAGAACGTGCCCTCTTTATGCTTTCATATTTATAATTTCTCAGAGCTTTTTTCTTGAATTTGAGTATTCCCTTTTCACAGCATCTTCTTCTAATTTCATGCATGAATATTTTCTGTTATCTGGCATGGAATTTTTTTTTCTCTGTTACTTGCACTCTTCCTGTTTCCTCTGCATATCGTGTGTGTGTGTATGTGTGTATGTGTGTGTTTTGTTTAGGTCTCTGTCTTCCATCTTGAAAAGTTTTCTCGAATGTTTTATGATTGATCATCAGTTTTAGAAAAGGCAAATTTGAAAAGGCAAATTTGATGCCCTGCATGAATGGTGGTAGGATGAGCAATGCAAGGCAATAAGACAGAACTACTTTTCAATAGAAGACTCTAAACATTATGGACCATAGGTCTTATTCTGGGGCTTTCAGATGTTTTGAGAGGCACCATTTAATCTTCTCTCTGGTGGTGGTAAGACAGATTGTTCATTTCCTTAATGCTGTCTAGTCTGTCTGTTTTATGGTGATGGGCATGTCCTACACCAAGCTGTCTAGTATGGTAACCACTAGCCACATGTAGTATTTGAGCACTTGGAAGGTACAGTTGAGTAACTGGGTCTTTATTTATTTCATTTCAGTAGCCACATCTGGCTACTGGCTACCGTACTGGACAGCACAGTTCTAGATGTTGGAGGGAAGAAGAAGACTGAGAAATTTTACCAGTTATTTTATTGACCTTTACTAAACTCACATTTAATCAATCACTCCACCCCAAATGACTACTGTGTTTGAACACTTCCAAGAATATACCTCTTGCTTGCCATAATGATGGATCAAAAGTGGGCATGAAGTAGAAAATGGCAGGACCTATGGGGCTAACCACTCCTTATAAAACACTCACTGCTTTTATAGCCCCAAGTGTCACCCCCCCCACGGTGCCTGGTGGCCCAAATCCCTGATGCTTACTATGACTCTGAGGGATAAATGAGATTTTGTTATTGTTCTCTCTCTTGAAGTCTCTAGACTTCATCTTTTTTCACTTTGTTCCATATTTTTGTTATCATCCCCCATAGAGATTTTGATTCTGGTTCTTGTGTTCATGGATCTTTTTTTAGGTGTTAAATTAAAGGAGAAAGGGGCAGAAATTTATTTATCTCTCACCTTACAATAGAGTTTCACCTTCCATTTGAATTGTGATTCCATAAAATAATGCTTTGTTGTTTGACTTTCTTCAAATACTCAATTTAGAAATTGTGCCAACCACCTTAGAAATTCAAGCTTCTTAAGAATTTAATATCTGTTATCTTTTAATATCTTAAAAACTTGAACATTTAGGAATATGCTGCATAGGAATTCATTGTGTCAGTCCAGACCTGTCCAAAACAATAATTCAAAAATATTTGAATACAAAATTTTATTTGATTACCATGTTTTTATTTTTTCTTTACAAAACCACTAAAATAAATGACTGATGTCTTTATATGCTTTATGAGTAAATGTAATCTAGTTTATTATGACATTAATATTTTAAAATTTTACATTAAAAATAAAAATAAAGCATACTTGGAACCAATAATCTGCCCTTTTTAAAAATGGCATATCACATTGGCATGATTGACTTTGTTTCAGTCGATTTTGTATAACGGATACTAATCAATACAGTTGTTATCATCTGGAAGAAAAAATCAAAATCGGGTTAAGAAACCTCATTTGGAAAATTTTAAAAATGCAAAAAGGCGTGAGTACATATTAAAATAAAAATGTTCTACTGTATAAGAAAGCAACTGATTTCTGTGCATTGATTTTGTATCCTGCCACATTACTGAATTGGAGACATGAACCATGAGAGACTATGGACTCTGAGAAACAAACAGGGTTTTAGAGGGGAGGGGGGAGGAGGGATTGGTTACCCCGGTGATGGGTATTAAGGAGGACATGTACTGCATGGAGCACTGGGTATTATACAAAAACAGTGGAACATGGATCACCACATCAAAAACTAATGATGTATTGTATGGTGACTAACATAACATAATAAAATTAAAAAAAAAATGTTCTACTGTTAGAAATTTTAAAAACCCCTCAGACTACTATTTTCTTTCAACTACTTCTTGGTCAACCTTAAGTATTTGTTCTACATACTCTGCAACTTTAAGTAAATAACCTCTCTGAGCATGATTTTCCTCATCTGTAAAACAGGAATAATAACACAAAACTTCAGATTTGTTCAATGGATCAGCAGTCTTAGCACGTGGCAGATTCTCAATAAATTGTAGCCATTCTAGTTCACCTGGAGAAACTGTCTCCTATGCACACCTTGGAGGAAATATTTAGGCAACTTAGGAAAAAATTTGATTTTAAAACCATAAAATGCAAATACTTCATGCTTAATGCTTTTGTCTTTTGATACCACATATAACTCACTCACTCAATAAATGTGTATTCAGTATTTCGTATTTGCAAGCACTAATCTTATCCCTTAAAGAATCTTTTCCAGAATCTGTTCTCAACTTTCTCATTCTCACATATGAAATAACAGTATTTCAACCAAATCCATAAAATGGCTTGCCCTCCGTTTGTTGTATAAAGGCTGGATATTTGTCTGTAAAAAATAGAGCCAGCCTGCAATGAGAACCAGCATTAACTTTTCAGTGACCTCCTGTAGAAAAATTTATATGTGACCTCAGATTCACATTAAAAAACAGTTGAAGTTTGTTTGGAAATCACTGCCTTTTTTAGTGGAGTCCTCTCCAGCTGTTTTTATAAATATGACATTGCAAATAGTTTTAGACATGGCTGGTAGACTCAAGGACATCTTGTTCCATTCAGGTCAGCCATGTAGATAATCCCTATTTAAGATTTTTCTGAACGTTAGAGAACATAGTGAAGAAGTTGAATAAGTAATATATAGTTTTGAAATGAAATAGATCTGTATTTGCTTGAGAGGCCAGGATAAACTCTGGTGACACTGGGTATTTTTTATTAGAAATTTGCATTCCCTTTTCAAGTCCCCAAATATTTATGTAGTTTACCTAACTCATAGTACCTAATTTGTGCTTTAAACTAAAGCACACAAATTCATATATTCATAAATTAATTAAAGGCATAAATTGATGCTTGAGATTTTTTTTTTCTTTCAGAATCCAAATCAACAGACATTTTTTGAGACTCTAGTCTCTTGTCTGTTGGACAGAAATCTCACTTTCTTCAGTCAGTTTTGAGCAATGACATTGCTTCAGTGTCATTTAATCCAATTATAGTATTTGGTCCAGTTATATCATTTATTCACATATAAATGATCCAGTTGGGAATATGTTATGTAGTGCTTGCCAGTTCTTTCCCCTAAATTTCCTTCTTAATGACCAAGCTTAAAATGCTTCTATGTTTTCTAAAATTTTTATTGTGGATTTTTCTCCCATTAAGCTAAAATTTGCATGGACATGGCTCTCTACTGCTGTCTATTCTTACTTTTTGGAAACAATCTTTTAAACCTAGAATTCTTTGAAAATAATTTAGAAATGAGATGTGTATATACAATTTTACCCATATAAATATTAAGCTAAATATATCCTACAGATATTGTTTGAAAAGGATGAAAAAAAATCACTTATTTCCAAGTCTGCTTTCTCTAAGACTCTCATGGTTATCTTCTATTATAAATAATTCAGCCCCTTACGAATTATTACAGATGTATTTGATAACAGGTATTCTATAAAGTGGGTTTTCTTTAAGGTGCTATCTGAATCAGTAGATATCTTACTAATTCCATTTCATTTTTTTTGAAAGTTTCAATCATCCTTTCAGTTCACCTTTTGTCTTTCGTCGCTAATTAAATGTTGCCTGGATCATTGTTCAGACATCTTAGGTTGCCGTGTCTTCTCTTCTCTTCCCTGTTCAACCAGCTCTCTACATGAATGTTGGGTTCACATTTTCAAGGACTGTCTCTGATGCCATTTCCCACCTATTCAAAAATACATTCCAGGTCTTTGGTGAGCTCATCTTATAACAACCTTCTTAAGTTTATCACGCAACTCTACCCAATGCCTTATCACCTATCTCTACCCACTACATTATTAACTATCTCTATCCATTGCTTTGCTACCTCCATGCCTTTTCCATTCCTTCCATTCTGATATATAATTGGCTTGTTTGATGTGACTCTCAACCGCTCCCTTCCATTTTTATGGCCCCACTCAACTGTCAAACCTAAGCTTTAAATCTGTTTTCCACTAAATCTTCCTTCTTCACTCCTGTCAGAAATTGCTCTCATTTTCTCTCTTTCTACCTTGTGAACTCCTATTCCATTTTATTTGTATATGGTTTGTTACTCTCTGTATATTCTATTTTTTGTTTGTTTTTTGAGAGAGAGAGAGAGCGAGCACAGGGTGGGGAGGGGCACGGGGAGAGGGAGTGGGGCTCCATCTCACGGCCCTGAGATCATGACCTGGGCAGAAATCAAGAGTCAGACGCTTACCTGACTGAGTCACTCAGGTGCCCCTATATTCTAAGTTTTATGGGAGTGAGTTAATACCTCATTTTTCTTTAGATCCTTCCCCCCCTTCTTTAATAACACAGATTCTAGCTCACATAAGATGAATACAGCTGCAGGGATTTCGCTTATTTCATTTAATAAATATCAATGCAGTGTGAATTGCAGGACTTCTTTAGTCACTTGATAACACTACTTAAAAATAATCTCTATGAATGTTCCCACCAGAAAAGAAAATGAAACCACTAATTAATTAGGTTATCTGTTATAACTAGTTGATTAAACCTTGAACTGAAACACAGCATCATTTTTAAAGCAAACCCTATTTAATTAAAATGCCTGTTTTTAGGTCAGTGGTCAATATTTTTTTTCAAATCTACAAATATGCCAACAGTTGGATATATTATCCAACATCAAGATATCTGGCAGTATTTGACACCCACAGATACATGGGGGAAAACTACAGAGCTGTCATGAAAGTAAAACTTGCAACTCCCCAGACTGCATTAGCAGAGGGATGCATTCTTAGGCTAAATTTGTTGTTTTCAGGTCTGGAAGTGGGGGAGTAGATCATAAAGTGATACTCCCTTTTCCCCTCCATCATTAATTTTCTCTGTATTTCTTAGCTATGAAGAAAAAGCAAAAGTGAGGGTGGCAAGTACTCATTTCCTCACAAGTACGGAGGGAAATGGGAACTACTCGCAAATGCACCTCTGATTATGTTGGCTTCCTTTCCCTCAGAGCATCACCTCAAAAAAATCAGAGGATGTTTGGCTGATGAAAAATTTGTCTTCTGTCTGTGTCACACAGTTTATAGACTATTTGAGGATGAGACTAGGAGTCTCCAAAGAATACTAAGTTCCTACCATTCTAAAGCTTTGTGGCTCTGTATACTTAGTAGGGTGGTTTGTGACTATCTAGTGTTTGCTTTGTGATTTTATTTATCCTCTTAATTTTGTTAGAAAATTATTGAAGCATTTGGCAGTAAATTACTCTCAAACTCAAATTACCCTCTTCCCTTCTTGCAGCTGCTAAAACTGAAATTCAGAACCATTTTGGATAACTTTCTTTCCTAGATCATCTTTTCTTTTAATTAAAAGATGATTGAGAAAGAGTTTCTGTGAACTTTTGCAGTTAAATGTTCATTATGTTTCAGTCAAGGCTGTCAAATTGCTAGTTCTTTGAAAAATAAAAATGCCTTTGCATTGTGAAATTGCACTAATACCCATGCCTCTAGATTAATGTTTTTAGAAGAGACTCAATCTTCAGTTAGGTATTGTGCCTGGTTTTGGTGGAAAAACACCATGGAATGAAGGATTGGGGGCTGGTGTTCGGTGTACACTGGTATTTATAAAAGATCACTCTAAGACTTTCATGCTTATCTTCTTTACTTTGTCTTTCTTGGTCTAAAAGTTTTGTGTCTGCAGACAACTTTAGTTTACTTCACTAAGGGAGCGTTGTCATTATTTCTGCGGCTCAAAAATCATCTTGGTTGATGAAAGGTGATTCAGCTAAGAATAATGTGCTTCTTTATAGTGAGCAGGTGCCATTAGGTGGCCCACATTGGTTATTGAGTCCTGGGATAGATGAGAAAACTATAGAAATTGGAAACTGGGGATTAGTTCATTTTAATTTCTGGAGGTGGTCTGGTATTCAATATTGGTCATGTAGTAGGTACCCCATTTTCCTGGTTTATATGTACATAGGTTCCTGTGTTGAACTGTGCTAAAGTGAAGACCTGTACACAAATAATAGGGCTTGGAAGGTGAAGCAAAGCACTGAACAAAGGTGAGAAGTCTCATTGTTAAGAGGCTCTGCCAAGATTGACCACTACAGGCATTTATAGAGCCTGGAACAAAGAACCAAACTTACAAGTGTGTTGTATTCTTGTCCTTGGGAAAAATATTGGGTGAGGTCCAAGTATGTGGCTATCTGTTGGAACTCACAGTAGCCCTGGTGTATGTAAGCTGTGATATGCATGCTTTTCAGGGTTCCTTCTTTTCTAAGTTCTATTAAGACAAATGCCTATTTTTAAGCTTGAACTAGAGCATGTCACAACTGCTTAATTATTCAATACTGGTTATGAAATGTTAGAACATTTAAGTAACTGTGAGTTTACCTGTGATAGCAAATGAGCAGTTTAATTTTGTACTATGTTGATTGATACATAGGTATGTATATATGTCCATGCATTTTTTAAAAATATGTAAGTAATTAGCATTATGGTTCAACAGCTAATTGTAAAAGCAGTTGTATCCTAGGTCATGAGTTTATTTTGCCTCTTCTTTCTGTGGGTCACGGCTATAGGATCAAAATGTCATTATAAATGAACAAAGGCTTAAACAGACTGAGTAGTTTAAAAATAATTTGTTGGGCATAAAGAAAGATGGGGGGAATCCTCCAATTTAGGATTGGCTTATGTTTTTCTCCAATTTTTATTCGTGTCAGACTGATCACTAAGCTTAAAATTTCTAGTTACTATGTCATGGCTGCTTAAAGGGCCTGTAGTGGCTACTGTCCATCATCCACCCAGATCACCTTGATCCCCCTGACTGTATCTGTGTGCCCTGCCCAGCCTTGGTATGTTTTTGCTTCCAACACTTTGCTCTTGGGCTACTATACTGCCAACCTGGGCAGAGAACCAGAAGTCTCTGAAATTTAAGATGTCCAAGGAAGGTCCTTAACAGTGACTGACAGATGTGGGAATATGTAAGCCTCGCTTCCTCACGTCAAGTCAGGACAAACTATGGCATGACCTACACTCCAGACATCCCTGTAGGATCAGGCTGAAGCCATTCTCCACAGGCAGGGCCTAAAATCACAGCATTGATTGTCTCCTGCCTTCCCTGTCCTGCTTCCCCACAAGTTGACTGGTCTTCCCTAGAATCATGTCATTACAAATCACTTGTGCAGTGTGATCTTTATCTCAGCATCTGCTTCTGGGAAATGAGACCTAAGACAGATCTCTTCCAAAACAAAGATGCACAGACGTCATCCGTTAGCTAGCTCCATTCCTATTTGTCGTGCCGCACTTTCACGAAGATGCTACAATGACAGGCAATCCAGAAGACAAATGCCCACTTCAAAATAACGAAATGATCTTGGCAGTTCAGGCATGACGTATGACACAGAAACCCCCATGGACTTCATTAGGAAAAGAACAACTTTTGAACACTGCCTGAAGGAACCCACGGCATCCTGCAAAAGCCCGCGCTGCTAGAGTTGGATCTTTTCTTCCATGACCAATGTTCTTCTGGGGTGGCAACTCTAGTGAAAAGTTACCCATTTTCTGTCTGGTTGGAGCTGTATACTGCTTTAATTATTTCCTGTCAACTCTCCTAACGTGAAGCTCCGAACTGGGGAGCCCGTGTGGGACAGGGAGCAGCAGTGCGAGTAGTAGGGCTTCAGTGACAGGATAAAACCATCGGACATCCTCTGGGCTCTGGCCACTGCCCTGGCACTTTCGTTTTCTCCTCTTAAAACCCCTCTTTTCCTCTTTGTCGGCACTTTTCTGGGACTGGCTTAACTTTTGGCCTCTCTGTTTTCCTTGTAAGTAGTTTCAGATCACATTTTCTTTCCTGTTGCCCACTGTAATTTTAAACAAAGTTTGTAGTATATAACTAGGGATCTAGAAGCAAAAATAATCTCTGTTCCTGGTTTTTAAAACCCATTGTGTGTGCGTGTGTGTGCACGTGCACATATTTTTCGAGTGGTGTGCGGATTGTGTTTAGAAAGAAAGATTTGCTACTAAAAGCCAAATGCAAGAAATGGCAAAACAGTCTGCTTTCCTTAGGTGCCCCTTCCCCACCCTTCTCTTTTTCAGTTAAACTCGGAGAAAAGAAGGAATTTTGTCCGTAAAGGATGGCATAGGAATCATTTGTCCCTCCGAAGTTGGTTTGGATGTTTTGGCCCAGAGCTGGGTCTAGTGTAAGGGTGAAGAGAGGAAGACAAAAGATTTGTCTGGGAAGTGAGACGAGGAGAAGGGAAGCTAGAAACATTGCTAATATCATGGGCATTGGAGCCAGGGGAGGTGGGGGGAGGGATGGAGAAAAGCCAGCCGGACCTTTGGTCACCACACTCCCACCACTGCTTCCTCAGTCCTTCTTGCAACAGAGATAACCAGAGTCCCCACTGCAAAATGCAAAGTGGAACTGAGTTGAGAGATCCAAGCAGGACCAGTTGGGTGTAACCCAGAAAAATGCTTCACAGCGGCAGGGGAAAAGGCATTCTGTGACTGGGGCTGTTGAATGTCCTGGTGATGGGCTATGTGCCAGGACACTCTGAGATCATGCAAGGATGTGCAGTTCACCATCAGCAGCTTGCTGTGCAGGCCATATTTTAGCCTTTGTTGTCGCTTAGCCAGTGTAGGGAACAGAGCACATTAAGAAAAGCGCCTGCCTAAGAGATCTACCTTTTCATTTGATTTAGATCAATGAATGGCTTTATGTTCTAGAATGCTTTTCCCTTGTGGAAGTTTTGCACTTTGATTGACAGATTCTAACTGCTTTCTACTTAGAAGAAAATGGAATAGGTTTTATTCTTGAAAGGTACCTGTTGCTGGGATTTGAAATCTTAAAATAGAAGTTGCCATTCCTTTCACATCTAAAGAGATGTGATTTGAGAACAAGAATGTGAGCAAACCAAAGCTTTACCCCAGATGCATCTTTTTTAAGTTTTTGCTTTTTCTTAAAGAGCAGAAAATTGCACATAATTCAATAATTAATTGTATTTTGCATGAAGACAAAGTTATGAAAGAGGGAAGGCTTTATAAGAAAATATAAATCCTATTATAGAGGACAACATGAGACAAGAGAAATACAGGACACGTCAATATATTGCCATCTGTGGCGATCATTGACTTGTTCCTCTTGATGTTTGTTGACAATTTTTAAAGTAGTACCCTTTTATAAGGACACTAAATCGTAATAGATAAATAAGTCATCATGTTAGAATACAAATGGAATACTGGAGAATGGTATCATTTAAGTGGTAGGCAGAGAAACAGCATCCTATAATAGAATTTATAGAGAAGTAGCAAGAGTGTAGAAACCATGCAGGAAATCTCCATGAGGGTTTCATTTGTCTCGGATAAATCAGGAATACTGCTAATAATCACATGTGCTAATTATGAGAATTTCTTATGTGCCAGAAAATATATTAAAGTCCTTTGCAAATATAATCTCACCTGAAAGCCCACAGCATAACTGTATGTCACATGTTATTATCTTCATTATAAATACACGGGCTTACAGAGGTTAATCTCACCACCAGTAAGGGTTAGGAGTTGCTACTTGAAAGGATATCATACTCAACAACTGGTAAAAATAAACAGTAATAATCAAAAGGGCTAAGAATTCAGATGTCTGGTTGATTTGTGATGGGTTTTTTTGGAAAAACTGTGATGGAAGTATAGTGGAATAACAGAGACATGAAAGTCATTCCTATGAAAGGTTTTTAGGCTTGATATTGGAGTCAGAAATACAACTAGAAAGAACTAGTGTTCTGAAGGAAGTTAAAAACAAGATACAGTGGGTAAAAATCTTGTGGACAGAGTGAAGGATGCATTTGAGATTTCAGAGGCAGGAAAGCTGCTAAATCAAGCTTCAGGGTATGACTCTAAGACTAGGCAAATACATACTAAATTAATTGCATGTATGTGTTTTTTCTATGTGAGGACAGCACAGTAAACATTTATGAATATCTAGTAAGTTAATTTGTGTTCATATTAGACTTAATATTGTTGGCTTTTAAAACTAGACTGATTATAACAGTGTTTTATCATGTAATCAACTCATTAAAGGTAAGTTTGGGTGAACAATGATTTGGAAATTTATTGAATTTCTTTCACCTTGTTCTATTTCCACATCTATTCAGTGATTTCTCCCTCACCCCAAGAGGTATTTAAGTAAATATAAGAACAAATAGACTCTTCATTTCCTTTTGGTTAGTTAAGAGAGAACATCATAAGATAGTTTATCGAAGATGCAATGGTTGCTTATGAAAAAAGAGAAATTTATAATTTGGACTTGTAGTTTATTACAATTTAATTTAAAAAGAACATGAAGAAACTTATAAAACATTTTTCATACTTATTTTTCTGAGTTGCCATGTCTAGCATGTGATTTTAAGATTCTGTATGCATATTAGGGGTGCCTAGGTGGCTCAGTTGGTTGAGCCACTGACTCTTGATTTCAGCTTAGGTCGTGATGTCAGGGTGGTGGGATAGCCCTGCATGGGGCTCCACACTGGGCATGGAGCTTGCTTGGGATTCTCTCTCTCCTTCGGGAGAGAGAATCTCCTTCAGGAGAGAGAGTGCTCCCCACGACTCTTGAGTGCATTCTAAATAAGTAAATCTTTAAAAAAAGATTCCATATACATATTTAAAATTTTAATTTACTTTTTATAAAATATAATGGAGTTCAGATTCATTTGAATATTTTTGTTTTTTGTTTTTTTCTTCTTGATTAGGTAGAGATATAGATGGCCATTATAGAGTTTTTTTTGGTGGGGGGGGGTTGCTGCAATGCAACATTGATGTTATAATCCTTCTGTTCCCTGCTCCTCTCCCACTACCAAATGAAGAAAAAGGAGGAGAAATAGAAGAAATAATCACTACCTCCACTTAATTTTAATTATCTTGAATTCCTAGTAGTATGAACCATTTTTCAGGATTCTTGGGATAAACATTCAATTGATAAAGATTTATTTATTTTTATTTTAGAGAGGGGGTGCAGAGGGAGAGGGAGAGAGAATCTTAAGCAGACTCCATGCTGAGCACAGAGTCCAGTGTGGGGCTCGGTCTCAGGACCCTGAAGCCATGACCTGAGCCAAAACCAAGAGACCTACATTTGACTGACTGTACCAACCGGGCACCCCAAAAATTCAATTAATAAAACAGTGTAATTCATTTTCTCATGGCGCATTTTTTCCTTGTAATCTTCCTTGTGACATTGTTCCTTGTAAACATTATTTCATAATGTTTCATAAACTCTCATCAACTCTCTTTTGGGAAACTTTCAACTTTTTTAGATGAAATCTATATCTACAAGTATATGTGCCATATATGTAAATTATAAAGCATAACAGAGTGTACACACCATGACCCTCCTATCCAGCTTAAGAAATTGAACATTATCTTTAAATTTTAAGATAATTTGTTCTTTCTCCCTCTAGTCATATACTCTTGCTTCCCTATCAGAGATAACCACTATCTAAAATGTTTAATTCACCATTTCCTTATTTTTCTTTATTGTTTTAGCCCCTAATGATATACTCTTGACTAAGGGATTACATAGTTCTGCTTGTTTTTTGGCATCACAGAACTCTCTCTCTCCCTCTCTCTCAGTATATCTATATATCTATATAAAGATAGATAGAGAGATATATCTCCTCTGTCATATATTTTTCTACTCAGTACCTTGTGTCTGAGATTCACCCATGTGGACACATTTAGCTGTACTTCACTTCTTATCATATTGCATGGTGTATCCATTGTATGAGCAGACCATAGGATAGAGGTCTAGTCTAGTACAGATGGGTATCTGGCTCTGTTTTTGGTGTTATAAGGACTGTTACTATAACCACTCTTGCACATACCTCCATGCATAGCTGCAGGTTCTCTAGAGTCAATTGCCTAAGAATGGAATTTCTGGGTCTTGTAATGGGATCTTAACTTCAATAGAAGTTACCAAAAGTTTTTACTTCCGCGTGAGTGTGTAAGAGTTCTTTTTTGTTCCACATCTGTATCAAAGATTGGTGCTGTCGTACATTTTTAAAAATTTATATCCATTTGTTGAATGAAAAATAGAATCCTAAAGTAATTTTGTGTATTCAAAAATTGCCCCGACTACTAACGGGATTGATCAATTCTTCACATGTTTATTGGCTATTTAGTTTTCCTTTCTGTGAAATGTTCATGTTCTATTAGGTTAAGATTTTTTATTGAATTGTTCAACTTCTTTATATGTCAAGGGTATTAATCCTTCATTAAGAGTTGTGACTTGGCATTTTGCTGTCTTTACAAGTGACTTTTAATGGACAAACATTCTTAGTTTCAAAGTTGTTTGAACTTTTTTTGTCTTAAGTGTAAAAAAAAAAATTCTACCTTAAGGCCATTGAAATATTCTCCCTTGTCTTCTTTTCTTTTTCCCCTTGTCTTCTAAAAGGTAAAGATTTTTCTTTCATGCTTAAGTCTATAAACTACTGGGAATTAATTTTTATGTACAGTAAGAGATATGAATCCAATTTTATTTTTTCCATAAGGATAAACAAATGTCCCAACTCATTCATTGATTTGTCAGTTCTTTCTCCAGCACATGACAATGACATACCTGGTTCAGGTACCATCCCATTTCAGAGTCTTTGCACTGACTTTGCCCTCTGTCTCCCTCCCTCCCTCACCTCCTTTGGGCTTTTCCTCTAAAGTCACTTTTCAGTGAGACCACATCCATTTATATTTAAAATGCAACACTCCCCCAAACTTATTCAGTCCCTCCTGTCTGCTTTATTTTTCTCCATCACTCTTATGACTATTTGAATTTGTATACATAGTGTTATGTATTTTATTGTGTATCTCCCCACCATAAAATAAGTACAATGAAGAGAAAGGTTTTTGTCCATTTACAGCACCTAGAAAATTCCTGGCACATAATCAGCACTCAGTAATCCATATTAAATGAGTGGATAAGTCAGCGTATTACGTTTTGAAAATTTATCTCTCTCTGGGCTTCAGACCTGTTCACTGGTCTATTATTTCTTTTTCTCTGGCTGAATATCATTAATCTATACCTTTTTAATAAGTTTTTTCCCTGATAGGACATGCCTCTCCATTCTCTCATTCTTTAAGGCTGGTTTGTTTATTCTGGATCATTTCCTCATGAGGTCAATTTTAGAATTATCCTATCAGGTCCCATGAAAAATCTCACAGCTATTTGATCCACACTGCATTGACTCTATAGTTTGATTTGGAAAGAACAAAGAGACATTTTAATTATTCTTCTGTCCATAAATGGGATGTATCTCTCATTTGTTAGGTTCTTCTTTAATGTCTTTCATTATAGTTTAAAGATTATCTCTATAAGGTTATACGTGGTTTGATAAATTCTTATTACTCTTGCAGACATAGTTAAGCTATCCATATATTCTTCAATTAAATTGATGTCCTTATCTTTAACTAAACATCGTCACTATACGTTCTAAAAATTAAATCATAAAGTAACATGGCTTTTTGAATGAAGGTAAAATTTTGAAAGAAGCTAGTAATTATAATTCATCAGAAAATTTCCATTTAGCTAAGAGATGAGAATCTAAAAAGAAAAACCTAATTAAAACTACCGAGAAAGCTTAAAGGAAAAAACACTTTACTCTTAACTGGCAACTTTTCTTCCACTGTGAAGCCTTCTGTGACCCATCCCCAACAAAATTCATTAGTGTCTCCCCTGTGTTTCTAACTATGAGACTGTTTTACAGCAATTATCATAATATTGTCTTGTGTTGCAATTACCTCCACATATGTTAGATATGTTAGGTGCCCTTGCCCTGCCCCCACCCCCTCCACCCCTGGGCTCTGCCCCACCCAGGATGACACATTTAAGCAGGGACTTAATCTTGTGTCTGATCACAGGGCTCAGTCCCAGTGCCTGCCATGTAGAGTACAGGCTGTGTAAACTTTTGGACATGAAGGCTGGGCATCCAAAGAAGATAACAGAATCTACTCTCAGTGAAGTCTTCAAAAATGACACAGAAATAGGCCTGTATGGTAATTCCTTCCTTCTGGATCCCCTGCCCCTTAGACACTTTTGTTCCATTCTT
The DNA here is from genome assembly GCF_009762305.2 of Zalophus californianus. Lineage (NCBI taxonomy): Eukaryota > Metazoa > Chordata > Mammalia > Carnivora > Otariidae > Zalophus > Zalophus californianus. The sequence goes on from NC_045595.1 coordinate 81,093,729, forward strand.
TCCTATTTTTCCTCCAGCACTCCCCCAGGAATCTCTCTGGAGTCCCATCACTTCTAGTCTTACTCAAAAGTCTATTCTATACCATCTACTCCCATTCTTCAGTTACACCAAGAACTATTAAATTTGTTACTTCAACACTAAATATACTTAAACTCCTGAGACTTATTTCTAATTTCCTAAATATCTATAACAATTCATGTAAAACCTGCTGTTAGCACATAAAATTTAATATGTTCCCAATAATGAACTCATTAATTTTTGTACCCACACATACACCTCTGCACATACCTTTCTGAAATTTGCCATTCTTCTTTTATTCATGTGATGGTTAATGTTTTCACTATCCATTCTCTTACTCAAATGAGAGAATCAGTCATTCTCAGGTCTTACTTCAAATGGATAATGCTGACTTAAAGCCCATCTCTTAAAAATCTACCCAATCTCTCCCTCCATTTCCCAATTGCTAGTGGCTGATTTATGACCTGTGTTTTCTGCTGGACTAGTGCAACAGCCTCTGGATTTGTCTTCCTGACTCCAGATTGATTTTCTCCCATCAAGTTCTTGTCTAAATTATTTTTCTAAAAATACAAATATCATTACATATACTTTTGAGCTGCATATTTCCTTATAGATTAGCATTGCTCAAAGGACAAAAGCCCAAGTTCAGTAGCATAGCACATGTTATGTACATGCCCCAATTTACCTTGTACTTTCATCTCTCCTACTCACACCGTGCTCCATTTATACCTAAATTTTAAATGTTTATTGGCAATATCACATTCTATGCCTTCACATGGGTGGTTTCTGTTATAATTGTCATTTCCCCTTTTCTATCTAAATAATTCCTGCTCATTCAGCCCAAATATGATCATTCATATTTGAATGAGAAACTGAGTAACTGAGTAACTGCCTCCTCTCTTCCCTTCCCATGGCACTTTGTTCATATCTTTATTTCAATACTTGCTAATTTGAACTTAAATGCATATAGATGTTTTTCTCACTTTTATTATTCTAAGATTTCTTTCTGGAGATTAAAACCATTTGTTTTACATTATCATACCTGCCCCAACAGTTAAATTACATATCCTTTCTTGCATAAAAGTCTGCACAGTTCTAGAAAACACCTTTTGTCTACTTCACAGGCATCCCTCCTTCTCACCAACACTGGTCAACTACCATCCTTCTTGGAAGCCTATATGTTTGGTCGATGTGTTTAGTTTCTTCCTAAAACCTGATCAAACTGATCAACTCTTCCAGTTGATCTTTAATTCATTGCTTTCAATGAATTTTGTATTAACCAGCTTCTCAATCAACAATCAACACGGAATATATTTTAACGATTCTATATTTCAGGCATGATCTTAAGCACTAAAAAACAAAACAAAACAAAACACACCAGTGAAGGAATTACTATTTCTTCCACTTGTTTGGCCCTCAATATCTGGAGGAGGAGGATGTCTAAAAAACCACAATACCACTATGGATCCATGACATGCCTGGCTGTGTTTCAAGTGCTTCCCATATATTATCTCATTTAATTCTCCCAGTACTCTTTTCCAAAGTCAAAAAATTCATAGGTACCCATTTCTGAATGTAAACCCAAGTCTACCCACCACAGGATTTGTATTCCAGGATACCTTATTTTTGTTAAACCAGGTTTGTCTCTCCATGTCCCAATACTCAGCTATTCCCTTCACCACATTTTTTAACACAATGTCATCTTTATTTTATTCATGTGTAGATTTATATGATAAAGTGCAACTGGTTATGGAAACTCTCGCCAAGCTATGTCTTACAGTACATGGGTTTTTCCTTAATGTTTTGGAATTGCTTGAAATTCAGCTTAGTAGCCTGACACTTGATCTGTGATGTGTTTTTCTCAAGACCTAACATTGCCATCCCAGAGGTGCTCAGGCAGCCAGAATATTTTGCCAGGTAATTAGCAGAAGTCTTTAGTACTAGGACATTTTCTTCATTGTGATTTTTTTTTTTATGTTTGCTCTTCTTTAGCCAAGATTTTTTTTTTTTTTTTTTTTACAAAATGTAAATCATTATCAAGAAAGATCTGGAGAATTGGTTTAGAAAGTTCACTTAAAATACAAAGTATATTCAGTAACAGAGGAAGGAGGAAAATGTAGTTTTTAGCTGTCATGTATGATTTTCATGATTGAAGGAATTACTTATCCTAAGAAGTGGAGGAAAGCAACTTTCACTAAGAGTTCCCAGAAGATTTCAGAGGAAGTGACATGATCTTAAATCATGTACTTGATGTTAAAATGTTGTTTAGAAGGGCAATTATTTAAATGGAATAGTTTTTTTTCTAATCAAATTATGAGCAACAATAATCCTTTACCTGCAAACTATAATTTATTGATATCAGATGTCAGGTATATTGGACTAGTGTACATTTTTAAGAGCCAAGGTTACTTCTCTTCAGATTTGTTATTTAAAACACATTTAGAAATAACTTCTAGTTTTATTTTAAAATGGGACAAAGATTATACAAATACAATTCCTTTCTCCTTCTTAGGCGATCTGAAGAAATACATAGCTACCAAAGAAAAAAGGTGTTTTGAGTCTCCAAAAGATGAAGGTTTAAACATTTCTGGAAGCCAGATAGATGGTGGATGAATGTGCACATAAAAATAAAGTGGAGAAAAGTATGAAGCCAGAACCTTGGAGAAGGTCTGGAGTTAGAGTCTGTAGGTATAATGATAAATGAACAAAGCAGGGGGCATGAGACAGTGGGGTTAAAAATATGGGGTTTGACTGAAAAGAAGAAAATTCATTTTAAATTAAGATAAAAACACGTTTATAGGAAAAGGCAGACAAGGAAGAATGAAAAAGTATCATTTGTATATGTATTAGTCAAGAATAGGACAGAATTTCAATCAATTGATAGATAATAAGAAAGTAGAAGCTGCTTTGTTCTAAGCTAAAATACTTTCTTTTGAACAGACCAAGATTTGTAGCTTTGGAATCATAGAAAAAGAAATCTAATCCTATGACATTACCTCATCAGCAGACAAAATAGTGATAAAGCCAAAACAATGTTTAATAATGTTGTTTATTAGCTTTTAAATTTTATTTTATGTTTTTAAAGATTTTATTTATTTATTTGACAGAGAGAGAGAGTGCACGTGCCCACGCTGGGGGGTCAGGAGAGGGAGAAGCAGGCCCCTGCTGAGCAGAGAGCCCAATGCTGGGATCAAGGATCATGACCTGAGCCAAAATCAGATGCTTAACTGACTGAGCCACTCAGGCGCCCCAGCTTTTAAGTTTTAGAGTTACCCTTAGGCAAAGCCTAGAAGAATGGGCTAAAGTTAGAGGACAAAATATTTCAGTTAGAAAATTTTGAACATTTTAAAGGGTAAATATAGTTGAAAGAATTTGGAAATTGGCAATTGAAGGAGAAAAGATGTAAGAAAACAATTAACTTCCAGCAGGGAATTTGAGATCTTGACTCAAGTTAATGAAACCAAGTGTAAATGTGGATCTGTATTATATAGAGTTGTAAAATAATAGAATATTCAAATTAATAAAACTTTGAAAGGTTCTGTAAAGAAATATGGAAAGATAAAAAAGTGTGAGGAGTGCCTGAGTGGCTCAGTTGGTGAAGCGTCTGACTCTTGATTTTAGCTCGGGTCATAATCTTAGGGTCCTGGGATCAAGCCCCTCACCATCATGGAGCTCCCTGCTCAGCAGGGAGTCTGCTTGTTTCCCTCTTCCTCTGCCCCTCCCCCTACTCGGCCTCCCCCTCAAATAAATAAATCTTTTTTTAAAAAAAGTATGATAGTGGGGCGCCTGGGTGGCTCAGTCATTGAGCTTCTGCCTTCGGCTCAGGTCATGATCCCAGGGTCCTGGGATCGAGGCCCACATCAGGCTCCCTGCTCCTCTCCCCCCTGCTTATGTTCCCTCTCTCGCTGTGTCTCTCTCTGTCAAATAAATAAATAAAATCTTTAAAAAAAATAAATAAATAAAAATAAAATGTATGATAGTGTATATGTGTTAAATTACCATCTTTCTGAGTGTCTAGAGATAAAAATATGTTAGTAGGTTATTTAGAGTTATGTTGTCAACAGGCAGAAAATAATAATAAATAATAATAATAATAATAATAAACATTTCAGGGTGCCTGGGTGGCTCAGTCAGTTAAGCATCTGCCTTCAGCTCAGGTCATGATCTCGGGGTCTTGGGATCGAGTCCCACATCGGGCTCCATGCTTAGTGGAGAGTCCGCTTCTCCCTCTCCCTTTGTTCCTCCCCCCTGCTCATGCTCTCGCTCTTTCTCTCTCTCTGTCAAATAAATAAATAAAATCTTGAAATTAAAAAAAAAAGAACAAATAAATAAATAATAAATAAACATTTCAAGCATTTACCTCTGGGCTAGGAAGATTAGAGTAGAAGAGTTTTGCTTTTCATCTGAAGCTCTTTTGTACTGTTTGGTTTGTTACCATGTATGTATTATTTGATCAAAATAAACAAAAATAGAAAAGAATTATAGCACAGTATATTCTGAGAGTCCCTATGAAGAATACTGGAAGTACATGGGAAATACAAAATGTACTAGGTAATGTTCCAGCTGACAAAATAACTTCTTAAATCCATGGTTCTCCATGCGCTTGCTCCTGGGAATCCATCTGAGATTTGCAAATCCCTGGTTTAAGTGGTTACAATTTATATTTTAGTTTATAGAGTTTTGCTGTAGTTTATACAAGAAGTTACAAGTAGTCCAACAGCACTGTATTTGGGGTTTTTCAAAAGTTTATACACATGTTTCTATATGGTACACACCAAAATTGTTTAAAATACAAACAAAATGTAACTGTACCTTCATGGTGAGGAGAGGTCCTTAGGTATTGGATTACCTTTACTTTGGGTTCAGGTGGGTTTGATCTTGAGGATTTCTGGGAGTCCTCGATAGCCCCCTCTTCATCCTTCCTTGATCTCCATAATTGAGAACGTCTTGCTAACCATAACCACTTGGCCTTCATAATATCTGTTTCAAGCTTTTAACTAGTTCAACTTTACATTAGTTTCTTTAACTTAAATCCTTAAAAAGGTCAGTAAGTGAAGAATAAACAAAGTAGAAAAAGATCTAGAAAGAAGTGAATCAGTGCTTTAGCACCATTTTGGGGATTAAAAATAGCCTGTAATATAATAAAAATAAGCCAATTGTTAGAAATACTTTATGATAACCTTTGTTCTGGTGTCATTTTCTTCCTCCGTTTTTTTTTTTCTTTAATGTGTATTTGTTCCTGTCCTTTGCCAGTTCCTAAAAACCCCAAATTCAGATCCAGTTTTTAAATTGAGTCCAGAAGTTTGTTGCACGATTACGCATTTGAGAGTCATTGTGATTTGTTTGATACTCATTTGAGACTCTCAATGTGATTTGTAGGAGGAACACTGGCTTTTCATAAACCTGGATTTCAGTCTTGGAGCTGCCTGGTAATACAAAGGTTACCATAGTAGGTCATCTGTCCTGGCTATTCCTCAGTTTTCATTTCCATAAAATGAGGGTAATACCACACTATTTCACTAAAAATCGTTTGTGGGTGGAAAAAAGATACTGGTTTTCTGGGAAACATGTGAGGAAAACATTCTAATCACAAGAAGTTGATTCTGTTACCCACGCTTTAACTAGTACTTCTTAGCCACCCACCACACGGATCCTTTTAAACACTGAATGAATTTGCCTTGTGTTGAGGCCTTGAGTTGGATGTCTTAAATATATGGCAAGCATTTTAAGAGGCATATTATTATTTTTACTTTCTAAACATGCAGCTTACTTTGATTATTTACATCAAAGCTCCAAACACAATTAGCCTCAGGTGACAATGCAATTTTTCTGTAAAATTGAATGATGTGGCTTCAATCAAGAATAATACCTTGGGCCACTTTTTCTATTTAAAGTGATTTATGGTTGGCTAGAATGGCTACTTTTACATATATAATTATTTTCTTCGACAATAAACCTTTCTTGAGCATTTTCTGTGCTTAGACACCTGTTTTTCAAAGATGAGTAACACTACATCTTTTGCAGTTTGGGGAGGGGAGAACTTTAAGCAGAATGTTTGAGTGGCAGTCTGTGACATGATGCTAGAATGCACAGGGTGTTGTGAGTACTGGGAGGAGGGGTCTTTAACCCTGCATACTAAGAGACCAAAGGGGATTCTCTTGGGAAAGATGACATTTGGAGCAATAGACAGGAATTATACATGTAAGAAATAAGTAATAAAGGTTAAAGAAAGGAAAGAACCTACAAAAGATGAGGGGACAATAAACCACGGTTGGATTATGCAAGATATTTGCCAGTAGATCTGAATTAGTGGAGCAAAATATCAGAGGCAGGGAGGAATGGAAATGAATCCAGAAATAGAGGTCTGTGCTAGTTCATGGAAAGCAGTGTTTGACAATATGAAATGCCCCTTTGTGGCTTGAATTCCATATCACTGGCTAAGAGAAACAGGTATATAGGCAACCTATGGGGAAGAGGGGAGGAAGTGTGTGTAAATTAGTGAGTGAATACTTCAGTGCAAGGAGAGGTAGAATATTTCAAGAAAGGATCAAGTCTAGCCCAACACAGAACAATAGAAATGGAGTCATGCCAAATTCCAAGCAGTAAGAGACTTTACACAGGGAATTGGTGGATAAATACTGGTACATAAATTAGTACATAAATAATATGCACACATGTGTGTACACACACACATACACACCTACAAATATGCATGTGCACAGACATATATGTACATCTATGTTTTAACAAAATAAAAGCAAGAGGAATATTCTTACATGTTTAATTTTAATATGTGTATTATCTTGGTATTTCCATGCTAGAACAGATCATATAGATTACCTAAGAGATGGAATTTGTATAAAAAGGGTCCAAACATGACACTTTCTCCAAAAGCATTAAGTGGTGATTTAAACAAAGAAACAAACAAGCAAAGGAGCAAGAAAAAAAAATACAATGCAAAACATGTGGCCACAAATATATGTCATTTGTAATTTAACCAAACAATTAAAATCAGGACATTCACTTACCTATATCATACCGATGTGCCACAGTTTAGTCTTTTTGTAGACTTTATAACTTTCATTTTGGACATTTCAGAAATACCCCCATAAATTATTTGCAGGCTTGCTCGTAAAGATCTGCACTACCTCTTTGAACTCCATTCTCCTCATCTCTATGTATATTTCAATCCTTTGAACTTATTTCTTCTTCCCAGACCCTTAGGGGTTGCAAAACTCTTTGAGGCTTAAAGTGATCATGTTAAGGAGCTGGCAGGCAAGGAATGGTCTCAGTGATCCACTGTTTGTTCAGATTTCCCTTTTTAGCCACTAAGACAAAGAAACTGATTTTTTTCTTTTTCCTTTAACCAAGAAGTCCTAGAATTTGTGCTTTGGTAAAATTTTACAGTGATTTCTACATTTTCACATTGTCCATTCCACTTGTGGGCTGAATTGTGTCCTCCCAGAAAGAGATGTTGAAGCCTGAACCCCTAGTACATCACAGTGTGACCTTATTTGAAAATAAGCTCTTTGCAGAGATAATCAGGTGACAATGAATTCAGCAGAGTGGTCCAAAATCCAATATAACTGGTGTCCTTATAAAAGGCAAATTTGGACACAGGCACACATAGGAAGAATGCAATGTGAAGGCAGAGGATTATAGTAATCCTTGGCATCTATAAGCCAAAGTTTGCCAAAGATGACTGGGAAAACAGCAAAAGCTAGGAATAGGCAGGAAAGATTCTCCTTACAGACTTCAGAGGAAGCATGGCTTTGCCAAGACCTCAGTTTTGAACTTCTGACTCCCAGAAGTATGAGATAATGAATTTCTGTTGTTTTGAGCCACAAAGTTTGCGCTATTTTGTTATGGGAGCCCTAGGAAATTAATACATGGTTAAAATATTAAAAAGAAAATATTAAAAGGCCAATTAACATAGGACTTTTGCATTTTAATTTTTCAAGCCAGAACTACCTAATTAAATAAATAAATTCATCTGATTTCGTAAAAGCAAGGAGTTCAAGAGAAAATTAGGAGGGACATACTTTCAGAATAAGAGAAAATCCTTTCAATTTAGCCACTTATAATTTGTGTACAACAGTGTGTTTGTCCCTACCTTTCTTTACATCTCAGAGTATGGCAGAGTTCAACACCTGGCCCATATTTCAACGACCTGCCCAGCAACCAGGTGTGTTTGTGGACTTCTGGTACAGCTGGTAATAGAATGGATTTCTAGAACTTATTTTCTTGCTCAATCAATAATGCCATGCTCTCTGGGGCATTCCGTGTAAATGGAATCCCAGCTCTGGAGTTGTTGGGTTTAATTACTTTAGACCTTATTCAGAGACCAAGCTTGAAGAGTATTGAGAAAGCTGACTTCTTGCACAGGCAAGCATCCTAGGCATTCATTGTCTTTGTAAGAGATTTTCTTATTTAAGTCCACCAGAAGCAGGATTCTGATCAAAACATTTGAGTTAAATTAAGTCCCTGTAATACTGATAACAAAGTTTCTAAAGTGTCCAAATTAAACACTGGAATCTTCTCTACAGGGCATTATTAGTGTGATCAGTCAAGATTCATTCTTTTCAAAAAAACAATATTCTCTTGGCTAGAAAAAAATATCAACGTTGCAGAAAAGGAAGCCCATCAGTGGAATGAAATCACCTTCCCTTCCTTTTTTTCTCAGACTCCCTCCCCCACTTCAGGGTATAGCTTTTCTCATTTATAAACTGAGAAGTTTCTTTAAATTTTAAATATATTCTGAGTTCCAGAGAAAAGAATGAGAAGCACAGGGCCTATGAACATGCATGAAACATAGGCCCTACCCACTGAAAATACCACAAAGAGATAATTTCTAAAGTTGTAACAAGGATTGAACTTCCATGACAGAGAAATTGTGTTGGTAACAATTTCATATTTGCACTTAAAAATATCAAAATGCATGTATCTATGGGCATTCCATGACAGGGCCATGATACATTGGTTAAATGCAATTTGCATGGTCATATAAATGATTCTAAGAAAAATAATGTCTTAAGATCCCCTCAAGCTAATCCATCCTTTACTTTGAGCTTTCTACATTTCACTTAATTAGCCTACTCACAGAACATGAGGAAAAATAACCATGGCAGAGAGCTACTGACAATGAAATCTCTGACATTTGGACATGTCTTTGCTCACTGAAGGTCAAGTATTTGTTTTCTGAACAAACTCATCTTCTCCTTAACCAAGCAGGGGACCAGTATGGCTGTTAGCCTTTGTCCGGGAAGATGCGTGGGGGAAAAATGATCTCATATTGAAGAAAAGAAAGAAAGAACCTATCAACAAGGGCCCTATTGCTTAGATGGTGATAGATTATAAGCAAATTCTGCTTGGTAGCTTAGAGTTCTAGATTACACTCCCAGAGTCTATATCCTACATCCCATATTTATCACAGAGTCATTTCTCTTGTGACTTTGCTTCTAATAGACTGACTTCACCTCCTATGCCTAAGGTTTCCTTGTGAATCCATGTTTTCTCACTGCTATTGTTAATACCATTCCAAGATTGGTATTATGTTTTCATATTGGGTTTCAATATTATTCAATTTGTCTATCAACTCAAAAGGCATGTGTTAAGCCCATGATAACTGGGAGCCACTCTACTAATAGCTGAGACAAAGAACAAGGGGACCCAGCCCTGCCTTGACTTAACTATCTGTTGGGAGAGAAAAACAAGGATAAAGTTGATGGTGCGATTTGAGTGTTACTCTGGGTAAGTGGGAGGACTGAGCCCATTTGAAGGAGGTCCCAGCTAAGTATCTTGAAAATTTGAATTCTGAAATGTGGGTAGGCATTAGTCAGGAGAAGATGGACTCGGAGGCATGGGGAAAAGAGTTTTCAAGGCAGAGAAAGTAGAATGTACAGAAGAATTGAAGGGTGGAGTTTTGACAAATGGCTATTCCTTTAATGTGCCTGCATGACTTCTATGTATTATATTTCCTACTTGATTTAAATCAGCAGATTTGGGCATGACCTGATTAATGAGATTCATGGGAATAAGGCTACCTCTAGTCGAATGAATTTATTTGCTGAATGAACTCATGCACATCCTTTGCTATTTGGCAAAGCAGAGAAACTATGAGATTTAACGTGTATCTGCATTCAACACCACTCAGAGCAGGGTATTGATCTTGTGTGATGGGTACTCCTGTTAAATTCCCTACCAGCCCAAATTTCAAAGAAAGAACTGTAAAGGCATCATACCTCAACTTATTTTCACCCATGTACAATCTACTGAGGGATTTGAACATGATCTTTTACTTTTTGATCTTTTAAAAGAAATAAAAATTATGATAAATATTATAACAAAACCCATATTCACCCAGAATTTTACAGCTATTAATATTCTGTTGCTTTTGCTTCTAGTTCCATACTGAGAAGAAATGTAATGTTTTGGCTGTAGCTCCGTCCTCTATAGCCACTGTGCTGGTCCCATTCTGAGATCCCCCATAGACGACTGTTGTGAGTTTGGTATGCTCCCTTCCTTCTGCTCTGGTTCACGTTCTCTTAGATACACATGTATGCATCCACGAATCATTTATAGATTGTGTGTGTGTGTGTGTGTGTAATTATTGTTAATTTTGTCTTATGGAGTATTTCAAGCATGTACAAAAATAGAATAATATAATGAAAACTCACATAGCCAGCAGATATCTACCTTCAGCAGTTTTCATCTCAGGACCGACCTTCATCAGTATCCTCACTCCTTTAGCTCTCAAATATTCTCAACTATTTTGAAGCAAATTGTAGCCATAATATCTACACTACAATTATCACAACTGAAAATAAAAAAAATATTAAAATATCCAATTTTATTTCCTCCTGATTATCTTCCAATATTTATTATACAGTTTGTTAGAATCAGGGTCCATGTAAGCCCCGTTGTTTGGAATTAATTGCTATGTCTCTTATAGGTCTTTAAAGTTATAGGTCTTCTTCCCATTATATTCTAGCTACTTATTTGGTTAAAAAAGCCTGACACATGTTCTGTTGTTTGCTACAGTTTGGAATGTATTGATTTTATTAATGTGGAGACTTTTTTTAATTGAAGTATAGTTGACATATATTATTATATTAGTTTCAGGTGTACAACACAGTGATTCAACAATTATGTACATTATGCTGTGCTCAGCCCCCAGAGGTGTAGTCACCATCTGTCACCATACAGCGTTAATACAATCCTATTTCCCTATGCTGTACTTTTCATCCCCATAACTTACTTATTTTATAACTGGAAGTTTGTACCTCTTAAACCCCTTCACCTATTTCTCCTGCCCCCCCACTCCCCTCCCCTCTGACAACCACCAGTTTCTTCTCTGTATTTATGAATCTGTTTCTGTTTTTGTTTATTTGTCCATTTGTTTTATTTTTTAGATTTCACATATATGTGAAACCATATAGTATTTGTCTTTCTCTGTCTGACTTATTTTTCTTAGCATAACACCCTCTAGGTCCATCAATGTTGTTGCAAATGGCAAGATTTCATTCTTTTATATAACTGAGTAATATTCCATTATATGTATATATGTGTGTGTATATATACATACCACATCTTCCTTATCCATTTGTCTATTGATGGACACTGACGTTGCTTCCATATGTTGGCTATTATAAATAATGCTACAATAAACATAGGGGTGCATATATCTTTTCAAATTATTGTTTTCATTTTCTTTGGGTAAATAGCCAATAGTGGAATTATTGGATCATATGGTATTTCTATTTTTAATTTTTTGAGGAACCTCCATACTGTTTTCAACAGTGGCTCCACCAATTTACATTCTCACCAACAGTGCATGAGGGTTCCCCTTTCTCTATCCATGTAGAGGCTTTTACCATGTTCTTTTGTCCCTTTATTTCCTAAGAATGGGTAAGTATATCTAGAGGCTTGATCAGATGCAGGTTTGTTATTTTGAGCATGACTTCCTCAGAGGTGGTTTTGTACTTCTTCAAGAGATGCCCGCTGTCTAGTTGTCTCTTTTTGTTCAATAGCTATAATTGATGACTGTTTTCTAGACATATTATTTCTTTAGAAGGTGTAAAATGGTGCTCCCCTAATCGTTCCTTCTTACTTTATCTATTGACTATGCGTGTGTGATTTTCTTTTTTAGTGTCTGATGTCATATTGTAGATATTCTGATGCATTTTATTTTATCTGCCATTGCTGATAAAGAAATATTTAAGTGATTCCTTATAACATCTGTATGGTGTTCCATTTTATAGCTCTTGGACTATTTACCATTGGCTATTTAGGTTGTTTTAACGTTTTTACTGATACAAACAAAACTGCAGGGAACTTCTGTGTAATAATCTTGTATTGCACATAAGCCCGAGTTTCTCCAGAGGATGAATGTTTAGATCTTATGTTCAGTTCATTTTCAGTTTTACGAGGTGATGCCAAGTTTTTATGCACTTTTCCCAAATCCTTGTGAATACAAAATATTGTCAGGCTATTTTTGCTGTCTCCTTGTTATTTTATTTTATTTTATTTAATATCTGTTTTTTTAAGATTTCATTTATTTGAGAGAGAGAGAATGAGAGATAGAGAGCACGAGAGGAAAGAGGGTCAGAGGGAGAAGCAGACTCCCCACTGAGCAGGGAGCCCAGTGTGGGACTCGATCCCGGGACTCCAGGATCATGGCCTGAGCCAAAGGCTGTCGCTTAACCAACTGAGCCACCCACGCACCCTCCTTGTTATTTTAAACTTTACTTCCAGAATAAGTAATACATTTTATTTTTTATCGACCATTCAGATATTCTTCTCTACAAATTGCCTTTTAATATGCCTTGAACATTTTGGCTTTGATATCTTTTAGCAATCATAGTGATTTCTAGAGCTCCTCTGTATAGCCAGAGTACATAATCTTTGATTGATTTGGATGTTGTAGACATTTTCTCCCCCCCACCACCCCCTTTGTGTGTGTGTATGTGTGTGTGTAAAGATATATTTTTTTCTTTTGCTGATGAAAGAAAATCTAGCACAGTGTTTAAAACTGTGAAAATGATGGTGTCAGACTATCTGAATTCACACCACAGCTCTAGAACTGCCTAGCTGTGAATCCCTAACCCAATTAACTTCATGTCTCTGTACCTAAACATTTTCATACATAACATGGGAGCAAAAAAAGGATCTACTACTGTTCCTTCTGCTTAATTTTGCTGTGAACTTAAAACTGCTATTAAAAAAATAAAGTTTATTAAAAGGAGAAAACAAGAGTGTCTTCCTTGTAGGGATACTGTGAAGACCTAAGGAGACATATGGGCCTTATTGACAGTGCCTTGCACATGTAAGTGCTCATTTAAAATTAACTGTTGTTGCAGTGCTGGGGTGGCTTAGCCTTAGCTAGTTAAGCACCTGACTCTTGATTTCGGCTCAGGTCATGATCTCAGGGTTGTGAGATCAAGCCCCACATCAGGCTCTGCGCTGGGCATGGAACCCGCTGAAGATTCTCTCTCTCCCTCTGCCCCTCTCCACTGTTCTCTCTCTTTCTCTCTCAAAAAAAAATAAATAAAAAAAATAAAATTAGCTATTGTTATTTTTTTCAACTATAAAGTTTATTATAGTTAAATTTATTTTTTTCTTGGATGGTTTTGGATCACTTGGACCTTTTAAGGCATCTTCCTACTCTTTTTTTTTTTTCAGTTTTCTGCTTCTGGACAGGAATGGTGATGTTTATTATCATTGCTATAAACTAATAATAGAAGAAGCACTTTCCTTTATCGAGTGCTTTCTGTGTGACAGGCACAATGCTGGGCTCTGTATACTTTATATAGTTCATTGTTCATAATAACCCAACATGATTAACACTCCATTTAGAGGTAAAGACATAGAAGTTTAGAAAAATTAAAATAAAACAGCCGGCAAATAAGAGCAGCAACATTTTAGACTACATTTTAACCATTTTTTACTTCCTACTGGGGGGCGGCGGGGGGGAGGAAGACGAAGGATTAGACTTGCTGTCATATATTATAGGTACAAGAACCTAGAACTGGGATGTGGAGAATTGGTTTCTTGTCCATTTTCTACCACTGGTAGAAACACCTCTGGGCTTTAGTGGTCTTGTCAACAGAATGACAAGGCAAAAAATGATCACTCAGATTCTTTCCAGCACTAAGAGGCTGTGGTTCTTTTTTTTTTTCCAAGATTTATTTATTTATTTGACAGAGAGAGACACAGCAAGAGAGGGAACACAAGCAGGGGGAGTGGGAGAAGGAGAAGCAGGCTCCCCGCTGAGCAGGGAGCCCCATGTGGGGCTCAATCCCAGGACCCTGGGATCATGACCTGAGCTAAAGGCAGACGCTTAATGACTGAGTCATAAGAGGCTGTGGTTCTTAATAAAAGTTGCACCTATACAGATGATCTATGCAGTGCTATTTAAAACTGTGACAGCCTAAGTATCCAACAACAGAGAATAAGCTAAGTAAATTGTGGTACAATTATTTAATGAAATAGATGCCACCATTTAATTGGTAAGTATGAAAACTATGTTTAAATGAAAGTATTCTTATGATATATTGTTAAATAAAAAACTAAAGAGAAAATATTCTATATTATGCTTATAACTGTAAAAATACACATTCAAAAATACAAAGATGTACAATTGTTGTATAATAAAGAATTTGGCTATCTTTGTCCTCAGTTTTTAGATTTTAGGTAACCTCTAAAATCTTGGAATTTCCTGAGTGATGAGTGGCTTTGTGAATCATGCCCACCTTGGATAACACCTGGGGTTATGCTAATGAGATGACTCAGGATGGAGGTCAGTTACCAAAAAGACTAACCATGTGATTGGAGGATTGGGCTTTGAGCAGGTAATATCGGTCTGGACCTCCAGGAAGGAGAGAGGGGGCTAGGAATTGAGTTCATTCACTGTGCCAAAGATTCAATCAGCCATGCATATGTATAGAAACGCCAATGGAAACTTCAGAGAGCAAGGTTTGGGCAAATTTCTTAGCTGTGAGGGTTTTGGGAAGGGTGATGCATCCTAATTTCTTGGGGAAGGGACATGGAAGCTCCATGTTCAGGATTCTACCAGACCTCACCCTCTGGGGCTCTCCATTTGGTTGATCCTGATTTATATCCTTTATAATAAAAGTGTAACTATAGGTATAGTGTTTTCTTGAGTCCTGTTAATCATTCTAGCAAGTTATCAAACCTGCAGGAGTCATGGTAACCCCCAAATTTGTAGTCAGTTTGTCAGAAGTGCAGGTGGCTTGGGGACTCCCAAATTTGTGACTCCATTCTGGGAACCTTCTAGATTGCTAAAAATGTTCTATATGTTTATTGGGATGGTGATAACATGGAAGTATGCACAGGTTAAAAAATTGACTAATGATATACTTAAGATGTATACACTTTTTAATGTAAATTATACGTCCATTTAAAAGATTAAAGAAAAAGGTCAACATTGCATATGTTTCAAATGAACAAATTTGTTGCAGGATTGGGATAATCAGGATTTTTTATTGGTGTTTTCTAATGTGTGAATATAGGTAATATAAACTCAAATTTTGTTAATTCATAGTTGATATAGTAAATCCACCAGGGCCTCAACCCAATGTCCCCTAATACTACAGAGCACAAATGTCCAGGACAGTGGACATCACAAATCTTAATGGTGGTACCCGAGGGAGACAGGCAGTCCCGGGCCGGGGGGTGGGGTGGAGGGGTGGGGGGGTGGGGGGGTCAGAGTAGGAGGTTGTGCATCTTAGCTGGCCCTGCCATTTATTGGTAGTGTGATAGTAGGCGAGGGGCAATGAGAGTTTCTCAGCAAGTTGATAGGATGGAAATGACGTTTATAAACATAAAAGCACACAGTAAATTCCTGTGAGTGTAACCTTTAGAGTTATTGTTACTGGCAATTGTTACATCAAAATACCAGCTGGAAGAGACCACCTTTATATTTATGAACTTCTAAACTTCCTGGCATTTCAGTTTTTATTCTTTGATTTTAAAACTGAAAGCCACAATAATAATAGGAACAGAAAGAGAAGTCTCTTAGAGCAGGAAATGTAAACTCAGGGCTAACCCCCATCCTCAGAAAATACCAGGGGCATCCTGGAGAAGGGAATCTTGAGCTGGAGCTGTCCCTTGTATACTCATTTACAAATCAATTTAGCAGAATGCCCAGAGGGGAGGGGAGGGAAAAGCAAGACCTGAGCTAGAAATGCAAAGATCCTTAAGCCTGAAATGAAGAAAAACATATTCATTTGGCTTTAAATAAAGCCATAGGCTGTTTGAAATAGAATTTTAGACTAGAGTTTGGGTAAGCATATCAATAGGTAGTGCATCATTCTTCACTTTTGTTTGTTTGGGGGGTTGGATAATGTATTTAGAATATCCCACTTTAGAAATTATATAAATACGTATTAAAACATCACGTAGATTTTACCATTTAATTTAGTTAATTCCGTGCTGCATAAGTGAAATGTATCGAAGCTCTTATGGATCTCATTTCTTTGTGTTACATTTTTAATTTAATGCCTTTACTTTCTTTTGAAAGCTTTCCATTTCATTCATATTTTTATGTTGTTTATATTACCGGATCATTATTTTCTAAACTATATGCCTTGAACAAGGATGCTAAATTTAAAGACAGAGAAAACAAAAGTTTTGGTTATATTATTTTAGAAATTATTTATTCAAATCAGATGTTTTTATTGCAAGTCATCTCAGAGAATTTAACATTTTATTGTGTACTGTGAATGTCCAGGCTGTACTATCGAGGTTTCCTGCAGTTTATTTGACCCAATAACCCCTTTTTCTTACCTCCACACATTGGCATCTCTTGAGACTGATTTTGTGGAAAAATTCCTAATGATAATATGCAAACATACAATAAGGTATCATTGTTTTGACAGATCACACCTATTGTGGGAAAAACCAACACATATGACTTTCTTTTTAAACAAAATGTTTGATTATAATGGCAAATAATGGTATGTTTAGACAATGATCAAAGTGGCTGTGTGTGTGTGTGTGTCACCTTGGTTGGTAATAGATGCATACCAGGTGGTATCATTTAATTAACTGTGTAACAATAGAACTGGTTATTATTTAGATTTTGCCCTTTCATGATTCTTTGTTGTAAATGGTTTTACTTATACTTATAGATGCATATATTAGAGAGGTGAATATGATTCATGCTCATTAATAAAGGCATTAAACTTATCATTTCGTTGTACTGGATTTCTAAAATGATAAAGATAATTACTTTTGTTGGTGTAACTATAGTTTGTGAAATCCATCTTTGAAATATAATTCAGTTAAGTGGGTTTTTTTTTTAAGTATACTGGGAAATAAAATTGTCTCTGAAGAATACACTACTTTGCATTTTGAAATTTGATTTTATACTCACAGTGTTCAGAACATCATTCAATTCAAATAAAAGAATTAAATCTAGAGAATATGCCACATTTGCATTAAGTGTCTAGTTCCAAAACACCTCCTACACATTTGGATTGAATGTGGTCACTGCTTTTCCAGTGTTCCTGAAAGACCAAAATAATATGCTGCTCACTAATATATGATAAAAATTCAGCACTATTCATTCTGAGAGAGCATCTTTAATATAGACATATAATTTATTTTTATTTTATAGTGTCATTATAAGAGGACTTCAGTATTCCTAAATGGATTATAGACATAATTCGCCTTATCCCTAAATAGAAATAGTCCCCATTTATGCACCGAACAGATGCAGTAACATATGATGAAGCAGCTACCTCTAAGTCAGTGACCTCTTTCTGCTTTTAATTTTTCTTTAACTGTTGGCCAGAAGGCAGATTATCTCCAAGTGTTCTCTATGATTGTTGTCAGACAAACATTGTGATGGCACGTTAAACAAGTATAAAAGTGATCCTGGGAAGCAGAATGAAGGCTATTGAAGTAGCCCAGATTCACACATTTGTGTGGCTCTTGGCTTTCTCAAGCTCTGTTCATTTTTCATTTGGGCTTCTAAGGAAGCAGGGGTGATTCCCTTTATATGAACTTCAAGAAAGGCTAAAAATATAGTGACAGAAAGCACACCAGCGATTTCGGAGGTGGGGGGTGGGAGTCAGGTATTGAGAGGGGCAGGAGAAAACTTTCCCAGGAAATGGAAATGTTTTGTGTAATAATACTACTATACGTATTTGCCAAATCTCATCAAATTCTACACCTACCATTGTTAAATTTTATTATATGTAAATTATACCTAAATAAAACTGCTTAAAAAGAAAGTATGCTATGATAAAAAAAGTATGATAAAATTCAATAGTAAGGAGAAAGGGGATCCTAGAATTTATTAATACCTGGAAATGACCAGAAAAATCATGGGATAGCTGAGTTTCTCCAGAATCTGGGAAAGGATTAACATCAGATAAAAAAATGTAAAGTGATGATGGAAGATAAAAATGATTACACCCATCAGTTCTTCTTGATCATCACAACTGTTTAATATATAAACCACCTAGCCTAGTGCTTAGCACATAGAAGACACTTAATAAATGCTGAATATTATTATTTTTATTGTACATTAGGAGTGCCTAGACAGCCTAATAGGAATTATGACTAAATAGACAGAAGCTTCCTCCTACCTACTATGAAGACAGCCTATGAATGAACTAGTTCTGGTAACCTGAATTACACAAAAGGAGGTGGAATTTATCAATGACTGGTTTAGGATAATTAATAAACTCTAATGTATCAAAGAAGCTGAATATTAGAGTATTTCACAGACACGTTCTTAGCTATTTTTTTGTGTGTGAAATTATTTCTGAGCTATCTAAACCCATTGTGAGTACTCTCAGAAGAACTTTATATCTGATGAGAGTTAAGAGTTCTAAAGTTTGCAGGCATTCAACAGAAGTCATAGCCATATGTGTAACATTTGATTTATTTTGAAATGTTTCTTGGCCATGTGAGAAATTAGTAGTGTGCCAACAATGATTATAGGAGGTTGAGGCTCAAGTTAACTCTGATCTTCACATGTGCTGTGATAGAGAAAATATAATAGCCAACATTTATTGACTTCTTAATGTGCTTAGCACTAACTATGCTAGGTAAATTTCATGAATTATCACTTTTGAACCTCATCACCACATTAGGAGACACAGATAAGCAAAGAGGTTGCACCAGTATTAAGAAGCAGATCAAAATTTTTGTCTGACTCCAACAGTTGAGAACCCCTGATGTGGATGGTGGGACAAAGCTGGTGAGTTTTATCAGAGCCGGATTGCTGACATTATGTCTTTGGTGTCCCTTGACCTATCCTGGGAATATGGGATGGAGAGACATAATTGGTCTGGTCCAGACTCTCTGAACCTCAAATAATAAGTCCAAGGATAGCAGCCTATAGTAAATGGTCAATAAATGATTTTTGAATGAATGGATAGCTGCATGCATTTGAATTCTTAGAAAGTAGGATTTGTGTAATATATTCTTAACATAGAAAAGATACCAAACGTAGCCTAAGGTTAATGTTGGATTATGGTGCATAATTTATTTTCAGAACTACTCATCCGACCAAGTCTATTTACAAGTCCATTTTGGGGCAATGGCATAGACACACTTCTATGTAAGATTGCTGGCATTTTTCAATAACTTGAATTTTGATAAACCTTTAATTATATTTTAGGATTATCAAACTGAGACAATTGTTGATCATAAATGAGAAAAAACATTAGTATGCAAACTCTAAAGGGTACATTTATCATTTTCTTATCATACTGAGCTTCGAGCTTATTGTCTATTTTCCAAGAAAGTAGAAAGGCTGTTTCTTAGAATAAAAATGTTTTTTATAATGTGAGCAGTAGATTCAAGCTGTACAGATTGCCTCTTTAATGAAATAGGCAACATTCCAATGGAACTGACAAGCTTTATTTCTATTTGTTGTATTTTCTTTCTCATTACAGATGGACCCGATTCAGAAAGCTGTAATAAATCATACATTCGGGGTTCCTCTTCCTCATCGAAGAAAGCAAATCATATCATGCAACATTTGCCAGTTGAGATTTAATTCCGATGTAAGTTTACCATTTAGTATTCACTGAAAAAAATGCATTATGCTGTTCTAATCTTGCAGAAGAGATTTCTTAAACATTTTTCTCCAATAACTGAGCATGTCAAAATTCAAAGATAACATTTTAACTTCTTATGTCTTTTAAATTTGGAGTTTATTTTATTATTTTTGGTTGTTTATTATGGAAACATCATACATTAACAATATTTTATAGTTGCAGTTTAATGGTATTTTTTTAGTCTCTCGGGAATACTAAATTTAGGTAATACACTTTCCCTTTGGAATATAGTCAAATTTAGGACCAACAAGATTTTAATAAATTATACCTCTGATATAGGTCCCAACTTATATTTCAAGGCCAACATTTTGCTTTGTAAATTTTTTTATCTGCCTTGGTGGTCCCCAATTCCAGACCAGCCCTTGTGTCCTTAATGATATTTGTGTTAGAATTCTCAAGCTATTACTCTAGAAGTATTAGCATTTTAAAAGGGAGTCTTAAAGACTTCAAAGCACTCAAGCCCCTGATGAATAAAACTTAGGTGGAGAACATGACAGAAAGGAGACATTTGTGGACCTGACCAGTGCTTTGCAAATTATCCAGAGAGTTATTCATATCTTCCATACCTTTTCTAAGGATCAGAAAATCTCTGGATTCATCACAGTGAAGCTCATTTTGGCTTATGGCCAATGTGAAAAACACTGTCTGCCTTCCCCAACCAGAGTCCTCTGGTGTGGAGTTGTCCTAAAAGGTACAGAAAACAGAAGGAATGTTGGTTTGGAAGGTCTAGGAATTGAATACCTGTTGGTACTCTAGGCAAAGAGAGGACCCCATCCTGTCAAAGTGACTCCTCTGAGGTGCCATTATCTTCCCCTACGTGGATGTGCAGTGTGGCGATGACCAAAATGATCTGGATTCTGGAGAATGTTAGACCTTCCAATATTTAATCTTTCTAGGCAAGTAGATCTTTTAGTTGCTCTGGTAATGAGAAGATCATGTGAGATAATCATCCACAGAAAACAGATGTGACAGAAATAAAATGTCTTTTTTCTTCTGTGAGAACATCTCCTGTTGTATAAGGATTGCTACTGTCTTATGAACTCATACCTACTAGTACAGTCATCAGATCGTTTTATAACATTTCTTCTGTTGGCTTAAAAAAAGAGTAGGTTGCCTGCATAGCACCTAAATGGTATTTGTTGATATATAAAAAAAGAATACGCTAAACATATGGCATTTTACTTAAAGAGAGGTTTTTGGTTTTTTGTTTTGTTTTTGTTGTTGGTTTTTAAATACTGAGTGCTTTGATTTGATTTGAATT
The DNA here is from genome assembly GCF_009762305.2 of Zalophus californianus. Taxonomy (NCBI): domain Eukaryota; kingdom Metazoa; phylum Chordata; class Mammalia; order Carnivora; family Otariidae; genus Zalophus; species Zalophus californianus. The sequence goes on from NC_045595.1 coordinate 81,115,104, forward strand.
TTAAGAAATTTGCCACAGTGTAATTTATTAACTAAAGATCTTTTCAACTGATAAGTGTCATATAATAATCTCTTTCGGTAAAAAAAAAGAAGAGTCCTCTTGACCTGTACATTGGAGTTCTGAACTCAATAGTTTCAATTTTGATCATTTCTAAACATTTAGTGAACAATCATATAGATCTGTAATTGCTGTGTTAAGTGGCTCTTTCTTGATTTCTTTCCTTCTTAAATCGTATTGATATTTCCCTCGGAACTGATCAGATAATGAGGCAAAAGTCTCCCAGGAGCCATGCGGTCAGCTTCTTACATCTAATGGGGGCTGTTTCAATATCTCCTCCTGCCAACAATTTCAGTGTCAATATTTTCCTCTGTGTTAAGTAAACTTCCTGTAAACTGGGAATCAGAAAGAGACTTCAAGCTCATTGCACCCAATCTCCCATCAGATTTAAGAAAACCATCTGCCACATGTAGGCTAGGCCCTTGGCTGGTGATCTCCAACTATGGATCACTCACCACTTCAGGAAAATTGTTCCTTTTGTTTTTTTGTTTTGTTTTGTTTTGTTTTTTGTTTTTTTTTTTTGAGAGTTTCTAATCCTGTTGTTGGATATCAAAGTCATGTTTAAAGTCTTTAGAATTATTACCCGGTATGCATTAACATTAACATAAAGAACATTTACATCTTTTATAAAATGTAATCTTGTATTATTTCCTTGATAAGAGAGAATAGCAATTTATTTTGCCTAATGAAGTTTCAAGTTGATACAGAAATCAATATGTATTTACCGGGGACAGTTGCTTTTCATTCTCACAATTTTGCTTTCAGGTGTGTCTGGCATGTGGTACATGGAAAGTGGCCAAGGTATTTGGAAAATTTAGACTAATTGGTCTAGGTCATAATTACACAATTGCAGACTTGACCATTCACTAGATGGTTACTGTATTAATCTTCAATTGCTGCTGTAATAAATCATGGCAAATTTAATGGTTTAAAACAACATAAATGTATTATGGTCTAAAGGTGAGAAGTCAGAAATTGGTCTCCCTGGGCTAAAATCACACTGTTGGCAGGGTTATGTTCCTTCTGGAGGCTCCAGCGGAGAATTCAGTTTCTTGCCTTTCTTGTCCACCTTCTAGAGGCAACCCTTTTGCTCATGACTCCCTTCCATCTTTCGAGCAAGCAATGGTCAGTTGAATCCTTCTCACATTGAATGACTCTGACCCTCACTTTTCTGCCTCCCTCTTCCACATTTAAGGACACTTATAATCACAATGAATTCATCTGGATGATCCAGGATAATGTCTCTACTTTAAAATCTGCTGATTAGCAATCTAATTCCATCTGCTAACTTAATCCCCCTTTGTCATATAATGTAAATATTCATAGTTTCCAGGGATTAGGTCTTAAATATCATTATTCTGCTTGCCACAGATACTCAATTGGATGTTTGGCTTAGATTTGAACTGAATTTTATGACCACTTGAATTTATCAGATAATTACCCAGTATAGCTTCATTGCTCTATATAAACTGGACGCATGTGAATTCATTGCTTTTTTTTATCTTGAAAGTTAAATGTAAATTCACTATGCAGTGCTAACTTTTAAAATTGCAGTTTAAAAAAAATGGGAAAACCCAATGTTATTAAATTTATAAATGACATAGCAACATTTTACCTATGATTTACAAACAAAATATAATTATTACAAAGTTGAAGTACAGGAGTAGAAACTCTAAAGACTTAAAAAATGTCTCTGTAGCATTATTATGTCAATAAGGGGAACTAATATTCTGGAAATATGAAATTTGTTTACTATTGACTGGTCATGTCCACAAATATTACTTTTATAAAATATTTAATAGTGAGTGCCAAGATCAATTGGATTTATCATCCATTCACCCACATATAAGAAAATAATCTACATTAAGAGAAAATACAAATATTTTCTAGATAGGTACATATAGATATATCTCATATTTGACCATTTTAAACCCAAGAAAAGTTTTTTAATCCCAATAAAACTACATCTGCTCCTTCCAGGTATATCTGGAATTTATCTTCCTGTTTCTGTTCTTAAACCTAGAATTATTTTGGAAAAGTAACCCTGTAATTCACTCGTATGCTTGGTTGCATCCTCAATCACATAGGAAAGGATTTTTGCCTTATGAACCTTTTTACATTTCAAAGCTTCTTCCCCTTCCAATGAAAATAATAGCTTGTAGTTCTTTTCATCTTTGCATCATGAAAATTCAATTTCCTTTCCCTCTATGCTTTTATTTATTTTTTAACCCTTCATTTTATAATCTGTGTGGTTTGGTGTTATGTGATACCTGTTTCCTGTACAGTACATTTTCTATTTTTGGCCCCACAGAAATCTTTTTAAATGGCATATTATACTATATGCACTTTAAATGAGATTGCTTTCTCCTAGTATAGGCTTTTTCTTTGAAAAAAAAAAAAACTTTTCTCAACATTTACATGAAACACATATAAGGGTTATGCAAAAAGTTCCCAAATAAAGACCAAAAGGTTATAATTTGTCCAGTTATCTTATCAGCATCTTAAAACAAGTATAAATTACCATTGGCCTGAGCAAGTTATTAAGTGTACCTTTGAAAGACAGTTTATAGCAGGACCAGCATGGATGTAAGGTTATTAAGTGAGGTATCAAATGATTACTTGATGACTATTTATAGGGTGGAAAGTAAGATTTCAGGCCCCAAACTAAAGAATCATTAAGCTGTAGCATCTAAGAGTCACTCTGGTTAGCCTAACAATAGTATTTCATAACATGTTAGAGACAGAAGAAAATTTTTGCTAATTTCCACTGTGGAAACTGAGGAGCAGAAAATATAGGAGACATACAAGGCCACCTGGCCAGTTACTGGCCACTAGCCACACAGGGTCAGTGTCCACTCTTGTCATTGTTCCTGCCCCATCTGGTCCAGGCGGAGTAGCAAGTCCATCCAAAGGCTCCAGCCAATCCTAGAGTAATGGTGTGGCTGGAGATCTGTGTACCTGGGGGCTCCTTCCCTTGCAGAACGAACTGGATGTGTCGGCTGCTGTGGTAAGTCATCTAGAGCCTGGGCCAGACCTTGCCCACCAGTACTTGCGACTACTTTCAAATAGCATCACCCATATTCAGTCACATGATTTAATCATAAACCTGATGAAAATTTAAGTACAAATGCAAATTACTGTGTGATAATATAGTAGCAACATGTCTTTATGACTCAGGACTATCCAGCATCAATTACTTCAAGGTGCTGTTTTGTAAAGCAGAAGGGAAAAGCACCTCATTAGAATGTTGTGTTGCTTGGAACCCTAAGACCCTTCCAAAGGGGAACCTTGGGATTATCACTGATATAATTGATACATTTTTCAATGGCATTATAAAATAGAAATCATTATTGTTTTTCTACATTTTAGAACCCGGGAATGTAGTAAAATTAAGTAATATGTCTGAATTTAATTTATACCTCTGTGTTAACTTCTGTAACCAAATGAGACCTTATAGTGATGAAGTTGCTAAAAGGAACATTTTTTCCTACCAAATTACCAAATTAGATAATTAAACTTTCATAACATCACAATTTAAGACACATCTTTAAAATATTTAAATCTATATTCTTTGTGGGGGTCGATATTTAAAGGAAATACTGCTTGGAGGAAGAGAAAAAAAACTAATGGTGGTTGTACTGGAGTTGAAGAACTATTCTTATTTCTTTTTACTTTTATTCTCCAAATGTCCTTTATAAGCATGCTTAAATTTTATAAAATAAAAAGGAATTGTTGCATCTACTATCCTACTATGGCTTTTTTAAAAAACGCACATATTTTGTCCTAAATTATAAATTCCATTTTGAAGGCCTCAGTTGCAGTTTTCTAAATATTTCTTGCCTATTTCTGTCAGTGTCTGCTGTCTCAAAACATGCCCAGGAGAGTTCATAGATATCATTGCCTCATTCAGATTTCAGCATTTTATTGCATATCCTATGATAAGGGTTAATAAAAATCTATGCATGGGGATGTGCATCTAATCCCAAATGCGAAAACAGCATCCAGGGAAGCCAAGTGTGATGGTAGGAAAATCACTGGATCAGGATTTAGACAACCTCTTGCTTAGATCTGCCACTTTTTTAATTGGCCGTGTGTCCTGGGGCTCTTTGTTGAATTTACAGGTTCCATAATCACCTTATTTAAAATGAATAGCCGGAGGTGCCTGGGTGACTCAGATGGTTGAGCACCTGCCTTCGGCTCAGGTCCTGATCTCTGGGTCCTGGGATCAAGCCCCATGTCCCCATGTCAGGCACCCTGCTCAATGGAGAGTTTGCTTCTCCCTCTGCCTCTTCCTCCCAGCTTGTGTTCACTCTCTCTTTTTCTCTCTCTCTCTCAAATGAATAAATACAATCTTTAAAAAAATAAAAAATAAATAAAATGAATAGCCATTCCTTATGCCATGTTGTAAAGATTATAAAATAGAACATGTAAACAATTGGATTATAAACTGTATAGCAAATGAAATGGAAAGGTCATTTTTATGTGACGGGATAAATAATGTGGTTATCATTGTTTTATTTTCGAATGCTAAATTACTTCTTAAGAAATATTGAAGTTGGAAAATATCTATCTTTAAGAAAAGTACTTAAAGGGATCTACCCTTTGGCAAGTGCCTGTGTTTAGTGTATTTTTGTGTTGATTTGAGGTTCTCACTCCTCATAAATCTTTACCTTTTACCTTTTTAAAAACTGCAGGGTCAACTTGTCCCTGGCAAAGCTGCATTTATTAGAAACTCTCAACCTCTTTAAGTCTGTTGCTGCTGCTGGTTAAGTCCCAAAGGATTTTCTGAGGGACCCAGTTAGAAATTAAATTTCAGGCAGCTTTGAAACATCCCTGTCATAAGAGAGTGTCTCTCGTGCGTCTTCAGGACTCACAGAGCTATTTAGAGCTTCGGGCTGCACACTGTGGCCTTCCCACTGGGTGCTTTTTCTTCTTCAAAAGTACTTCTATGACAGGGCCATTCAGCTTGTGTGTGAAGAGTCATGTCTGGGGCCTGATGAGGTTTAGTTGCACTGTCATGTCACCCTTGTGTGAGGAGCTAGCTCTGGGGCGTGTGGTGATGAACTGGAGGTTTGACTGCTTTTGAAACAAGTGCCTGGGACGTCCCTTTTGAAGGGCTTATGCTCTGGGTGTGCATTTGGGTCCCATTTCATCACTCAGCCTCACTACCATCTACTTCCTGAATAGAGCCTAGAGTTCTGTCAGGAATTCTCAGAAAATAAAACTTGGAACAGAAGGACTAGGCAGGAAATATTGGGTCTGGCTGTTAGAGATTTCAGGAGAAAATGAGCCAGTCAAGAGCACAGGAACCTATTTAAGCGTCGTGCTTCTTTGGCAGGCTTTTAAAAATAAAACTTCAACACTGGGATATTTTGGGACTCTCTGAATCAGGCTTTGATATTCCAGAGTTTCATCTGTGGATGGAATGAAGGGTAAGGGACTGAGAAAAGAGAACTCTTTATAAAAGAATTTATATTTCTCTGGGCTTCTTTTTCTCTGTAAACAAAGAGAAACAAAATAATAAAATTCACTCTTCTATCAGATTCTCCTAGACATGGAAAATTTGACCATTTTCTCTAGAAAGAAAAGTTGATTTAACATGTAAATGAGTAGATGTGTTATATAACTTCCGGTAATCAAACTGATATTTGTATTTCTATGAACTACTGTGAACACCTCAGAGAACTGTTGTGTATTAGGACTTAGAGATGCTAAGAAGTCATTCTGTCCATTTTAGAGATTTGGAAAAAACAAAGGTCAGAATATTGGTTGACTTGTCCAAGGTGTCTAAGCTGTTGAAACCACTGGTAGGGCTGGAAACAGGGCTCTTAAGTCCCAGCACAGTGCTTTTATTTGCCATATCAGGTGACATGCCCTAAGAGAAATTTATTTTGAGGTTTGCATTGGCATCGGCTGACTGTTCTCAGCTAAGACAATTGGTCACTTAAGTCCTACACATAACACAGAAGTTAATCCAGGTGGATGCTCTCGTTGCTAAGTTGCTAGAAGTACAGAGTGCTGCAGTGTAGAAGCTGACATCACAACCTGAGCCAAAATCAAGAGTCCTATGCTTAACTGAGGGCACTACCCGGGTGCCCCTCCCTTGACTTTTTTGTTACATGTCATTATAGTTCATTTAGCTTTTAATAAACCATTGGTTTTGCCATGGCCCTACAAACTAGGACAGTAGAGGAATTTGTTCCTGGGCAGAGGAGCAAAGGAATTCAAGTAAAAGGTAATTCCTATTAGCATCTATTCTTTTGTCATTTGGGATTTTTTGGCCCTTTGTATCCTGGCTTTCTGAGCTGTTGCTCTGTATTGTCTCTTTTACTGAGTCCTATTATCTGTATTAATTAACTAGAGTCATTGTACCTTTTTCAAGGGTTCACAGGGCCAGAAGATTATAGATGAAATGAACATACCCATTCATTTTACCTCCTCCACACTAGAAGTTTCTTGTGCTGACTAGTTTAAGAGTGGCTATTTGGTTTTATTGCCAGCTTAAGGAGATTGAAATTGTACCAGGCATGCTATAAATTGCACACTGCATTGGGATTATGGTGTTAGAATTTCTTAGATGACATTAGAACCAGAACTTGAGAAAATGGATGTATTCCTTCAGACTCCCTAGAACTCTGTATAATCTAACTACTGTTCTAGAACACTGTAGTACACCCAACATTCTGGCCCAGATTCACCTTTTTCAAGCCTGCCAAATCTCATTTTAAATGCAAAACACTGCCTCTGGGATCGGTTGTCTCAGTCCAAATCTATGTTTTGATGTTAATTGAATACGATAGTTGTAAAGGTTGCAGTCATTTGGGGAGTTTACTCTGTGAGGACGGAGCTGAGGAAGGCAAATGGAGGCATGGTGTGCTATGAAAGTTTAATTTTCTTGGTCTGTGTGTGATTTTCAGTAATACTTTGAGAAGCAGAGAGAATACTTTTAAGAATTGCACAGGTAACATTGAACGTATGTGGTTTATTTTTTAGTGGACCTAAATGAGCCTTTAAATTCCTTACATAGGAAATCTGTGGAGATCGAGGTATGGCAAATTTATTCTTATCAGGTTTATCGGGGTATCAGATTCGTCTGTACAACTTACACCTTCTCTTAGATGCCTTTATAAATAAGGTTGCAGAAGGTAGTCTCTTAACAGGTTTTTTATCCATTTCCGAAGCAGAGCTTATTTTCTCTGCATCAGCGAACTTGTCATGATAATCAACTTTTTTGTCCCAACCATCAATCACTCTTGATTACAGCTGGGTAGAAGTTCTGTTCTGTTGATCAGCTCATCAGTGCACATGATATTACACCTGGAGGCCAGTACAAATCATCCCTCGATGGGGAAAGCGTTTCCCTTCAAGGCTTTTGTCGATGGTTTTATCATTTACATTTGGTTCTCATTGAGTTGTCATGTCTATCTTTAACTCTGCTCTCTCATATGAAATATTCTCCTGAAATAGCTCTCAAGGTTTGGTTGATAATTTGTACCATATTGTTATTATTATCATGCTTTTGCCTTCTTAATTCAAAAGGGTAGCTTTGATCTATTGTTTCCTTATTTTCATATGAACTTTTTCTCATTCTTAATGCAGTTATTGTAGAAATTAAAATGATATAAATTATAATTCAATGAATATTCAGTACTTCTGTAAAAAACAGTTTAGCATATGTTTTAGTAGAATGTTTGCAAGTCTAATTTTGTTGATTTTTAATGGTTTCTTCAGTTAGGTTTTTTTGTTTTATGTTTTGGCTTGGGCTAGGGAATATTTATCTTTAATTTTTATCTTATTTTAAGTAACACTAAGTAGCTATCTTCATGTTTTAAAAAGACATTGAGAAGCAAACGTTTTAAGATCAATTGTCCAAAGTCAGCACTATTCTTAGCTGTGTCTGTAATATATGTTATAAGCAGTAAAATTATTTCTTATCTTTCTAAGCCAACTCATATTTCTTAAAACAAGAGCATTTTCAGAGCAGTACGAGGGCAATGATAGAACATTATCATGATGAAATATTTATTGATTTCATAAAGTATTTAAAATAAATATATGATTAAATAAACATTTAATATGTCCTTTGTGTATGCCACAAAGATACTTTCTCTCTTTGTTGCATTTTGTTGTATTTTATTACTTTATAAAATCCAGAACAGTAATTTAGAGAAGCATAAAAGATATTTTAACATTTAGAGTACAAAGCATAAAGAAAACTGAATGGAATATGAAATTACAAAATAATGTGGATTTGATTGGGATTCCTGCCTTTCGGTTTAAAAGGATTAATAAGAAAAGCCTGAAATTTCTTCTGTGGCTGGACTTCCTATGATGATGATTTATTTCTATTTTTGAGTGAAAGAGGACAACAAGGAGAGACTGCTGTTTTCATCTGATACCAACATTTAGACATTATTAGTTCTTACTTTAATCCATGAAACAAAACAAGGGCAAATGGCATCAATTAACAAGAAAGTGATCCATGTAGAAACATAAACCACACAACACTAAATGGGATTTGGTTTTGAAAGTCTGAGCTAAACAGCTCAAACTAGTTCACTGATAGATCTGTGGTCTTGACTCTCTTACCAGGGTAGGAGCTGATCACTTCGGGCAAGAGATGCTTTGTCATTATGCAGGTTTGACAATTAACAAGAATATTTGCACCCACTCTTGTGGTTCCTCATTAGCAGTCAGCAGACTGGATCTTGTAATGAAGAGCAGGTCAAAACAATTCATCTCTTCTTAGCCCAGAGACACTAGACAAATAGTTTGCCACAAGGAACTTGTCATCTTAGCCTGCCATATGATTTTTGTACTTTCAAACAGTAGCCACAGTGTATAACCTAATGACAAACTTTGAAAATCAGCCCAACATAAGTGGCCATGTTTATATATTCATAAAACAGATTGGCTGAAAAATTTGTTACAGTTTATTGGAGACTGATATGAAGTGACAGACCTTTATTTTGAATAACTCAAGAGAGGTTTCTTTCCCTTTTTTCCAGTGTTTCCCCTGTGGATATGTTTAGTTACATTGTAGTTCTTTAGCACATTCCTTGTTGGCAGAAAATTTAATGCAGATTTTGGAAAGTGAGACATTTGTGGTGGGATCCAGTTATGAAAATTTTACCATGTCATCTCCTCTAATTGGAAACACACTGTCAATCTTTACATTAAAAAAAAAATGCTGAGAATTAAAACCTCAGTGGAAAACAGAGATCCCACCAAAGGTATTTCCACCGAAGGTACAAAAACCAAGGGGGGTGGTGTTTTTTGTTGTTTTTAAACAAACTCCTAGGCTACTGAAGAGTCTTGAAAGAGTAGATGCTAACATAGTTCTATCTCATGAAGAGATGAATTCTAGTTTATGGAAGAATGACTTCACTGTCTGGAGGTTGAGGAGGGGAATAAGTTAACTCTATAGATTTCAGGATGGCATCCATATTTATTTCTTCAGCTGAAATCTCTTCCTCAACTTCGTATTTGAGTATCAATGGCTTACTTAGTATCATCACTTCGTTAGCTAATAGATACCTCAAATCTAAACTGTTCAAACTATAGGCCATGGCTCATTCCCTAAACCTGCCTCATAAATAGCATTTCTCTGATAATAGCAGCTCCATGTTTCTGATTCATCCTGTAAAAATATTGGAATTATCTTTTCTTACTCTCTCACACCATATGTTCAATACTACACAAATTATGTTAGTTCTACCTCCAAAATATATCTAGAATCTGATCATTCTCTACCACGTTCACACTACCTCACTGGTCCAAGCCAACATCCATCATCTCTTATTTAAATTATTATAAACATCCTCTTAATTATTCTTGCTGCTTCTACTCCTTTTACTCAACATTTTAAAAACGTAAGTTCGAACCAGATGGCTTTTCTGTTTAAAACCCTCCAGTGTGGTATGTTTCACTTAGATTAAAAGGCAGAATCCTTAGAATGGCTCTACAGCCCTATGAAATGTGGCCTTCAGGGGCCTTTGTGACCTCATCTCCTCCCATCACCCCCTCACTTGCCCCTCTGCAGCCACAGTGGCCTCTTTTGCAGAGCCAGGACTAGGGTAAGGCAAGTGAGGCACTCAGGTGCAAAATGTAAGGGCTGCTAAAAAACTGAGCAATCAGAACAAATATTAAATGCAATAGTAAAAAGATAAAAATGGCAAACTGTGGCCCATTGGCTGGTCACCTGCTTTTGTAGATAAAGTTTTACTGGAAAGAGGCAAATGAGGCAGGGATATATAAGTACAGGTCAGATTCTATCTTATTTAAAAGTTTGATATTTTGTCTACCATGGATTTGTTTGCACTGATTTTAATTTTTTTAAATATTGCATGAAAATATTATTCATTTCTATCATGGAGTTTTTTTATTATCCCCTTAAATTTTTCTCCTGAGGCAAGTACTTCATTTACCTCAACCTAGTTCCAACCCTGCCCTTACTATACCTTGAATACACCAGGCTCATTCCTACCTCTAGGTCTTTACATGGACTCTCTCTCTGCCTGAAATTCTCTTTCCTTAGATTTCTACAATTTTTTTTCAAACTTTATTCAAATTTTACCACCTCATGATGCAACCACTGTGTTTAGGATTTCAACCCCTGTCATTCCTACTCTCCTTACCTGATAGTTTTTCCCCTAAGAACTAATTACATCCTAATATACTTCATTGTTTAAGTATTTATTATGTTTATTGTCCACTGCCAATTTGAATGTAAGCTCTATTGGGGCAAAGATCGTTTGCGTGTTGGTCCACTGTTTTATCAAGTAATTAGAGCAGTGCTTAATAAGTATTTATTGAGTGTGTAAATTAATGGCTAAATGAATATCATGGTGCTTACCTGAGATGTGTGTGTGTGTGTGTGTGTGTGTGTGTGTGTGTGTGTGTGTGTGTATCTTGAAGCTTCACTTCACCCAAGGTTTATAACATATCAGACTTCCCCCAATTTGTCTTCCTCTTTTTTCATACTCAAACCAGAAAAGCCCACACCCCATGACAAGGAATAGAGACATTCTTAGGAGAGATGGAAGAAACTCCCTTTGCCCTAGTTCACACTTAGTGAACAAATATGGTTTTCCTCCTATGAGCTTGCTTCATACCCTGACTTCAAAGTATTTGGTCTGTCAATGTACATTAGATGTTTTTTCTTGGTATCTTAATACCAAACACATTGTTAGGCTCTTCTATCATGTACTGCATCAACAAATAAGATGAATACCCAATGATGTAAATATCCAAATGTCCATGAGGGCAATAGTAAATGGAAAAGAAAGGCACTGCATTTCCAGATGAGTTGTCAGTGTTTTATCCCCAGGAAGATTTAGGATGATCAAGGGCTCTGGCTGCACCTAATCTTAGAGAACATAAGGGGGTATTGAACTTGAATAGATCCAGCACCAGCTCCCTATTGTGATTACGGTGAATTCATGGTGTTTTCCTAATCCCAACTGAAACCCCACCTTCTCTACCACAGACTCATGTTTATCAGTCATATAGACAGCTATGTGTCTGAGAAAACTAAGGGGTGACAAGCAATGGTGTGTGGTCAGGAAAAAGCAGGATCACAAATAGGCATGATGAGTAGCACCATTTCATTTTGTTTCCTCTGTGCATGTTGGCTCATGTGGAACAGTAAGCATACGTCGAGGTAACTAGTTAGAGGTACCTCATGGGTTAAGAGAGTTTCTAGTCTAATATTCAAAGTCAAATCACTTAGACTCACTTAGACTACCAACTTTTCTCCACTGTATACAATGCCAAGCTGAAAGAATAACAATAAAAACCCAAAGTGGATGTATCTTCCCTTTTCTAATTCCTTACCTATTAGAGCAATTTCCCTTTATTCTTATTCTAATAATTCTTTGAATTGATTTGCAGTTACACAATACTCATTCTCCATGCCTAACAAAACAGGAACAGATCGAGACATACATTCTTCAGTTGCATTAACTCTGATGGTTGCCATAGATGAGATCTTCATAGATATGGCACAAGCCCGGGTTCCTTTGATAACTCAGTAGAATACTAAGAAATTTCCTAATAACCAGGAGTGAATATTTTCTAAGATTTTGTTCAACTGAAAAGATGGGGATCAAAGCTGTGGAATGATTCAGTGAACTCTTAGTTATTAGGTGTTCTAGAAGGGCACTGTTCACTGGCAGTTAAGTGGACAACAACAACAAAAAATGACTATCAACTTTATTTGATAATTCATACCTACAGTAACAGGATTCTTCAGAGGCAGAGGCAGTGGTGGGTGCTGACCTTCCTCCTTTCTTGACATGGCAAAAAACTCTAGGCGAATTGTTAACATCCCCACTGCCTTGTTCTTTAGAAGACTTAGCATAAAATCAAGGAGTCCTAAATACTAAGAAGACATTATCTGAAAGTCAGTCTACACATGTGTCTTCTGATCTCAATTTTATTTATGTAGAAAAGAGAGTTGAGGCAGATTGAAACACCTGGACCCTCCACCATGGGGCTCTAATTCCCCCTATAGAGGCAGTTGCTCAAAAGAAAACAAATAAACACAAACAGCAGCTAAATCTTTCTCTTTCCATAATACTAGAAGGCACAGGGGTGTCTTTCATGAACTATTGCTTCAAAAACCATCCATCACTGCAACAGTTTTCCCATAGATTAAGGACTAGATTTGCATTCTAAATTAGTTCTTCCAACAGCTGCTGTAAGATAACTTGGCTGTAAGTTAAGAGTTTGTATTTGATCATCTGCCAATGAAGATCATAAAATTCAGCTTGGCAACAGAATTTAGGAAAAGAGGTCTCCTCAGCCCAGCTGTGCTTATCCAAGTGAGTGGTGGGGGTAGAAGCACCAGCTCTCTCCTTCTCTGGTCAGCATGTGAGTGATTTGCTGCTGAGGGAGGTTGAGCTTAGTTCCAGTTCCTTTGTGTCAGAGAACTGAACCACCTTTTTTGGAGTTTGGAGAGGGGTGGAGGAGGGAGGATTATATTAAGCCTGCTATAGTAAACATTCTAGAGTGTTGACGTGGCAATCTGTTCAAATTTTTGGATGATCCCTTGATAAATCACCAAGACCATCACTTTAGCTTTGCACCTAGTCCACACAATGCAAGTTCAGATGAGAAAGGAGTTATTTTCCAGGTTACTATTTGCTCCAGATTCATGAAATGGAAAGACTAAGGGACTTGGATCAGGCTAACCCTGTTTTAGCACGTATTCCCTGTGTGATTTTGAGCAAGTTTGTTTAACTTCCACGAATCTCAAATTTTCACGTGTGCAATGAAGGGGATAACACTATCATGCAAAGATGTCTCGGAGGTTTAAAGGGAGTATTGTAAGCAAAGCAGTAGATTCACAGCAGGTATTTAGAGTTAATTTTCTTTCCTTCTTCTATTCGGTATTGGCATAAAAAGTGGTCATGTTTTTCATACTCGGTGTCTTTCCAAAGTCACAAACTACATGTCTGTGACAAGGATTGCTAGATGTTCGATTCCTCCTTTATCTTTCTTCATCAATTAGATAACCGTATGTTCCTTGGGTTCTGCAGATGTGTTCTACCTTTTTGGCCCATTCCTCCTTCCAATAAAGTTTGAACATGCAGAGTCACTAAGTTACTTTTTTAAATATAAGAAGATGGTAGCAATTAATTCTAGGAGCAATTTATAGCTTGACTCAGTAACTGACAGGTTGATTCTGGGTTTTCTCTTTCTAATCCTAAGCCACAAGATCTTGTATAATAAATGCAGGTTTGACCTAACATTTTTCAAAAATGATATCCAGCGAACTGCTGTTCAGGTATGAGACAGTTGGCATTTTGCATCATATAGATGGATAACAGATGCACAGCTATAGTCATAAATAAGTTTATATGCCATTGACAGATCCCTGAAAGGTTTGCTGCTGTAGAATTTAGCAGAAGATGACTGGAGTTCAAATGTTTAGTGCACCAAAATGTTCCTCAAAGAGAACTGGCCTTTATTTCCAGATAAGAGACTGTTTGCATGCGTGCATGCGTGTGTGGGGGGGGGGGGGGGGGTACCCAGGCATTTTCCAACTGATAAGTAATTGCTTGGTACTTGTGGTTTTCTAAGTAGGGAAAAGTTTCTTATGTCAGCAATTCATGCGACAGGCCAATGATGAAGTGACTTCCTCTGCTCATATTAAATGGCGAAGTGCTTATTTCCCAGTCCGTTGGGAAGATTTAGAGCTGCAGTCTACAGGGCGAGGGCCACCTGTTCTTCCAGTCACTGGAGGTTTGGTACTACATCAGTAACTTCAGGGACCTGTGATGGCTTGTGGCCTTGTTTGTCACCACCGCTTTATGCATAACTCGTCAGTTGATGGCAGTGATTATATCCATCTTCATGGAATACAGACTCAGGGTCTGAATCACAGGATCTGTAACCTTGAAGTGCGGGACCCCACGTGAGGCAGTGGCACAAACTCCAACATCAGAGGTTAGTGATACTTTGGAGTGTCTCAATGAATTTTAGGGGCTATTTTCCTTTGTAAAAGGTTTTGATTTACTACCTTAAATGTGTTTTTGAATAACAGCACCTAAATCATTTCTGGCCATCATGGGCATTCAGTAACTGTTGAATAAACTCAGTATGTGCTGGAACGAATTGGTGAAAGAAAAACAGAAATGCGAAGAAGAACGTGATGCCGGAAGTTAATGCGTATGTTTCAATTTGGAATATTTACTCAGAATATTATATTGTGTACAACAGACAGTTACAGACTTCTGTACAAATGCTTCCTGCACTTGTTTCAAATATGGAGTGCAGATGATTTCATTTTAAAAGTATTTTCCATTAGGCTTGACAATTTATATTGGAGCTATAGCCAGAAGGAAGCCAAAATGTTCCATTTTTAAGAATATTTTAAAATCTAATTATCAGAAATCTATATTTAGTTAAATATGATGTTGGAGAGAGGAAAACTTTTGCAGCATGTACTATTCATCACTGTGTTCTCCTTCCCACATACATCTTTTTATGCACTCCCTCGCTCCTGCTGACATTAGAATGGGCATGTGAAATTGCTGATTTTATAGGTCCAAAAATTTTCACGTCTTGGCAATTTAATATGATTCATATGTGTGTGCATGCAAATACATTTTGGTTATTCTACAAGCAATCTAGTGTGAGAGAAGCACACTTCATCTGAAAGTGTATTGCTCTTTTTGCTGTTTTTTTTTAATGGAAATCTAGAAATCTCCTAAAAGCCTCATAACCTGCACCATGATTTGTCTATGTGTCATAATAATAACAGTGTCCTGAGCACTAATAGATATAACTATCATATATTGAGCATTTAGTGTTTTTAAATTCACTGACTCCTTTAATCCTTATGATAATGCCAAGCTCACCAAGGACAGGGACTGAGTCTCTCTCTCTCTTTTTCTCCACCACCACAGCCCTAGTATCTAGCCCAGAGTTTAGTACATGACGTGGGTTATAGCAACATTTGAAAGAAGCATGAATGAACAGGTAATTATGGATTGTTACTTCTACTTTGCCAATGAGAAAATTGAGCTTTATTTATTTTTTATTTATTTGAGAGAAAGCACAAGCCAGGGGCGGGAGTGAGGGGGAAGGCAGAGGGAGAGGGGGAAGCAGACTCCCCACGAAGCAGGAAGCCCAACAAGGACTTGGGGCTCAATCCCAAGACCCCAGGATCATGACCTGAGCTGAAGGCAGAGGTTTAACCACCTGAGCCACCCAGGCACCCCGAGAAACTTTAGCTTTAAAAAGGCTGCATAAATTCCCTGTACCAGCACGTAGTGGGGCTAAGATTGCAACCAGGTCTCTGAACACAGAATCCACACATTTCATTAAATACTGTGCTTTCCTGTAGTCACCACAAAAAGCCGCCGTTTTCTCGAAAGGTCTTGGGAAAATGTGACATGGATCTGAATTATAGAGCAAATGAGAGAGAGGAGTTGAAACTAAGTGTGCTGGTCATCAAGCTGGCATTTAATGAAAAACAAAGGACAATTCTGATGGTTACCAGAAGGGAGGCAGTTGGGGGGGGGGGTTGTGAAATAGACAATGGAGATTAAGGAGGGCACTTGTGATGAGCACAGAGCGATGTGTGGAAGTGGTGAATCACTATATTGTGCACCTGAAACTAATATAACATTGTAAGATAACTGGAAGTAAAATAGAAACTTAAAATAATAAAGTTATGAGAAGAAACGTTAAAAAATAAAATAAATATAAAATAAATTAAAAATAAGTAAATAAATAAAAAATAAAAATGAACAACAACAAAAACACTTTATTTTCCCACCCAAAGTTAAAAGAAAAACAATAAACCAAGAATGTCTTTCCAAGGAATTTTAACAAGAATTAAAATATTTGAGGGAGAAAAAGGAATGTTCCCAAAACACTATATAGTTTGTTTCCTATTTCTTTAAAATGTACCATGACGGTGGCATATATTGTTTTAACTATAAGGTACCTTTTGAGTCCTAAGGGTCCCAAAGAAAGTTCCCACTAAACATCAGAAGGGGGTTGAACTGGCATCAAAAAGTTGGGGATCGTTTTCCCGCCTCTTTCCAGGAGTAAGCAGATCTTCTGTTCCACGTTACGTACAAGTAAGAATGATTTCTTTGCAACAACTTTTAAGAACGTAGCTGTGTTAGAGCTATAATGCAGCCATAATATTAGGTTGGGAAGATCTAGCCCCTTGCCAGTAAGGAAATCATATATTTATTAGATGACTACACATGTTCATAAATTAATTTTCCTTTCCTGTCTAATCATCTGTCAGTCTCTAAAATGATCCATTAGTCCCTTTGGATGGAATTGGGGATTCCTTCCTCCCTCATCTCCGAATCTTCATTTCCTATTTTACCATTCTCTTGGTCTACTAACACGCTGACAAGTTGTTCTCTGCATTTCCCCCAGAGTTGACTCCATCATTGGCTTCCATTTGGTTTTCCTTTAGCTGTATCTGCAGCAAGGAAGGGCAACTTTTTAGATCTTGCATCTTCTGGGCTTTGGAAGGGGTACGTAGGTTTCTCAAGTTCCTTAGGATGAAATACCCATAAAACAAACATTTTTTTCCTCGTGCTGAGGGTCTATTTTAGCATAATTTTTCTAAGTTATTATGAAAACATTATCATCTTTTTTTTTTTTTTTTACCTTACTAAGACTACTAATATTCTCTCCTTCCATTAGTATAGCTTGGAGCTGATGGGGGCAGTTAGTTGAGTTTCCCAAACGGGGTTAAGTCTGAGAGTTGGACATAGAAAAAGCTCTGCCTTCCACAAAAGGGTTCTAATGTAATGAAAAGTAAGTTAATCAAATACCAGGATGGAGACTCCAGAATTCTTTTAAATTTAGTTTTTATTCCAGGCACTGAAGTTTTGCTTCTCTAATTTGATCCTCACAAAATAAAGAACAGCCTTTCCTACAGTAATTTTGCAAATGAAGACACTGAGGTTTGGAGAACAGTAGTTTGCTTAAAGTCACATAGTCCCTGAGTGGAAAGCCAAATTTTAAATTCAGAACCATGTAATCCAAACTTAGTTTCATTCCACTTACTTAAAGTAAAGCTTATGCCTAATGCTTAGCTTATAGACCTGGGACCGTGATCTTCTGGGTTATAGTAACATTTATACAAAGTTTTATGTACTTTTTTTTTTTTTGCAATTACACACCTATTGTGAGGCATTGTTTCTTATGTTCTTCACTTGAAGATAGTGAAAATGAATGGATGTTTCCAAAAGGAACTTAAGGTCTATAGATTAAATTTATGTAAGATTGAAAAAAGAATTACAAGATTAACTTGGTGTCTGCTGAAAAGATTTCTTTTTAAAAGGCACGAGTAAATTATTTTATTTTGTTTTAAGCTTTCTAAGTGTGTGATGAGAAAGGACAGCCAGGAAAAATGAAGACACATAAAAAGCTGTGGATTTGAAGGGTTCCTGAAATAAAAGGAGTACTTATTTTTGAAGTGTTTGATGTTAAAATTTTGGGGAGTTTCATCAGTCACTTGCAGGACTTTCTAGGAAAGAGCAGGATCTTTTGATTTATTCTGTCAAAATCAAATAGGATATGAGAAACTGAGATTCCATCGCCCTGTGGTAAGAACATATTACCTGGCTTCAATGAAAAGTCTGAGAAGACCCTCAGTCATGGTTCCAACTTTGGTTTCAGGTAGAGCATTTGAGGAAACTGGGTATGCCAATCATACCAGAATAATATTGATTTAGTAAGAATTGATAAGGAAATATATAGAAAGGGTGATTTGGGTCTGTCCAATTTATGGTTTAACACCATTTTTGGGTCTTTCTTTACTCTCGGCTATCCAAAGAAATACCCAAAGAGGCCCAAAGAAAGATACATCACATTCTTGCTTCTTTAAAAAATCACTTAACATGCAGATTTTCAGAGTACTTTGGTCCTCATTTAGTCAAAGATTAGTTAAAAAAATAAATTTGCAAACTTAATTGTGTCTACCTGCTCATACACTGGCTCTTCTTTTCCTTGGCTGGGAGCCCTATGTTTATCCAGACTTAAAACATGATAAGACAGTATATGCATTTGTTAGTTTAATGTAACTCTGGCTGTTGTGTAAATCAGTCAAAAGATGTATAGTTGTAGGGGTGCCTGGGTGGCTCAGTCAGTTAAACATCCAACTTTTGATTTCAGTTCAGGTCATGATCTAGGGGTTGTGAGATGGAGCCCTGTGTCCGGCTCTGAGCTCCGTGCAGAGTCAGCTTGAGATTCTCTCCCTCACCCTCTACCCCTCCCCATACTCGCACTCTCTCTCAAATAAATAAATAAATAAATAAATAAATAAATAAATAAATCTCTCTTAAGGATGTATAATAGCTCTAATAATAGATATTTTAAATTTTCCTATGTAATACCCAATATTTGTGCACTCCATCCATTGGCACATCTCTTCCAAGTGGAGATTCAGAAATCCAGACGCTTTCATCTTGTGGTTTCAACATCTTTAGTGTGTGGCTTCCAATGTGGCTAAGCTTGTTTGCATCCAACAGGCAGAAGGGGAAAGAACCTGGAAAACTATGCTTGGGAAGTTTTAGTAAACTGAGGCTGGACATAATTACAGGTCACTTACATTCACACTCATTGTCTATCACTCCACCTCATAGCCACTTAGGTATAAGAGAAGTGTAATCTGCCGGTTTGCCAAGGAAGAAGAAATACATTTCTTCTATGAGTACCTGACACTGTGCCCCAGAAAGCGGACAGTATATTAAAAAAAATATGTTTTTATGGTAAGGGTATAGGAGAAAGTAGGAAATCTATCAGAAAGGACTTTTTTTTAAAATTTTTAATCTTTTCTCCCCTTCTGGTTATATACATATTTTTTCATTTTCCTAAATATCTGCATTAAAGACAGAACTATTTGAAAAATTCTTGCTGTTGTATTGGAAGGATCATGAGTTTTGGAGACAGGAATATTTGGCTTTAAATGTTTCCTCTCTGGCTTGCTCCTTATGGACCTTGGGCAGGTCACTTAGACATTATGAAGTTCAGTTTCCTCATCTGTGACATGAATAAAATAAGATCTAATTTTGAGAGAAACTGTGAACTTTAGGTAAAATCTGTTCAGTAGTACATAGAATATATTCGTTGGCAAATACTTGGTAGTTACTATTATTATTATCAGGGCACTTTTTTAAAAGATTTTTACTTATTTGAGAGAGAGAGAACATGAGCGGGGGGAGGCAGAGAGAGTGAGAGAGAGAAAGAAGTAGACTCCCTGCTGAGCAGGAAGCCCAGACACGGGGCTTGATCCCAGGACCTGTAGATCACAACCTGAGCCCAAGGCAGACGCTTAACTGACTGAGCCACCCAGGCACCACTAGCAGGGCACTTTTATGTTCTTTGTTCCTCACCTGAAAATCTGTGGGAAGGATTTGATTAGTTATATTCATGCCAAGCTGCTGTAACAAATAGAACTTAAACTAGAGAGACTTGAGAACATAGATGTTTATTTCTCTTTTACTAATCCTTCTGCACTGAGCATTTCTGGTTGTCAGGCACCTCTGTTCCCTGTTGTTTTGGTGATGTAGCAAGTTATGGCCACTGCAGACATGGAGGATGCTGAAGACCAGAGGGTAGCCAATTTAAAATACTAATCTATAGAGGAAAGCCTACATGTAATATTTCTATGAATAAGTAAGACTAGACCCTTATTTAATCTTTATCTAAAAATTTGCTTTCAAAGTAACAAATAAATCATTTTACTCAGGAACCTGATTATAACCATTTGCACCATTGCTCTATTTTAGGGATAGGAAAAATTTCAGGTGAAATGGTAAAATGGTTTAAGTTGGATACATGAATAAACCTAGGAGACTAGTAGGGAGTTTTGCCTTCACTTCGCTAACTCGTTGTTTGCAACACCAAACTACATCATCTTTCCCTAAGAGTGGCAATCATCATGAGGGTGTGAATGAAACAATCTTGATCAAATACAGAAATCTGAAGATGTGTTAGTAACTGAATATTTTATGTAACAGTAAGGAATGTGATCTCATTTTTTGCATAATAATATATAATCATTGTTCAACAAATAGATATTGAGCATCTACTATATACCTACTGATAGAAAAAAACAATCCCTGAAAATCGGAAAGGATTAATACTAGATGGTTTATTTATAGGTTATTTTACATCATCCCTTCTCTTTATTTAAACTTTTAAGATTTTCTACTCCAGGGGCACCTGGGTGGCTCAGTCATTAAGCGTCTGCCTTTGGCTCAGGTCATGATCCCAGGGTCCTGGGATGGAGCCCCACATCGGGCTCCCTGCTCCACGAGAAGCCTTCTTCTCCCTCTCCCACTCCCCCTGCTTGTGTTCCCTCTCTTGCTCTCTCTCTGTCAAATAAATAAATAAAATCTTTAAAAAAATAAAATAAAAAATAAAAGTTTTTCTACTCCAAGGGATTTGTTAAAAAAAGTGAAAGTATTTTAAAATAACTCATTGATGTTATTGAAAATATTAACTCATCTTTGTGCTTTTATGAATGATAGATTCAAAATGCAGGTCTATTTCCAGATATCCACTTATAATATGGAAACATGTATTAGTAGAATTAGATAATAGTGCTCAGTTCAGCATGATAGTGTCAGATGACAAGGTTTGCATCTGGAAACACTTAAATTGGCAACTCCATGACCAAGCATTCAGAAACTTCACGCAATCCAGACCGTCCCAAAATCCATTGTTCCAATCAATTGATTAAGCATTAAATTATCCTATACTGTATTACAGTTACCAACAATATATATGTTGTAAAATCCAGTGGACACTTCCATGCTCTCCTTTTTTTGTTTTTTAATATTTCTTCATTTATTTATTTGAGAGGGAGAGAGAAAGAAAAAACAAGCAGGGCGAGGGACAGAGGGAGAGAATTTGAAGCGTACTCCCTATCCATCACCGGACTCGATCTTACAACCCCAGGATCACAACCTGGGCCGAAATCAAGAGTCAGATGCTTAACCGACTGAGCCACCCAGGCGCCCCTCCATGCTCTCCTTTTATCTGATATGGCAGCAGCAGTCAGTACTGATAACCATTCCCTTCCAGAAGCTGTTATCTCTCTGTTTCCCGTGATACCAGATTCTTCAGGGTTTTATCCTATTTTCATTGCTACCTCTTCTTCATCTCCTTTTCTTGATCTACTTCCCATAATGCCTATCTATATTTGGAATGCCCCACAGCATAAATACTTGTTGAATACATAAATATTTAAATGAACAGATAAACAAATAAGTAAATGTAATCTTCAACCTTAAGGAGTGACACTAATAGCCTTTCAGGAAATGGGAGCACAATGAGTGAAGGAGCCTATGGAACCCTTCCACTTGGAAGATAGCAGGACTTCCCATGCGAAGGTTAAAACACAGCTTTGGCTAAACAACCGCAAAGAACAGGGGCTCCACAATTCCTTATTGAAAGCTGAATTTTGGAACAATTTTTGCAAACTTCATGCTTGATTTTTCTCTCGGTTTCCATGCATCTTGAATCATTGACTCATTCTTGAAGTTCTTTTGTTGTTTTAATACATTAAATTAGCTCATTACAGCTGCATATGTGGTGGAAAATAGCATCTGTTTACACTGTAATAATGTAAAAATTACTAGTAACAGAATAAAGAGCAATTTGTAAAAGCTAATCATATTTGTGCACTTGTCTGCAAAAAGTAAATTGTTAATGTATGCCCAAGAGGGGAATCACTTGCTGGTTTAAGCACTGGAAGCAGTGATATTAACAAGCATCACTTAAAACAACTCCTGTATTTAAAATTGGATCCAAATATTCCAACCTGTCATGAAAATATAGATGCTTATTAATTTTGTCTTGACCCTGGTAAATTCAGACAGTTTGGGGGTTCAGATAATACTATAGAAAATCCAATGGTTAGAAATTTCTTAATATTTACAAAGTCAAAGTTTGAATGTCTTATTTAGAGAACACTTTTTTAACTTTTCTTAGTACTAATCACAAATACTATTAGGGAAAAAAAAAAATGTCAGAAGCAGTCCTCTACATCCCCCAAAGCATCAAAATTAAAGGTCTGTTCAAAAATTGAAAATTAACATTTGAATATATTGAAAAAATGTAGATAAAGATCTTAAACTTAGTAATCTCATGAAGTTGTGGGCTTTTATTTCTTCACATGTGCAAGCCAGAAAGTACTTAAATTTTATAATTATTGACTTTTAAATGTTACATGTGTACAAATTTATAAAACATGACTTACAGAATAAACCCTTTCTCCTTTGGTCATAATAGATAGAGACAGATAGTGTTAGGTTTTTGGTTTGGTTTGGTTTTTCACCCACATTTATCAGGAGGAAAGAAAGAAATCTCGATAAAGTTAATCTTTAAATTCCCTTTTTCCAGATGCCAGGGTGAGACCTATTCAACTAAGATGGTCTTACTTCAGACATGTTAATAATATTCATTAAGCACAGTTCTCGCTTACATTTACTCAGCCCTTGATTAGTAGTCCCATCCTGCCTTGTTGCTTTTGACTTACCCTTTAATAAGATTTCTGTAAATGGCTAATTCTATCCACTACAATTTTAACTGAAAGAACAACTTACCGCCATGTCTGGAGGCCACTCATTTTAGCCTTCAACTGTTGGACTTTACCAATCCTCATTTCCTGCTCTAGTGATAGAACTTTTATCCTTATGAATCAAGCCTCTAGAGACCAAATGCTGAGATATGATATTCTATATAGCAGAGAGAAACGTGTCATTTATTTCTAGTTAACATGTTGGTGTGAAGATTAAAAAAGGAATGATTCATTCTGTGGCTGAAACTTGAAGATTTTAAGCACTTTAAGGAAAGACTTTTTTTGAAGCTAAGTGATGAAGTATACTTTAGCTCAATGAAGAATTTGGAAATATGTTATCCCATACACTATCAGCCAGAGTCTTCGTTCACTCATTCAAATGTTGCAGCTGATTAAGGATTGTGTTTCAGTGGTTAAACAGGAAAAAATCTTTTATTTGCCTTTCAAATGGCAATTCCCAGTGGCTTCAGTTACCATCTGTTTCTGATAACT